>NC_038050.1:56084851-56384851 GCF_002211085.1 Panicum hallii
TAAACACCGACCCTCCATCTGTTGTAATAGTCTGAGGAATCTCAAACCTATGAATAACGTGTTCTTTGATGAAATTGATGACGTCCCTCGACGTTACTGACTTCATAGGAACAGCCTCTACCCATTTTGTAAAATAATCTGTGATGGCCAAAATAAACTGATGGCCTTTACTCGATGGAGGATTAATCTTACCAATCATGTCCATGCCCCAGCCCCTGAATGGCCAAGGTTTGATGATAGGGTTCATTGCTGACGCTGGTACTATTTGTATCTTTCCAAACCTCTGACAGGCCTGGCATCCTTTATAATACTTGAAGCAATCTTCCATCATATCAGGCCAATAATATCACGAGCGCTTGATCAACCACTTCATCTTGTGGGCTGATTGATGAGTACCACACGTATCTTCATGGACTTCATGTAAAAGCCTATTGGACTTAATCGGCCCCAAGTAGTAGCCTCTCCAGAGTCCTGTAGAACAAGTCGTCCCATATCAGGACTTGCTTCATGGCTCTGTAACGTATCTTCTTAGGTGCCCCCCGAGCCAGATCCTTCAAGTAATTGAAGATATCGGCTCTCCAATCCCCCTGATCCAGCAGGTTTATTGCTCCATCCGCCGCGTCCTTGTAACCGGAAGCCATCTGGTAAGATTATTGGCCTCAGAATTTTGTACTCTTGGTATCCAGTAGAAATTTATATATCTGAACTAGGCCATTAGCTCCTGGCATTGTCTCCATAAGGGGAACAACAACTCGCTCTCACATCGGTATGTCTCCGTGAGCTGAGAGATGACCAGTTTTGAATCCCCGAAAACTTCTACTGCTTCTGCTCCAGCTTCGAGGAGTAACTCCATACCTTTGTGCACCGCTTCATACTCGGCTAGATTATTGGTGCCAGGTGTTGGCAATCTGATTGAAAAGGAACATGTTGCCCCCCGAGGCGAGACGAGTAAGATACCTATGCCAGAACCATCTCCACAGACCGACCCATCAAAATATATTGCCCATGCGCGGATGGAAAGCGCCGCTATGCCTGAGCTGGTCCACTCTGCAACGAGGTCGGCCAGCGCCTGCCCTTTGACTGCTTTCGCAGGCTGGTACCGGATATCAAATTCTGACAGAGCGAGCATCCATTTACCGAGTCGGCCTTTCAACACCGGGGTCGACAACAAATGCTTGATAACATCTGATTTGCAGATGACAATTGTCTCGGCAGAAAGCAGGATGTGGCGGAGCTTCGTACAGGTAAAGAATAGACAAAGGTATAGTTTCTCAATTTCAGGGTACCTTATCTCTGCATCTAGCATCCTCCTGCTGAGATAAAAAAAACTCTCTTCTTGCCATCCTGCACTTGTATGATGACCGAAGCAATGGAAGTATCACCCACTGATAGATAAATATAGAATGGCTTACCCTGCTGGGGTGGGACTAACACAGGCGGTTTGGATAAATATTCTTTGATTTCTTCAAACGCCTGTTGTTGCTCTGCCCCCTAGCGGAACTCGTCATTGGCTTTAAGTTTCACCAACTCCATGAATGGCTCGATTCTTCCTGACAGATTGGAAATGAATCTCCTAACAAAATTTATCTTACCAGTGAGTTGTTGGAGCTCCTTCTTTGTAGTAGGTGGCACCATCATTTTTACAGCTTCTTGACTTTTTAGGCCGATCTCAATTCCTCGTTCATGAACCAGAAAACCCAGAAACTGACCGGCTGATACACCAAAAGCACACTTCTTTGGATTCATTCTAAGCCCGAACTTCCTAGTTCGTTCCAAAACTCGTTGTAGATCTCTTAAATGTCCCTCAGCCGATGCAGATTTCACCACCACGTCATCAATATAGATCTCCACCAGCTTGCTGATCAAATCATGAAACATATAGTTCATGGCCCGTTGATACGTAGCACCAGCATTTTTGAGCCCAAAAGTCATGACCACATACACAAATAATCCCACTGCACCTGATACTCTGAATGCAGTCTTATGAATATCTTCTGGAGCTATAAAAATCTGGTTATAACCAGCATTGCCATCCATAAAACTCAACATCTTATGACCAGCAGCCGCATTAATCAATGTTTCCGCAACTGGCATCGGATACTCATCTTTTGGTGTGGCTCTGTTAAGATCTCTGAAGTCTACACAGACTCTCCATCGGCCGTCCTTCTTCTGTACAGGCACAATACTGAAAATCCATTCAGCATACCTGCATGGCCTGATGAAGCTTGCTGCCATCATCTTTTCGAGTTCTTTCTTGACTTCTTCTAGGACTTCGGCCTTCATTTGCCGTGCTCGTTGCTGGAACGGCCAAAATCCTGGCTTAAGAGGGAGTCGATGCTCAACAATACTTCTATCCAACCCAGGCATCTCTGTGTAATCCCAGGCAAAACAGTCCATAAATTCTCTCAGCAGTATTATCATCGCCTCTCGCAACTCTGGATTTAACTTTTTGTTGATAAATGTTGGCCGTGGCTTATCCCCAGGACCAATATCGACTTCTTCCAGCTCGTCAGTAGATGTAAACCCGTATCCTAGCTTCCCTTCATCCATCAAGTCGATACTGCAAATAAACAAAGAATATGAAGCAGAAGGATTTGGCCGATCGCAGGGATCGGCCGACTTGTTCTTTGCATTAATGTGTATTATTTTACAATCACATGGCCGGCTGCTCGAGCAGGCCTCTTTGCGATCATTATAACAATGTAACATGGATGACAAAAACAACTTGATTCTATTTTTTGGAGGCCGATCGCGGGGATCGGCCTTTCCTGTTACTTTCCCATCTACTCCATAAGGCCAGTGGATAAGACCAGCCTCACCCTGTTTTTTGTAGCTTCCACGCGGTCGCAGCCCTCCAAGCTAATCCCTGAGATCGGTTCCTGGTCCTCCGCGTCCCAGACACTCATGGCAGCATGTGAAACTTCAACAGAGTCGTCCGCGTGGACCACTTCTACTTCATCTCCGTCCCATTGAATCAGACACTGGTGCATTGTAGAAGGGATACAGCAATTGGCATGGATCCAATCTCTCCCAAGCAGAACGGTGTATGAGCCCTTGCTGTTGACCACAAA
Source organism: Panicum hallii (assembly GCF_002211085.1). Taxonomy (NCBI): domain Eukaryota; kingdom Viridiplantae; phylum Streptophyta; class Magnoliopsida; order Poales; family Poaceae; genus Panicum; species Panicum hallii. Next base: position 56,087,923 of record NC_038050.1, read on the forward strand.
AAACGACGTAGGGACGGTTTTACCTCCTACCGTCAGATCCACGCTGAGGACTCCTTGCGCCTCTGAAGTTTGTCCGTTGAAGTCACTTAGCGTGATGTTGGTTTTGATCAAGTCCCCAACAGAATGCCCCAACTTGCACGGCACTGAATACAGCATTATATTAACCGCTGCTCCTGTATCGACTAGCATCCTGCTGACAGGCTGGCCGTTTATGTACCCCTTGAGATATAATGCCTTCAGGTGCCTGTAATTCTTTTCTCGGGGCTTCTCGAAAATGACTGGTCGTGGCCCCAAGTCAAGCTGAGCCACTGGCACCTCCTCATGTCCTGGTGCATGAAACTCTGCAGAGAGAACAAACACCATGTGTGCATCAGCCGATGTCTTCACATTGGCTTTCGACTTCTTGGGTCGCCATACCTTCTTGGAAGAACTCTCTGCTTTTCGAGGGTTGTGGACCTTTTCCGCCAAATCTGGCCGCACTTTCCTTAATGTTTCCAAGTATTGGACCTCGGCTTCTTCCAGGTTGCACAGCCGCTGTACCCTCCGCTTCTAGGACCGGTTGAGCCCATCAGGACACCAGCGTGGTCGGTGATACTTGTCCTCCTCATCTTCTGAATTTCCCACTGTATGTGTCAACTTGTCTTGTTCATGGCGGGGTTGCCCTGGTCCCAAATGCTGAAAAACTGAAGCACTTCTTGTTCTGAGAATTGCACTCTAGGCAATCTTCAAGGTTGGGTAGTCTCTTCATACCAGAATCCCAACAGTATTTGAAGAACGGGCAATGCCAATGATCTCGTGCATCCTCTCACTTCCTGAGGCGTTTCCCAGTGCATCGCTCGTACTCTTCTTCTTCAGTTTCACGTTGGAGATGCTGTTGATACTGATACTGGTATTTTCTCAGAAGATGAGAAGAAACCGGTCGTTGATTCCGGACATGCCTGACCTGTTGTTCGGTGATATAGTCTCTTTCTTCTTTTTGGGGCCGATCGCGGGAATCGGCCTCTTGCCTCCTTGTATGCTGACGTGATGCATGTCCTGCCATGTTAATACCGAGCGTGAAATCCAACTGACGACGCGTTGACCGGTCGTACCCTTCCACCATGTTTACATTCGGGAATAGTTGAGTATCGACCTTCATGGCGTACTATCCCAAGATTAATCGGCCTTACTCAATGGCCGATTGTATCTGCCGCCGGAGTTCTTTGCAGTCATTGGTACCGTGAGTGAAAGAGTTATGCCACTTGCAGTATGATCTCCCCTGGAGCTCCTGAGCTGTTGGGATCTTGAAACCTTCAGGGAACTTCAATTGCTTTTCCTTCAAGAGTAAGTTGAATATTTGTTCGACTTTGCTTACATCAAAATCAAAATCTTTCAGAGGGCCCTGTTGTTTCACCCACTTGCAGGGCACAGGCTTTGCCCCCCGTGCCCATTCCACAACTGCAATCTCTTGGTCATCCTCAGAGTCTTCGGAGTCTTCAGCATCAACCATTACTACTTGACGTTTAAACTTGTCTTGGTATAATTCTAAGTGACGTTGCTCGTATACTGTCATTTTCTACACCAAATGAGCCAAAGAGTTGAACTCCAACTGCAAAACCAAATCTCTGATCGGCTTTACCAATCCCAAAGTTGCCAATTCAACTGCCTCCTTCTCTGAAATTCGAATTGAGTAGCATCAATTCTTGACTTCCCTGAAAAGCTGTATGTACTCCGCCACTGTTTCTCCCCGTTTCTGGCGGACCTGTGCCAAATCAGCAATCCCAGCTTCTGCAGCTTCTGAGTGATATTGTATATGGAACTGTTCCTCTAGCTGCTTCCAGGTGCGGATAGAATCAGGGTCCAATGATGTGTACCATCCAAAAGCCGGCCCTGTGAGAGACTGCGAGAAGAACCTTACTCGCAATGGATCCGACATCGAAATCATCCCCAGCTGCGCTAGATATCGGCTCACGTGTTCTATGGAGCTGGATCCTTCTGCTCCGCTGAATTTGGTGAACTCAGGTAGCCGATACTTGGGTGGCAGAGGAATTAGGTCGTAGTCGCTTGGATACGGCTTGGTGTAGCCGATCGCTCGCCTTCTTGGGAGAATGCCAAATTGATCTCTCAAAATGGCACTAATTTGATCCACTGTATGAACTCCTAGGGCCGAGTGCGTTCCTTCATGACTTGGCCCTGTTGCATAGGTAGCCAGCCATGCCTGTTTATCGGCATCTACTGCAAATGTTCCTCCAGTTGCTCTCTGCATGGGTTGCGCCGGGTTACCACCATCTGGTATATATGCGCAAACATATCCATGCGGAACCTCCTTGGGGGGTTCGTTGAAGAACTGGTGATCAGCAGGGTCACCTCCCACCTTGTATATGACATATGCTGCAGAATTATGTTGCTCTGGGGCTGCAAATGCATACGGCACTAGTGGTCTGGATTGAGAAGGCAACTCCCCTTTGTGACTCCCTAAAGCAGGTCCTATTGGAGAGTACTGGTGTTTCATAATTTCCTGCACCACGCGCACCGCGACGCGCTCGAGGGTGTTCACCAAACTCTCAGAATGCCGATGTAATGAGTGAGCCACCATGTAGTTGACTTCCTGGCGGAGAGCTCGCGTACGTTCTTCCGTAGGGGTAGATAGATCCACTTCGTCGAGTGCCCCTTCAGATGAAAATCCCTTCCATCTAATGCCGTGGTGACGAGTTCTTTCAAACGAGCCGATGAGATCGGCTTCAAAAGCAGCTTTTATTTCATTATACCTCTGCTTGTGATCATCGGACAACTCCTCAAAAGTAATCGGGTTCTCGTCCGGCATCTTGACAACAGAAGTCGATGAAGCCGAAAAAGATAATGCAGCCGACTATAGTCGATGTAGTCGAAGTAGTCACTGGAGTAGTCGATGTGACCGGTGAAGTCGATGAAGTAGTCGATGAGTCCCACCAGGCGTGCCAGAATGTGTTGTCGGTCGAAACCCACCGGCGAGCAGCGACAGGCAACACGAGGAGCCGGGAGGCTTCCGGGACTGCTGGTGGGTCCCGGTCCCTCGGTCAACGGCCCAGAAGTCCAGCACACGCCCTGGCTTGGTGAAGTGTTAGGCATGCCACCTAACCTATACCTGAACAGGAAGGTGTAGAAGTCATTCGTCAGCTATTTTCTGCATGCACAGCCATATCAAACATTAGTCCGAGCCGTGATCAGCTCTTACAACGACCCTGAGATCAGCTAAAGAAGCTGATGGAGTCATTGTACTAGGTCGGACCTTCGGGTACCTTCCAGAATCGGCTACAAGAAACCGATTGCCACATTGAACAGATCGGATCTATTAACATGTGAACGTTTTGTATGAATCCGATAGAAAAGATAAAAGCATGCTCTGTAATTGCCAAGCTAATACAATCTGCGATGGTAAAAGCTTTCACCGCATAACCGGAACATCCTATGCGTGGTTAAGCCTAATGAACATGAAAGGTAACAATACGCTAACCCGAAGAGAGGCCTAAAAACCAACTAACAAGTCGATTCCCAGAACAATCCCTCGTCAGGTTACCATAAGGCACCAAACATGCAACCGGAACATTTAATCCGTTTGAAGGGCCTAATCATACGGATGTTAAATCAATTCCTTATAACACAAAGAACTAGTATAACAGATTAGATTTACTAAGCAATAACAGAGCAAGGCGCTGCCCTTGCACCTGAGATCACGTACAAGAGCAGCTGAACGATTACGAGCAGCAAGCAAAACATGGATTTACTATTCAAAACCAATGCAACATCATAATCGTTTAAGATAACTAGTGTTACTCGCCATCAAAAACGCTTCAGTACGAGAAACACAAGGATAAACAGATAAAAGCAACGCTGCTTCGACCATACGGAACATGATCGGAGCAGCATGTCGATTACCTGGAAAGAGCCCTTGGGAAAGGGGTGGCAATGCGCCGAGAGTTTGTTGTGAATGATTGATTTATTTATTGAATCTCACGATACATATTTATAGTCCGGAGACTTGATCTTTTCTAACTAACCCTAACTGATTACGATACAATCTCTAACTTACTATATTTAAACTATCCTTAGATACACCGCCATCCTGGCCCTTGACACGTTCGCACAGAAGCCGATTTGCAGACTGTTACCATGCTTTCCTTCAGCCCATGATGCTCTCGGCCCATCCCTTGGCCCAGTCAAATTATGGCGATAACAGCCTGCCATGGACTTCAAGGCTTGGATGGGCTGATCTCATCATTCTCTTAAAAAAACCATTTGATATCTTTCTAAAGGCAACATTGGCAGTGATCCAAAACTTAGTCATAAAATCTCTCACTAACTTAGGATCCAGTACAAAATTGCAAACATCCACACTAGACACACTTTTTGGAAAAATAGAATTACGATCAAGATCTGGAGGAAGTTCTTTGCAGGATGATCTAATATGATTCTATAGGTGAGATATTCCAATACCTTTGTGATAAGCAAATTTTGACCCGCAATGAATGCATATTGCCTTTCCTTCACTAGGCAACTCTTCAAAATACTGCCAAACTGCAGATCTCTTCCTACTGCGATTGGAATTTTATGCAACTTCACCAGCACTTTCGGGAAGTAATGCCACACTTTCGTTATTAGACATCCTCTCAGTTGACATGTTCATAAAACAACACAAAAAGTTCTATCATTTAAGCACTGATCATTTTTTATGAAAGAGGCAAAGAGCTATGGAGAATAATACTTGTAACAATATTTAGCCTTGTCCGTGCAGCTATAAGAAGATTGAGTTGTCACTGTACACATTGATCATATGTACTTCTAAAAATCTAAAGGAACTAATAACAGAACTTTATACATATATAATTTACAAGTAACCCAAAGGAACGAGTAAAAGATATTGAAAGAGGGAAATAATCTATCAAGATAAGAAAGTATTTCGACATAATTTTTATTTTTCAGGCTATGCTACTCATCAATATAGGGAACGGGTATAATTTTTTAGTAGAGCAGTATTGCAATCCTATCAATACAATGAATAGGTACAATTTGGCTTTCTCATATTACTTACAATCCTAAAATTACGCATCATGTAGTACCTATTGGATAAGGAATCTGTGCACAACCAACAAACAATGCATACATACAGATCAATAGGTGCTATAATTAACAAAAAAATTGGTCAGTAGGGCTAGAGAATTGAGATGGCGTTGGGCATGGATACCTGAATGGTGATGCTAAGGTGCTTCAAATCGAGGCCAAGGATGCAAACTTTCAGATCAAGGCTATTAGGCTATCAAGAACGGGGTTGTGGGTGCCGGCGACAGGCCCTTGCATCAACAGCATGGGCGCGCCGATTGAATTTGACGGACGTCGCACTGGAGCAGTGACAGCATGGGGGATGAGATCGTGCGACGTGGTGGCACCGTTGAGGAAGCGCGGCGCCGACGAGGGCTAGCCCCCCACGGCGGCGATGGGCACGGGGTGGAGCGAGGCCGGAGTGGAGCGAAAGGGAACGACCGTGGGGAACAGTGGCAAAGGAAAAGAGGAGCGAGGCTAGAGTCTGGAGCCAAGGCTGGAGGTGCTCTGCGTGGCGAGGGCAGGCGAGAGGCGCGGCGGCCGAGAGAGAGACACACGGCGGCGGCGGGAGAGAGAGAGACGGCAATAGGGAGAGAGAAGATGGTGGTGAGGGATTCCTGAATAGCGCTCCCCTCCTCAAGTCCAATAAGGTTTGGATTATCCTCTATTTTTTATCCAATAGAATCCAATCCTATTTTCTGGATAGCAAATGGATGTCTATATCCAACTAGATCCAAATTCAATACAGTCCATTTGCCAAAATCCAATTGGATTTGGATTTAGCCCAATCCACTTCCAAGAATGAAACAAGATCCCCCCAATGTAAACTTTCATTTTACTATTTTATAGACTAGCTATAGTATTTAATTGTGAGATATGTGATTGGGCGTAACTGTATGAAATGAAACTCTATAGCCTCCAATGCAAGTTTCAACAAATTTCATAGTCTTGGAACCAGTGTAAACACAGTTTCATCCTAATGAAACTCCTTCCCTCCTGTTTCTTCATAATTACCTTGCCATATCATCGCAAATGCTGATGTGACACTGTATTTAATGCGCATGAAACCTCTATAAAACTTGCACTTGGATTAGCCTAAGTGCATGAGTTCGTATCATATGTGTACATATGCACAGACCTCTCCAATATATTCCTGTGCATCTCATATTTAATTTTCTCTGAAAATTTACACTAGTTAAATTCACAAAATGCACATATATGTGTCGTGCACTAGATGTGGCTTGTGCTGTAGTGCGCCAGATACCTACCCCTTGAGACTTACTAGTGCACAAAGTACAGACTTACAGTATCTAGCTGCATAGTTAAAGTGACTACGACGTATCTTAAAGATGTTCAATTTAATTTTCTTGGCATCCGTCAGAAGCCAAAGTCAGTACAGTCGTGTTTCCCAAGTCCTAGAATATGATTGAAGTCAGTGTTGACTTCCTCATCGTGTTCACTTTAGAAGCTACTGCCTAGTAACTACCATATAGGAGTACTATACTAGTACCGGTGTGTGGAATTGCAGTAGCAGAGTCCCACTGTTCTGCCCCTTCAGAAATGGGAACGAGTTCAGACTGGCCGGTAGGCCGACAGGCTTCATCATCCTTTCGTCTAAAAACTAGTTGGCGGATGCACATACCTGTCATCTGCATAGACACTGCATCGGATCAACAAATTCAGTTTAAAATGATGCTAAGGTTATCCATGCATCGTACGTAACTCGCCTGCAGCTCTGTAGTCTGTACTGGCTCCCGCCGTCCCCCCTCCCAATCCAACTTCAAACGAGCTCGACGCCAAGGGCATTTCGATCTGAACTAGATTATTTGCGCGAATTATTTGCAGGTAACATGCCCATAACTGCCAAGATGCGATTGCAATTGTATAATGGTCTGCGCCCGCGAACCGACACCTTCCCTTCCTCCATGATTCGCGCGGTGGCCATGTGACGCGACGGACCTCGCGACGATGAGCCAGCCTCAGGCCTATAGCTCCCTCCAACGCGGGCCAGGCGCACGTCGGGTGCAGCGACCATCGACGACGCCGCGGCCGGCCGATTGGTAGTTCCATCGCCACCACTTTCCTGTCCTGTCCCGCCTATAAATACCCCCCGGCAATGTCCTCCGCCTCACACCATCCCAGCACAAACCAGACAGCAGCAGGTGGTGGTGCCAAGCAGCAGCTAGCTAGCTAGCTGTTCATACATACAGCCTAGCTGAAGCTCCTCCTTCCTGGCTGCTGCAAGCATGGCCGCCGCGCTCTTCTCCTTCAGGGCCGCCGCGCTCGCCGCGCTCCTCCTCGCCGTGATCGCCGCCTGCGGCGCCCGCGCCCAGCAGCAGCCCACCAACGCCTCCGACTCCCAGGAGAGATCCTTGCTGTCCTACAGCGGCGGCTGGATCCCGGCCAAGGCCACCTGGTACGGCGCGCCCACCGGCGCCGGCCCCGACGACAACGGTAAGGACGAACCCCCGCGTGCCAAGATGCCTCTCCGTTTGTCCTGTGCAAATTGCAATGCGGCTCACCCCCATGCCATTGCCTGATTGCCATGCCTTGGTTCTTAATCTTGCCAGGCGGCGCGTGCGGCTTCAAGCACACCAACCAGTACCCCTTCTCCTCCATGACGTCCTGCGGCAACGAGCCCATCTTCAAGGACGGCAAGGGCTGCGGCTCCTGCTACCAGGTACTACTGCGTACTGACCACCACGGCGCCCACCGAACATGCCAGATTAGCACAGTTGGTGCTGGCGCCCAGTCATTTTATTTGGTTGGTCAAATTAAAGACGCCAGCATGTAGCGTCCGTAGCTAGCGAGCGCCCCACAGATTGCTCATCTTGATGATGGGCAGCTAGGAGGAACGTGCATCCGTTGACCCTGTCGCGCCTGGCTTTTACAGATTCGGTGCCTTAAGAGCAACCACCCCGCCTGCTCCGGCGTGCCGCAGACTGTGGTCATCACCGACATGAACTACTACCCGGTGGCCAAGTACCACTTCGACCTCAGCGGCACGGCGTTCGGCTCCATGGCCAACTACGGCCTCAACGACAAGCTCCGCCACGCCGGGATCATCGACATGCAGTTCAGGAGGTCCGCCGCCTGCACCACCACCACCACCATTTCTGACGCGCATTTCACTCCTCGATCTCTCGTTTTGTGAAAATTAACCCGCCGATCTCTCTCGGCCGTTGTCTCTGGTGCTGCAGGGTTCCGTGCAACTTCCCCGGCCTGACGATCAACTTCGTCGTCCAGCACGGCTCCAACCCCATGTACCTGGCGGTGCTCGTCGAGTTCGAGGACAAGGACGGCGACGTGGTGCAGGTGGACATCATGCAGCACAACTCCGGCCACTGGGAGCCGATGCACGAGTCCTGGGGATCCATCTGGAGGATCGACCCCAACCGCCCGCTCAAGGGCCCCTACTCGCTGCGCATCACCAACGAGTCCGGCAAGCAGCTGGTGGCCAAGAACATCATCCCGGACAACTACATCCCCAACACCAACTACCGCTCCTACGTCCAGTACTAACTGCGTGCTCCCCGTCGATCGGATCGATTATAGTGGCCGCCGTTGGCAATTGCGCTGAGGATTTTTCACCTCGGTTCCGTTGTTGGTGTGTTTGTGCGTGTGTCCTGAAGGGGTGTGGGAAATTAGAGGAGGCAAGCATCAACGTGTGCTCTCCCGCCCACTGTCACTCTACCATTACCAGTGTGTAACCAGAAGATTATGGTTATAAATTATACATACAGTACGTGTGCTGCTATATATTAACTAGCATGCTGTCTGAAAACTGGACTCTCTCTCTCTCTCTCTCTCTCTCTCGTGCATTTCAGCTCATTCGCTCACTGCTCCGGCGTAATTACTGGTTTAACTACATTTACATCCTAAATTTTTTCCATCCTCTGTGTATCTGTTTCCATCTACGATAAAAACCTGAAGTATGAGAACCCCAATGTAGTAGTATTATGTTGTTCTCACGAATTACGATGTGCAGGGCATCAGTGGCCCATAAATGGATTGACTTTCCACTTAGATGATTCTGGTCAGTATTCTGGTACAGGATGGTCTGTAGCTGACTCGGAGAGCACGCACCTCTTTTCTTCATAGTACGTACAGCCACCCACCAGCAGAGATTCAGAGGATTGTTTACGATAAGCCTTTTTCTCCCCGAGATTGTTGCAGCAGATTTGGCGGTTGAGAAAAGCTCATTAAAGTTCTCGCTTCGATCCAAAACACAAAGGAAACAACACTACCCCCTACTCTACTGCTCCTATATTACAGTGACAAGTTCGTTGGTGTTGGAAAGCAAACGATTCTGCAGATCTCTCCCAACAAGAGTCCCTTTCCCGCCAAACCTTTTCCGCAACCGATTCCGTAACCGCCAGTCCCCCAAGTAATCATGGGCGCGGATCTTACTTTCATGCGGGACCTTTCAAGAAATCGTCGCTGAAAAAACTACTCGTACGGCCCCACTGGATTGGCGCCGTGATTGCAGGCGCTAAGCCCCAGGTTAACATGGCTGACTTGCAATTAAGAGAAGCTTCGACGACGAGCAGCCGACTTCGGCTGCGTCGTCAGTGAATGGTAGTAAACACGATCACGTATTGTATGCTCAAGAAAAAATGGCGATCGAGCTCCTCAAGTGTTGTAGCGATGATCGAGGATGGATCTGTGATTCAGGGGAAAATTTGGGGGCACGTTGCGCTGGCCGCTTCATGAGCCATGATCCTCGCAGAATACACATGGATGAGCACGCTACCACCCTCACTGCTTTTTGGACACTTGTTTTTATCTCTAAAAACAAACTGACAGCAATGTCTGTTTTAGTTCATTTTTAATGCTGATAGAAGGATAATATTGTAAAATAAATTGTCGAGAGGAGTGCGCCCATATTGTTCTATAAAAGATATAGTTGCTCAGAAAGCATATTCATAGGGAAATATCAAATAGTTTGGCTATTGGCCCCGACGCTTAATTTTTATATTGAGGTCTCGTTTGGAACCTTGAATTCCATTCTAATAATCATAATTTAGACAAAAATCTATTAAGCTAATATGATTATATACAGAATATGTTTGCATACTATTGCAGGCCATATAAGAGAAATACTTATGTGCTATACTTCTATAATAATGGAGTGAGCCGAAGAGCGTGATATAAGTTATGGAATAGAAACATAGCTCGGTGGTGTATAGAATCAATTTGCATCTCTCATCCTATAAAATTCTATAAATTTATGATAGGCTTATATCTAAATTTTAGAAAGTAGTGATGTTAAATTCTAAGCTAAATAGCGAGTTTATTAGGTGGATTTCAATTTCTCCAAAATGAGAGGATCCAAACAGAATACAGCTTTTAGAGATAGAAGCACAGGGTTGTACTTGACGCCCCCCTTGAACACCTCGAGGAGGTCATACTTTTATTGAATGTTTCTCAGTTCTCCATCACCTGGCTGAAGTTTTTCGAGAAACAAGTGGCAAAAACAACTGAAGGCAAACCCCAAAAAAAAATGCAATACACCAATCAAACTGCGCGCTATTCACCATTTTTCATCCTCATTTCCCTGTATGGATAAACTGGAGATACGCGTATCTCGCGTACCAGCCATATATCCACCCCCACCAGGCCGCCATTTTATCTCTTCTTGTCGGAGCAGCGACCGGTAGAAAGAAGAAGAAGGAAGCCCCGGAACGCGACGCGACGAGGGGCAACTTGACCAGGGGGCGCAGCCACGGGGCCGCATGTGCGGGGGGCGACGAAAAGGCTGGACGCCGACGGCCGGCGCCGGTCGCCCGCGCCGCGCGCATGTGAGGTGCGGGCCACCGCGAGAGCGACTGCCGCTATCTATCCGCCGGCTCGGAAGAAACCCGTACCCCGGCACGCAAAGACGCCGCCGCTCTCGCCGCGGATCTTCGGGACCCGCACGCTCGTGCCGGCCCCGCCGCGCGAACTGAGCTCTCGGCCCTCTTGTCTCTCCCGGCGGCGTCGCTTGCCACGTCCCGGCAAGTTGTTTCCCCGGGGTGTGCCGCAAGTTACTCGGGGAGATTAGCTACAGTCTTGTGTGCGCACGTCGTCCGTGGCTCGACGCCTTCTCCAGTGGCTGCGGTATTCTTGGGCACGTACGGCTGTACGTGCAACATGAATGTGCTGTGGCCATGGCCGCAATTGACTATAATTAGCTAGCAGTGACGAAACTTGTATGGCACTCCATGATATCATGCCGGAGATGATGATGCATGATACTAGTAGATAGGATCATCAAGTTGCTGCGCACGTACGTACGCTCAATGATAGCACTCGGAGACCCAAAATCGGGGCCTGTTTTCAGGTGTCCTTTCGTTCGTGCCACCAAGCTAGCTTCCTTCGCTGCTGCTACTTGGCAGACGGAATGTTTGGACGGCATCCGGAGACAAAAGAAATGCAGGCCGGTCGGCAGCTAGCATCAGGATTCAGGATCGATCAGAATAACCGAAGCCTGCAGCCTACGCCCAAATAAACGGGATTTCAGTCCGAGTCCGGAATTCCTTCTGTCCACCCACGGAGCTAGCTACTAGCAGAGATAGAAAACAAGGGCGCGGACGGCCGAATTGGCGCCATGATACAGGCCCCACGTCATGCGCGCGTCGTCCATGCTAGCTAGCTCCCCGGCCGTCCCCGAGTCGCATGCCCGCCCATCACGCCATCACATGCGCGGTAGCTCAACTTGTGGGAGCAGGGGAGCGCAGCGATGACTAGGAGCTAGGCCCAGCAGCCGAGTTCAGACGATGGCCATCGCTTGCAAGCTCAAGCAAGGAAGCGGGCACACAAGCTCACGTGGCAGGTTCCTTCGAACTCGTGGTCGGCCAGGAAAGAAGCGCACAGCCCTGGGGCGCGCGGACGGCTGCGGTGGCGGCGAGCGCCGTGGCGTGCTCGGTAATCACGGGGCCCCGTGATCGCCCCCGATTATTAGGGGTGGTGACGTGATGTGATGCGCGCGCTGATCGTGGCCGGTCCGGGAACTTTGTTCCCAGCTCACATGCGTGGGTCTGCTACCTAGCTAGCTGCATGCTGCTGAAGAGAAGGATCGAGATGCCGCCATCATTAACTCAGTGTGCGCCACACACCTAAACCGCTACGCGAAGTCCGTTCCGGTTTGCAGCTGGGGGCAGCTCGTGCGCGTTCAATGACCCCGTGCCGAAGCCGAGCGCTTTGGCCTAGGCGTCTGGCTGATTGAGGGGGCGCCGCCGGACGTCCCCGCGGCCGAACTACTCAGCCAACGTCGTCGTTGCAACTTGCAGCAACTAATTAGCGGAGTCTAGTAGCTCGGACCCTGACAGCAGAAACGCCTGCACGAAACGGCACGGGGGACCAGTACACACTGCAACAGCTGCTACCTGACGATGCGGTACCCTAGACCCCGGTACGAGTACGAGTATCAGACGAGCCGAACCGAGCGACGTTTCGTTGTCCGAGATTTGAACCCGTTCCCAGCACCAGCATTTAATGGGGTTTTGGCGGCACCACTCAACCGTCAGCAGCAGGAGGAGGCCGCGCGCGCGCGCATTCAAGTGGGTGAAAGCGGCCACGGACCGGCCCGGCCGGCTCCCCATGTGCGCCCGAGCTCCGACGCCCACCCGTCCACGTCGCCAGCCCGTGGCCCATCCAACCGATGGACCGGCCGGCCGGCGGCCATCGGCGTCGCTTTCGCGGCCGCGGACGCGAGGGGCCTCGCGTCGTCGCTGCCGCGCGCGCGGCGCGCCGGCTGGCCGCGGCGGGTGGGGCGTCCAGTCCGAGCTCCCGGTGGGCGGGCGGGTGGTGCGGGAATGGGGCCGGCCGACCGAGACCAGACGGCGGGCGAGGCCGTGCTGCTGGTGCGATCGTCGTTTTTGTCCACGGCGAGCCGAGCCGCACGGAGCGGGGTGGGGGCCAGTAACTACCGGCCCGACCGGGCGGCCCGGCCGGCCGAGGTTGGTCCGGGATTATAACGACCGGCTAACGGTCGGGGCCGGGGAGCGAGCCCAGCCTTGATTGGTTTTTGTCGGTGTTTGCTTCCGACCCGGTCCGCGTGCTTTTAATGACGATGACTTGTCCCGCGCCATGTGAGCGAGCCGATCGACCGGTACGTGGTGTGTCGCTACCGTCGGCAGGGCCGCGCCATGCGTGCATCGCATACATCCGTGTTCGGTTCGCCGAGGACAGCTCCCGGGCGCTGCCCATGAACCCCATTCCCATCACGCCGCCACAGGTGGACAGCCGCATGGGCATGACTGATCTCTGATCCAGATGCTCGCATGTATGAGATGGCTGGCCGTTCTAATCCCAGATATGATTGAGCCAGTAAGCTCTAGGTGCTGCACTGCACAGCAGCAGTAACATCATCTGCCAATGCTCGTCGGAATTTTGGTGATATGCATTTATAGGGTTGGATGTTCCGTGTGTTCAGTGATCAGCGTACATGTATACGGGAGTATCCGTATCTATAATATTTTCGAGAAAGGAAAAAAGCTATGAAATCAACAAGGTCAGTGTTGCGAAGAAGAAGAAGAAGAAGAAGAAGAAGAACCTTCCCATAAGGTTATTGATGGCTCAGCCCAATAAGACCTCTTCTGCGGTATAAAATCGGACTTGGATTTCGGCCAAGATCTTTACTTGCTCTGAATATGGAAGTGTGAATTTAGGCCCACACGATAAGTAAAATACTTGCCCATACAAATTAGCCTGTGGCACGGCCGCAAAAGTTGCCCATCATCCAAGCAAGATTGACAACTTAGATGAAGATGGGCCTGAATTAGCGTGCGTACGTGCATCGGCCTGAGTCTAAAGTCGAAAACAGGCCCAATAAGAAATAGAGAGCACTCTTGCATGTGTGCAAGCATGCACGGAGATATGCAATGGAAAATTCCCATTGAAAGGAGGTTGGAGCTCAATTTAGCCTCCGTTGTGTTCTGCCACTGTGTCCAAGAGAAGGACATCCTGAAGTGGATCGAAGGCACTAAATTCGGTGCACTTTCGTAGAAGCATCTCATATGTCATACGCCTGCTGCCGGCCTTTACGAGCGAGATTAGTACTCCATATATAGCACTGCTAAAAGACGATTTGTAGTAACACACCGTTTTTTATCCAGGAACGGATCAAAATGTAAGCTGTTCCTAAAAAAGAGCAGGATTAATATAACACTACATTCGCCCCTGGAAATGCATCTTTAGGGGGCGGGTGACGCCATCACCCGCCCCTAAAATTGAGCCTCAGGGGCGGTGATGGCGTCACCTGCTCCTAAATATAGGATTTATAGGAGCGGATGATGCCATCATTCGTCCCTAAAAATAGGGGTCATTTTAAGGGTCGGGTGATGGCGCCACCCACCTATGGAAATATATTTTTAGGGGCGTGTGGCGCCATCACCCACCCCTAAAAATATCCATAAATATATGGGCAGTGGCTTCATTCTCCTCCCAGCAGCTCATTGCTTGCTTGGGAAGGTATTGCTTGAAAATCTAAAAAAACAAAAAAAATAGGAAGGAAGGTTTTAAATTTGATTTCCTTCGAGTTGGAGGCTCTAGGAGCTAACTTGATGCTAACTCCATATCTTTTCTAAGACTCAAATGGAGCTCTCTTACCTCTGACTAGATCTAGATCTCTATGGTGTGGATTTGCCATTGGGGTCTCCATTTGACTTAAACTTTTGGATGAAGTTAGATTTTTTTATAGAAAAACAAGATTATATAATCATTTGGGTGCAATCTTTATGTTTTAACTTTATTTCTAAGTAAATAAATTCCTAGATCCATGAAGGAGAGAGAAGAAGATTTATTTTTTTCTATATTATGATAGTTATTTTCAACAAAATTTAGTTATTAGGTTCTGATTTTTTTAGTTTTTACATGTTAAATTGATTTTTTTCAAATTATTGAATGAAGAGTTTGTTTTACTTGTTTTAAAAGCTATTTAAATTATCTCTTGGTGTTCAGAGATGGATAGGATATAAATATACAAAGCACGAAGGACGGATGCCTATTTCCATGGAGAACTTAATAAATTCATTTAAACTGTGAAAAACCACGTGAAAAATGAGAAGATAGGATATCTTGCCCATAAAAAATATGCAAGAATATGAGAGTATTTAGCGACACAACTATAATCAAATCGCATGTGTTGGTGAGTGGTTTTGTTGAGAATTACACATTCTAGACTTATCATGGCGAGAAAGCACCCCTCCGACGAAGAATCCGCTTGATGAAATCATACAAGACGCCGAGTTTAATAGATTGTTTGATGCTTATGATGGTTTTAACGATGCTGGCAGCGATGATGAAGATGATGGTGGAGGCTATAGTGATGGTGTCGACGGGGGCCATCGATGGTGGCAGTGATGATAGTAGTGACGCTGAACTTGATGAAGGTGATTTCCTGAGCTAGTTGTTGTGTCACACCAAAGCAGAGCTATTGGTTTGGTAGTGTTAATGGGTTGACGAACTTCGAGATGGTGAAAAAATTAGCAGAGGAAAATATATACGAGCGATCTAAAGTATATCCAAAACAATGGACCGTTCTCCGTTTCATATTTAAGCTGTTAACTCTAAATGCTAAGCACAGTTGGTCAGACGGTAGTTTCAATGGTCTCGTGCGTATCTTGGCTTGGTTGCTTCCAAATCAACCAATTTTAGAGCGGGAAACCCATTTTCAAGAGCGGACCACGGCCTCACCCGTCCCTAAAAATACCATTTACAGGGGCGGGTAACGGGCTCACCCGTCGCTAGAAAAAGTAGATTTCTAGGGGCGAGTGAGGGCGTGAACCGCCCCTAGAAATGGTTTTCTAGGGGCGGACGCGTTACCCGTCCCTGCAAACAGCATTTGTACCTACGAGAAGTAGGAACGAGCACCGCCCCCACCGCTTCAAATCGATTTTTATCCGCCTCTGCAAACATTTCTGCAGTAGTATAGTTTTGTTATCCATCTACATATATGTTATTACAGGGACGATTGTTTTCATGCAGCAGGTTGAACCAAGCTCGTGAGATGCAGGAACTGCTAGTTTAGTTGCCTGATCCAACCATCGGACCAGATCCCCGCGTGCAAAATCGCCTCCGCAGCCAGGCTCTAAGGCGCCCTCAACGGGCAGCTACGTCACCAGCTGACGTCGAATATTTGCTGATGTGGAGGTGAGATCGAGAGTAAGCAGAGAGAGAAGACAGCTAGCTAGTATCTCATTGCTGGTCTCGCACCAATAAAGAGGTCCAGTTTTCACGGACTGAGAGAGGAAGAGAAGAGGGTGGGTGGGCTCCATAGAGGAGAGAAGCTATTGAATAGAAAAGTACTGCATGCAATCAGATAGCTAGCAGCTGGCTATTATTGTTGGAGATGCTCTAACCCTCCAGGGAATTCTCACGACCGTTTCCTCAAGCTTGGCTGGCGCAAATGGGCCTACGAGAAGGTAAAAGTTAGCCAATGGGAAATTGACAAATAGACAACCAAGCACCGTTCCTACATGTCCTGCCTCTGGACAAACAAGCAGCCATTAGCATAGGCCGAGCCTAGCTTGGGAGAGCCTGGCTAGCTGGTGCGGGTATGCTCGCTCCTCTAGGCAACCAATCACGTTCTGTATCTAGATACAATTTTGGCGAGGAGGAACATGCAAAATCGTGGTTTCTGCCACCGTATGTATGGTCCCGCGTAAAGTAATGGAGCCCATGAACAAAATTGGACGGAGGCTTGGCCGACCTAGGCCTCTGATCAGTGCGCATTAGGCCTACTGAATACTTACCATTGGGCTGCTCCTGCTGATAGGAGGGGAGCTGTGCCTCTCTGATGTTTCCTGGGCTGAATGGTTTAGGTCCAAGATTTATTTTAATGGTACTTTTGACGAACACGGGTGCTGGATGCGCTATGCATTCGCGACGGCATTTTCTTTCTCAGCTCATGTTAGGTCTCTTTGCCTCTTCGGAATAACTGCTCCTTCTGCTGTGATAGTGCAATTCACATTGCACTATTGATTCAGTGGCAGACTGGCACTTGTACGGAATTCTGCAAGAACATCAACGGATAGGGTGAGCACATCTTGTGCTGAGATCGAACTTTAGTTTAACGTTTCATACAACAAAAAAAGCTCCAGAGAAAATAAAGCTGTAGCCTGTCGGATATCAGGGAAGGAAATAATAAAATACAAAAAACCAAAACAGAGAAGGAAATAATAGTAAAACACAAAAAACCAAATGACGAGAGTGGGATTTGAACCCACGCCCTTTCGGACCAGAACCTTAATCTGGCGCCTTAGACCAACTCGGCCATCTCGTCATTGTGGTTGCTAGGAAAATCAAAGCTTATACAATGTACAATTGGTCCCTCCCTTCCACTCTAAACGAAATTAACCGTGTACCGTGATGACACGCAAATTGACTAATGACTACTATATATAAGCTCTACGGACATACCAATCGTAGTTCTGTTCACCAACTTTATGTACAAGACAAGGTGTCGAGAACCGATCTTGTACGGGTGTAACCTGCAAGGTTTTCATGCGTGCTGAAAGGTGTGCTGCCTGGTGCCTTTTTAGTTCGGACTGGACAACGGGCATCATAGGGATCAAGCTACTAGGTGCATTGGGCCGCTGGTACTCCACTAACAGCAGCCCTAGCGTATACGAAAATCGAACCATGGCTTTTCTTCTTCTTTTTGAAACGAAAAATCGAACCATGGCTGTTGCAAATCGACTTGGAGCGGTTGACTACTACCTGTCAGGGCCAAAATCAGACTCCAAATAGGAGTTAAGCCATGCCAGCGCTCACCTTAAAATGCTCCCGTATCAAAACTTAATTTCCACACGCCCTGAGCAAAGGGTTAAAGAAGGCAGAGATGCTGGCTGGTTTCCACGGATTACGAATTGGTGCAAACCCTAGTATACACTGAGCAGTTAGCGTATGTGCAGCACGCACTGTGTGGAAGTCAACATCTGATGATTCAGTGACGGAAGAACGGAGCACAGTGTGTGTTCTTGCTCTTGTTCTGTTGCTCACCTGATATGAAAGACTAGCAGCTGCTTTTGGGCTGCATACGCGCTAGATATGAACAGAAGGCTCAAAGTTCTGACAATTATGGCCCAATATATTCCATGGGCCTGGGCCATTAGCGAGCCTAAACTTAAGCATTCCGCTCGGGGTTCTCACCCAGAATTTTTTTAAAAAACTTCTTGATTACTGCTCTTAATTCCCTGCCGTAGTGCTAGTGCACCCGAGATAAAAAATTTTTTAAAAAAAGTAGCGAACGCCACCGTGTCGGAGCTGCGATGAATAGTTGGACGCTCGTTACTACAAGCAGATAGGTACGAGCCGTATACGCATGCGCAGTGTTGAGCCACTGGCAGCGCATCCGAGTGAGCCAAAAGTAATGTACTTTGCGATGTGAAGTACTAATACCCAGCCGGACCACAGCTAGCCAGCTTGACAAGCAAGAGTTACTGCAAATCTGCAATTGCATGGGCGATCCTGCCAACTAATAAATCCTGGGTGCTGAGGCTGAGACTGACGGCCAGCTGCGTTAGCTGGTGGCTGACGCCTCGCGCTGCTCTTTCTGGTGCGGTTCGATACAACCAAAAGGAAAGTAGCACTGGCAGCAGTGGCATCGAAGCAAGACAAACAGCCGCATCATTTCTTGTTCGTCTAGGCTTGGACCCATCGGCCGATCCCGTCAGTGGCTGGAGCGAGCGAGCTAGCTAGCTAGAGCTTGCTCGCTCACCATCTATTTCCATGCCACTTCTGGAGACCTTTTTTTTTCTTTTCAAAAAAAAAAAGAACAGAGCCAGAGGGACATTTTTCTGAACATTTTTCAGTGTGGGGTGCACGCGCCGACAAGCAAGAGAAGGGCGAGGCGTTGTGCGTCCATGTGCAGGAGCCACCCGCGTCGATCCCCTGCTGCCTCAAGCAGCAAGCACCGAGGCGTGTGGTGTAGTCGAGTGTGATGCGATGCGATGCACAGCTATCACGGTTGCGGTCTTTGCCCGTTTTGCAAGTCTGTGTTTCGGAACGAACGGAGCCTAGCTATAGCCATGGAGGCCATCAGGAGGTAGCCGAGACTTTTGGCACAATTGACCAATTGATTATGTGTTGCTTAATTCCTCCACCAAATGTGTACAAGTTTTAACTCCTGCTACAACCTGTAGCCTTATGTGGACGAATGAATTCAAGAATTTCCAAGCCGCTATGCCCAAATCCTATTGATCTCGTATTAAATCCGGCCAGTTATGCGAACGCAATTTCCATCCCGCGGCCGTGACATTTTTCCTCGGAGCAGTTATTTTCCGTTTATTTCGCGGATCTTCCGTTTTACAAGTGCCTTGAACGCCCTTAATTTTCCTCCCCTGGCACTGTGCGTATTTAAGCGCTGTGCTTAGGCAACTTTCTCACCTCCCCCGAACCCCACTTGTCAACCCCTTGCTCGCTCTTGCTTGGTGGGGAGGAGAGGGAGGGAGGGATGCTTGTCACCTACTCCTTTTGAGTTCCCCCACTCCCCCCTCCGACACTTCTTCCGCCTCTTTTTCCATCAGAGTATTGTTATCCTTGAGGCCCAGAGCCAGCACGGAGCAAGCAAAGGGAGAAAGCGAGCGAGGGAGGGTGGGGGCCAAAGGAAGCAAGCAGCGGCTGCTCGCTCACTCCTCGAGCATTGCAGCGCTTGCTCTGTGCTGTGCTGGTCTTGCTCGGTGGGTCTCCGTGCTGCACAGCACGGATCCTTGCTTGCTCGGTGGCGATGGACAGGCACACCTGCAAGCTCTGCTTCCGGCGGTTCCACAATGGCCGCGCGCTGGGCGGCCACATGCGCTCCCACGTCATGGCCGCCGCGGTGACGGCAGCGTGCTCGCCGCCGCCGCTCCCCCTGGCGTCTACCTCGTCGACCGAGATGGACGGCGAGCCGGCGCAGCGCAGGCCGCTGGCGTCGTGCGGTTTGCGCGGCGGCGCCAAGAGAAGGCTCGGGATCGGCGCCCCCGAATTCTCCGGCGGCGGGGCGGCCGGCGGCGAGTCGTCGGTCGTGCAGGACGGCGAGAGCGACACAGAGTCGTCCCCGCGGTTCGCCGTGAGCCGCCGGCGCTCGAAGCGGGCGCGCCGTCGCGCGCCGCCGCCGCCGCCGGATCCCGAGCAGCCGGCGAGCAGCGTCTCCGACGCCACGACGGAGGAGGACGTGGCCATGTCGCTCGTGATGCTGTCCCGGGACTCGTGGGCGCGGTCCAGATCCGGGCCCGAGCACCACCGGGGCCCGGCGAGCTCGGAGGCTGAGCAGAACAACGGCGGCGGCGCGGACGAGGCCGAGCACGACCAGGATCACGACGTCGCGAGGCCGCGCGGCCGGCACCAGTGCGGCGCGTGCAGGAAGGTGTTCCGGTCGTACCAGGCGCTGGGCGGCCACCGCGCCAGCGTCAAGAAAGGCAAGGGTGGATGCCTGCCGGTGCCTCCGCCGCCGACACCTCCCGCCGCGCCGCCGTCGTCCAAGTCCCACCGCGCCGAGGCCGCCCCGGCGGTGATCCACGAGTGCCCGTTCTGCTTCCGCGTGTTCGAGTCCGGGCAGGCCCTGGGCGGCCACAAGCGCACGCACCTGCCGTCCGCCGGCGCGGCGTCCCCTTCGACGCCGGTCAGGTGCGGCGACAGCTCCGGGTCCATCGACCTCAACGTGCCGGCCGCGGCGGACGACGACTTCGAGCTCTCCGCCGTGTACGACGGGGAGTTCGGCAGCAGCACCAGACAGTGAACTCACCTGCTGACGCTGACGCTGATCGGTACCTGCCTGCTACCAGCGCCAGCTTCAGATCGGAAGACGCAATTGCACGAGCTCAAGAAGTACAGACCAGCTGCTGCAACATGCAAGGAGGGGATCGATCGCTTCAGATCACGAACCATGCAAGAACCGGGAGGAGATGAGCGGTTAGCATTTTGTTTTCCTTCTGTTATTTTCTCTGTTTGTTACTCTATCGATCGAGATTGGTAGTCTAGCGGTGCGTACCTAATTAGATGAACAGCATATTCAATTCTTTTTGGTCACTTGTACCTAAATCAAATTGACCCATTACTTCAAACTTCTCGTTGAAAGGTGGGGAAAGGGTGAACTGCATTCACCATGTTCTTGACCTGTCCCATTAAACTCTGCTTCCTTGAACCTCGCATCACTAGCAGCAAAGCAAGTCGTGGCAACAGATGCAAGCACTAGTAACTTGCGCTTGCCGAACCGACAACGCTTGGCTCCAAGGATTGGGCATTGGGAGTTAGGAGTTCACACGCCGGATTAATCGTAGCGATTTAGAGCTAACTCCTCCCCGCTGCTGGTCAGTAGCTTCTCCAGCTGTTGGCCACACTGTGTCCCGCCTAGGCACGTACCGGAACGCTGGCACACGCATCACGCGACTCATACCGCACCGTACCATTTGGATCAAATGCGCGGTACTCTCGGTTGAGTACTCCTACCAGTCACCAAGTCATGAGCTGTGTGTGTGCAGTGCGCTCGTTGCCATAGCATCAGGCTCCACCAAAACAGTCCCATGAGTACCCGAGCTTAGCTTAGGTTAGCTTCTCGCCTAGTGCCAGTTCTCCAGCTCGCTTCGCCTTGCCTTGGCCTCAGACTCCGATGGCGATCGATGCAGCAGCGGTAGCAGACAGCTGGCTGCTCTTGCTTCCCAGCCAAAAAGGCTCCCCTGCTCTTGCTCTGCTCGCGCCAGTGCTTGTTCGTTTCCACCGCCGCGCCACCGGTGCCCCGCACCCGCTCGTGCTCGTGCATGTGGGCTGCAGGCGGGGGCACCACCTGGTCCCCCGGCCGCCCCCGCATGGCAGCGTCGGTGTGGGTGCTCTGGCTTGTGGGGGCACAGGGCTCCGGCCTGCCTGCGCCCAACCGCTCGCCGTCGCTTCTTGTCCTGACTCCCTGCCTTGGCCGTTGCCGCCCCGCCACTTTTGGTCCTGGCGGCTGGCGCGTAGCGACCCGGTCGGCTCCGTCTCGTTCCTCCTCCTTGGCCCTTGGTCTCTCTCTTCCTCACTCTCCCGTCTCCGCCTGCCATTTGCCCGAATTGGGCACATCCGAGGTACGACTACGTAAAGGACGCTTACGTCACCACCGCTGCTTTTCATCTACGCGCGGTATATGTACACGGTCTCGTGGACGAGCGAGCAGTTCAGCGTGCATGCACACACTGCGCGCGTGGTGCCGAGACTGCCGACACGGCAGTACTGGCGGGTAGGCCGTCCCCGGCACGCGACGATGCCATGTGGGGCGCAGCGGAGCGGGGCCCGCCCGTCGGTGTCCGTTCGTGGGAACTAATGAGAATATTCAACGGTGGAAGGGGAGGGAAGAACCCGATTCCTGCGGGGTCAGCGTCGCCGTGCTAAGTTCAGTGGAGCGACCACTGCTCTGCTCGTGTTTGGTGTACTAGTGGTTAGTGGTGGTCAGTCAGTGGCTGGTGGTGGGGCGGTTAAGCCTGCGTAATCCGCGCCTTGACTTGTACATATACTTAGGACGAACGAGCCTGCCCGGCCCGAAGGGTGAAGGCCTCAACCTAAACAGGGAAGGGAGAGACGCTCGTGGCGCTAGTGCTGCTACCATGCCGTGCCACCCGTGCCGTGAGGTCCGGGCCGGGGCCGGCCGACACTCTCCCCCACCATCTCGCGCGCGCGGACGTACGCTAGCTCGCGGCAGTGGCTTCGAACCTACTCGCCTCGCCACGCGCCCACGCCAGCAGCGGCGTCGTCGAATCCGGCTCCACGCCAGCAGCGAGCGTACCGAACTACGGATCCTGGCTAGTCGACTGATGATGAGCGGAGCGGCAAGCTGAGGGTCGTTGCGTGCGCATCATGCCAGCACACAGTGCCGCACTACTACTATGTGGTAGTGGCGCGTGGTCTGGCGTTGATGATATCTAGGTAGGCACGAGGCAGTGTCCATGGAGGTAATCATTGATTAGGCGTAGCTAACCGGTCAGTGTCTGCTTGACATCTCAGTAACTTAACCTTGCAACAATTTGCCGCAAAACTATAAGTCCACTGCCACCACCTATCGTAAGTCGTAACGGTTGCAGGAGCACTTCCATCGATCTCCACAAATACGCAGCAGCTTGCGTGGTTGCTCTGGATCCGCGGCTGGATCCGCGGCTGTGCCTGCCTGCCTGTGCGCGTCAACCGCAGCGCTCTGCTCTCACGACAGGAGAAGTAAAGGCCACGGCGAGATGCGGTGGTCGGGTCACGGGCTCACGAGCAGCTGCCGTGCCAAAACGTACAGCACAACCATACCCAGCGCGATGCGAGCCCAAGCGACGAGCTAGCGCCCCGTACCGTACGTACCAGCTACGGCAGCTTCATCAATCCCTGCATCGATTTCAAACGGCCAGCGACGACCCCGCGCTAGCTGTAGGCTGTCGCGCCATCAGTGTCGAGCCAGTGGTAACTTGGCTCCCCAGGCTGCTGCTCTGTTGGAAAATGGTGGCAGATCGACCGCTGCCAAATTGGCCTACGTTAGCATCATATAATGGTCTTTCAGACTTTAAGTTAGAAAAAAAAAGAAAGAAAGACAACAGGATACAGAGAGAGAAGCTGGGTCAGCTGCTTTCAGTAGGCGGATGACTATTCCGGCTCAGAGCTTCAGGCACGCTATATCACATTCAAGTGGCGCCGACGAAGTGTGTGTGACGTCCAGCGCCATGATTCGCTGCTAGCACGGCAGGTCGTTACGGGGACGCCGGTGGCAAGATCATGTGGGATGATGATAGGCTCCAGGCCCCCTTCACTGCTCAACCGGAGGAAGACGAGCAGCAGCTGCATGTGCTTGCGATGGCTGCTGAGCAAGGCCGACCTCGAGCTCCGCTCGCGACGCGGAAGGAAGGTTTCTGAAGCACCCACTGCTTGTGCCGCGTCGTGGCTCTAACCGCTCTTCCTTTTCGTGCTGGTTCTGCTGGTACGCTGGGTCAAAGGCATAGGCATTTGCCCGAGCGGGGGATTCTAAGTGTACTGATGGCTGATGGTAGCAGAAATATTCCGCACTAGCAGACTAGCGGCTGACTATTCGGGCACCACACTCTCAAATTCAGAACACATCTGCCCGCACTAGCATTGGGGGTAATCGACAGCGCGACTGCCGAGTCAAGATTCCGAGCCCGTCGGGAATAGTAGTTTACACGAAAGGTTTCTCTGGGGAGTGGGATGGATTACCGGCCGCAGAAAGGTAGGAGGACCGGAGGAGTCTACTACTGCATGTTCGCTCCGCAGAATCACTGAACGATCAGCCCCGCGCAGCGGCCGCGGGTTGCCTGTCTCTTTTGCGTGTATCTATCTGTATACCCGTACACCTGGAAGCAATCCGCTATGGACTGAGCCCTCAATTTTTTTCCCGTACGCCGAGAAAATGGAGACGTCAGTGGTCCCATACGGCGCGTTTTTCTTTTTTTAGCGCCACACAGGAGTTAACAGAAATTAATGAAGGGGAAAAATCTGCATATCCTGAACAGTGGCGCCAATTATAACAGATACAGAACACCAGTTTAGCATCTTCCTCAATCCTCAACGATACAACAGCAATGCTTCTCAACCAAATCATCCTACGCCTCCCCAGACTAACTACATGGGTGTGCCAATGTCATTACTTCCACCAAGTACATAGTATCATCACGCCACCTGCTACTGACGCCACCACATCCTCGTCAGATTTATCCACGATCAATGATTGACACAGAAATGATAGAGTTAAAAATAGTAAGTCGTACCCTAATATCATTCATAATGTGAATTTTTTGTCTATACTTTATCACTAACTTATTGCACATGGCACCATCTATAAATCCAACTAGGATTCTAAAAAAACGATTCTGCCCAAGTAGAAAATTCTCTGGAAGATAACATACCAAAGGTTAGTACGAAATTCTATGCTGAGCAAGAGGCATATGTCTTTTATAATTCCTATGCTTGAGTCAAGAGATTTAGCATTCGAAGGAGTAGTTAATATAATGTGAAAAAAACTATAACAATAAAGAATATAATTTTTTATTGTTCTCGTGCAGGTACAAAATTAAATTATCTAATATTACTTTTATTCATGAACCAGGGATGAACATTATTTTGATCAAATTATTCATTGACATCAATAGGTATTCGAGGTCCTGATAAGAGAGAGGAGTCTTCTAAGTATAGTAGACCAGGAATCCGATGTATGTGCCGAGCTTGCATGAAGATCGGTCTCAAAGATGGATTCTACTATATCTATGAATTTGAGCCTGAGCACAACCATATTCTTGCTATTGCTATTGCTAGCCAAGCCCATCATTTAAGATCTCAAAGGACAATAACAGAACCACAGCTTGCAAGTGTTGAAGCTGCTAAAGTTGTCCTCATTTTAAATAAAGCTACATTTGACCTCATGGCAAAAGAAGCAGGTGGAATTGAGAATATTGAATTCACACGTGAACATATGAAAAATAAATTGTATTCAAAGAGGATGTTGACGATAAACCAAGGAGATACTAGAGGAGTGTTGGAATATCTAGAGAAGAAAATATCGGAACAAGAAAAATTCTTCTATTGTTCCATTCAAGTTGACGAGGATGACTTGATTAAACTTCCCCAGCTATAATTGAGCTCCTCATGCTCTATCTTCCTGCACGCTAGACGAGTACCTTTCAGCAGAGAAGAGGAAAGAATAGAACGGAGCAGTAACGGGGGCGGAGACGGTTCCGATTTCTCGGTGCGTGACTTTTGACGGGAGAAAAATAGAAGACCCAGCCTCTGGTAGGAGCCAATAGGAAAAGGGAACAGGCAAGCTGCAGCCCCCCACGACGTTACTTCTGTAGCCCTTAATTGTGCAGTGGAAGAAACTTCCTAACTAAGGGCCTGTTTGGGACTGCTTCACTTCATCAAATTCGACTTCGCTTTAGAAAATTGTAGCCAAACACCCATAGCTTCACCAGCTCAGCTTCACCAAAAAACATGAAGTTGGCCCCAACTTCACGAAATCCATGAAGCAGGCAAAATGGTACTTCACGAATAGTTGTTTTGAACTCCCTCATGAAGTTGGGGGAAAATTACCCACCAATACCACTGATTACACACATGGGATGAAACGTTTTCCTGTCCATTCTCCCCTACCTGCGCCCCTCTTCCTCCATCTTACCCCTCCTCTTCTCTGTTCCCTCACTGTTCCTCTCAAACCCTAGCCGCCGCCGCCTCCATGTCCACAGGCGGCGCGGGCGGCGCGAGCCCCGGCGCGGGCGGAGCGGGCGGCGCGAGCCCCGGCGGCGCGGCCTCGGGCGCGGGCTCGGCGGGCGCGCGCGGCGCGGCCTGGGCGGGCGCCGGGGCTGGCTCGGGCCAGTGGTCCCAGGGCGCGGCCGGCCTGGCCGCTGGCAGGGAGGAGGGCGCGGCCGGCCTGGCTGCCGGCGGGGAGGGCGCGGCCGGCTTCGGAGCGGCCACGGACGCCGGAACGCAGCCGTACGCGCGGTCCAATCCTGCTCCTCGTGGTCCAACGAAGGTATAATAACTTTTTGATTTCGTGATATGTCGTATGGTCGTGCTCCAACATTGTTCATTACAATTTGTGTTTGCGTACGTTTATGTCCCGTAGTAATTGGATGATTTGTGCTGTTATGTTTGCTTCGAATGGATGAACAAGTAGGGTGATTCTATGGAATGGACGGATAATTATAATCGTATTGTTTGTGAGTTAATGGCCGAACAAGTAAGGAAAGGGAATAGGCCAAATACACATCTGAACACTTTAGGTTACAATGAAGTGTCGGCAAGATTTTTCCAAATGACCGGCATCGAGCTACCGAAGACACAAATCAAGAACAAGTGGGATAGGTTGAAGAATGATTGGTCTATTTGGAACAAGTTAGTGCGGAATCAAACCGGAACGGGTTGGGATAATGCAAGAGGAGTGATGAATATTTTAATTCGTACTCACTAATTATTAGCACTTCCTACGAGTATTTTAATTATTTATGGTATTGTATTATTTTTTAATTAAAGTGTTTAAGTGAAAGTATGTCAACGAACTCATCTCATGCAACATTCGAGAATATAAGGGACTTTTCCATACAAATTCACAATTTTCTAAAGTTGAAGTTGTCCTGCTAGCCAAACACTTTCAGAAACTCTACAACTTCAAAGCAGAGCTGCTCTGCAGTGAAGTTCATGAAGCTGAGCTGTGATTTGTGAAGCAGAGCAGTCCCAAACAGGCCCTAAAATATGGATGGATAGATGGCGCACGTGTTGATTTCTTTCTATTTCTCGTTACGAAAATACACGTATAGATGATAGCCATGTTTTATCAAAATTTATACTGGAACTTTTTATCCTTTCAATTAGACTAGTGGAGATGCAGGTGCACGCGCACGTGTTTTAAAAAAATTATTTAAAAATAATTTGATTAATCAACTACTACTAAAAAATCAACTTCTTTATTAATACCGAGCAATTTACTCTACTTCAAAATTGATACACAAATCTTTAAATATAAGAAATTCCATATACATAATATCTTTCATTCAATTTGCTGACTTTAGAAGAAACACAAGTTATACTACACAAATAACAATTTTATCCAGACGTTGTCTACATAAATTCTGCGCAAAAAATAAGTAAGATCAATATATTAGATATAATATGATGAGTGGAGAAAATATTTATAGTTATGGACAATAAAAATAAAACTAAACACGTCTTATGGAGCAGCTCCTAAGCTCGAGCAGCTCGTTTAGCGCGTTTCCTTTACTTTGTAAACAGGGAGCACCTACCTGTACGTGATGCGGCGGGAGCAGGTGATGAGCACACCTTCTCGTTGTTCCGGAACAGCGGCGCCGCGGCCACGGATGCGGGCTAGGCGTTGGGGGTGGGGGGTCCTTGAAGCCGAAGAGTGTGCGTGGCGGGCGCTTCGGCACGGATAAGAGCTACCACTAACGAGCATGGATGTGTGGTCCGTACGGGTAGCTAATTGAAGAAAATAAGGATCATTTTGGGAGAGCTCCAGCTGATTCTGATCATGTATGTGAGCTGATTTTTTAAGAGGAGTGATTCTGCCGTTGAAATAGATTCTCTTTTAATTTTATAGTATAAACTCTTAAAATCATGATGGAGAATCCGAATCAGAACAAACTACTTTTTTCCAGCTCCCAACCTCTTAGTTTATTTTAGAAAATCACTTCACAGAATCAGCAGAGAATCACTTTTCTTTAAAAACTATTTAGCAGGGCTTCTGCTGCTGGATTCAGCAGATAATCAGATATGGAATCTCTGCCAAATGCACTCTAAGGATCCGTTTGGTTCCGATTCAGTCGACCGAATCGCGTCACAGAATCTGCTATCGCAACCAAAGGCGTTGGACGGGCGCAGCGATTCCGAAGAATCGACCGATTCCGCTAGTTCACTCCGAAATCGGCTGGCACCCTAGATTTCCACAGATTCTACCCATTATTTACCCACTGCCATCGGTTATGAGCGTACCGCTTCGTTCTTTTTTTCTTCCTCCCGAGACTCCCCCGACTCCTGCTCTCTCGTCTCCAACGCGACTGGGGTAGGGGCGCCGCCACCCTCCCCTGCTCCGGCGGCCGGAGTTCCTGCCCATCTCCGGCAGCTCCTCTCCGGCCTCCCCATCGCGACGCCCTCTCCGACCTCCCGAGGCGGCATTTGCGTGGATCTAGCGGTGGCGACCACCATCGATGCGCGGCTCCGTCGGCGGCGACCACCACCGAGCCGCCGCGCCCACCGCCGCGCCGCCCGCCGCCCCCCGCCGCCGCCCGCCGCCCCCCGCCGCGCCCCCCGCCGCCGCCCGCCCCGAAGCGCCGCCCGCGGCCCTCCCCCCCGACGCGCCCCCCGCCAGCCCCGCCGCGGCCCCCCACGCGCGGCCCCTCCCTACCGACGCCCTCCCGCCGCGCCCCCTGCCGCGTCCCCCGCCGCCCGCCCCCCGTGCTGCTCAAGAAAAACAGAGAAAGGGATAAGGAACGGGAAAAGGGAGAAGGGAAAAGGGAAAAAAAGAAAGAAGAAGGGGAAAATAGAAAGAAAAAAAGAGGAAAGAAATACAGAGAGAAAAATGAAAGAAAAAAAAGAAATTATTCAATTATTTTTATAACGTGGATATATATTTTGTATAAATTATTATATATGTCAAATATTAACAAATATGAATATTTTCTTTCCAAAACGGTCATCTACATGTCCATGCGATTAATTAGCATATAAATAACCTTATGGGATCTCAGGGGCATAACAGACATTTCTTACAGAAATCTACAGCTGACAGTTGTTTCAGCCAAACAGCTTTCAGCTTTCCCACAGCTGTCGGCTCACAGCAGCTTTCCCACAGCTGATCCAGAAATCAGATTTTCAGGAATCTACAGCTGAACCAAACACACCCTAAGCTAGCCTGATTTGTTGCCAACGGATATTGATTAGAGCCAGCCAATCACATATATATATAGGGGTGTTTAATTCCATTAACACATACATACATCTGTGGTTCGTACGTATAGCTGATAGAAAGAAAATAAGCTTGCCTAATTTGTTGCCAACGGATGATGTTGATTGGAGCCAATCACATACATGCATGATATTTCCATTAACATGTGCACATATCGCAGAGGTAGGAAAGCAACCAAAGAGTAAGGAGGAGGCTCATTTGTCGGGCAGGTGGTTGGAAACACAAAGCAGGGGTTGCGGTGGGTCTAGGGTAAATTTAGGTAAAAAAAGTTTGGTTTTTTGAGCCGATTCATTCTCTAAAATGTGGTTTTGAGGTTTTTACCAAACTTTGGTACCCGCTAGCCACACAATGAGTTCTTCGTGAGGAGTACAGTGGATCTAATTTTAGTGAGAAAGGTTTTCAATTCTTTCATCCTATTATATATATAATAGAAATGTGCGCGTTAGGAGTCGGTAGCAGCGATAGCAACCTGAATTTCTCATATGCAGGGCCCAACGACGGCCCATAATCTGCACGTTGTCGAAAACTATGGCTACCAAGGCCGAATACGGCCCATAACTTCTTCCCCCTCCCTATCCAGTGCTGCCAATCACCCGCACCGACCGCCCAATCGCCGCCTCGCCATGACAACCGCGGTGGCTGTGGAGCTGGGGCCTCTCGTGCGGGCCGGCGCCCCCTCCTCCTCCTCCTCCCAGCGAATCCCACTCCCACGCCGTCGAAGAGCTGCCGGAGCTATCAGGGCGTCTCCCGTGTCCGGGCGGTCCGAGGACGCCGGCGAGCCCCCCGCCACGCTCCTGCCGAACGCGCGGCGGCGGGGGCGCGACCCGTTCTGGTACGGAGGCGGGTTCAGCCTCGGTGTGGACCTGGGCGACGCCCGCACCGGCCTCGCCGTCGGGCGGGGCATCACCCTCCCTCGCCCCCTCACTGTACGCACCCTCTCGCTCTCACTTCGACTGCTCAGAATCAAAGCCCCACTAGATTGAGGTGGGCTGGAATGGCGCCAGGTTCTGAAGCTGCGCGGGCAGAAGCTGGAGCTGACGCTGCTCGACGTGGCCCGGCAGCAGGTGGCGTTTCACTTGCCTTCTTCTCTTCGATCTGCTCTGAGCTGTGGCGGTTGACGTTTCAAATTTTGAACGCCATGTTCGTTTTGGGGTGTCCTGAACACGTCCCTTTGGTACCCGAATCGCAGGAGGCGGACGAGCTTATCATCGGGCTTCCCGTGTCGGCCGATGGGAGGGAGACGCCGCAGTCCAACAAGGTGCGGAGCGTCGTCGGGAGGCTCGCCGTCCAAGCGGCGGAGAGGTTCGTTGCTTGCGTGCAGTCTCCAAACTTTAGTGGGCGGTGCTTTTGGTCGCTAGTGCGCGTGCTGCAGCACCGTCAGTAGGCAAATTTCGCAGTGTTCTGAACTGCGAGTTCTTGGATTGCTTCAATGTGTGGTCTAGTGATTGCTGAGTGGCTGAGTGGATTTGTTTCCACCGCGCAGGGGCTTGAGGGTATATTTGCAGGATGAACATGGAACTTCGATAGATGCCCTTGATTACATGATCTCAACGTGAGTTTTATTCTTTTGCAAATGGCAAATTGGCGACCATTAGACAGTTTGACATGTCACTGTTGCTGCAACACCTAGCTGATATTGATGGTGTTGATTTGAGAATCTTGATATCGCTGCAACGCCCCTGATTTTTCAATCTGATCATTTAAATACCTATTCCTCCTCCATTCAACCAATATAAAATCTTGAGATTTGAGAATCCAGCATTTTCTACTGCACATCGCTAACTCTCAGATTATATTGATGTTTTAATTTGAGAATCTTTTCTGAGTATGAAGCTCATCTTCCAGGGGTGTCAAAAAGTCTGCCCGTGATGTCAAATCTGATGCGTATGCTGCAGTGGTACTGTGTATTATATGTTTCTACAAATTTACGCATGACTGGTTGCTTCTGGCTAATTTTGAAAAATGATTACTCTCGCTGTAGATGATACTGAAGAGATATTTCACGTCATCAGGTCAAGGGGCTAAGATTGTTCTTCCCAGGCAACCAGAATTGCAGGAAAAGTTAATAGCTCAGTCTAGGCAAGATGCTGAAATTTAGGAAGGCATGTCTTATACTTTCTCCAACTGTAGACAATATGTCCAATATTATTTACAATAAACACTTTGTTGCGATGTCATCTCAGTGACTTACGTTTTGGTTTTATACCTTGCACAATCGAAGGGAATTGGCAACAACTTCCATTTCTATACCATATCATCATTGGATGTGCTATGAATAAATAATTATTCGAGATGTTCTCAATGTGATCCAAGTTGCAAATTGAGCATAGGCCCAAAACAAAAACAGAAGTTGAGTATGATCATTGCTGTTCCTTCTTACCTTTTTTATTTTATCGATTACTCTAGAGCATCTGGGAAATAGTGAGTTGAGAAAGGAGATAGTGAAACCTAACTAGCCTTTGTCATGGAAGGAGGTAGTGAAACTTGTCTTTATCACGGAAGGGAGCTACTTCTCTCGAGTACGTACAGTCCAGAGGATTTACAAATAGGCAAGCTACCAGTACATAGTGGATCTATGATAGTAGATGTATGGACCACACCAACCTCTCTTTCTAGATAAGAAAAGAAATATTGTGGCATGTCAAAGCAATCTATTATAAGTAGGTAAAGAAAGGAATATACCCTCGGGTTGGGCATCATGTGTTTCTGATTTGGAAGGTGGGTACAACTGACCTAGTACAGCAGAAATTGCTCTTCGTTACAGGTTGTTAACATCTTAAGATTCTGATAATTTCTATGCTCATTTTTAACTAAATCCAGAAGTCTAAACAGTTCTGTACTTTGATTGCTATCTTCAGGAAATTCCTTTTGCTATCTTTTTCTTTTCTGGGTTTCCTACCTAGCCTTTTTCTTTCTAATACATTTGTTTATGATTTATATCTCAGTCATGCAAATTTGTGATACATCACTAGCCTGTTGGCCATATATAGGTCTTTGCCACTTTATGAGATTGCGTATTTACACAGTTTCCATCACAGAGACTGCAAAATATATGTTCAGTCATAGTTCGGATCATCCAAATTGGCAAGACACAAAGGTACTTTGCAACAATCCCCACACCCATTCCATGCAGCAAATATTCTTTTTTTTTCCAATTCAGTACAGCTGACCTATCTTTCCTGTATCTGCATCAATCATGGTTGCTGCAGGCTATGTTTGTACATTACTATCAACACAGTAGAATGCCTGAGCAAAACCGTCAGAATGAATCAAGAATTAGCCGATCCGGATCAGCTGTCCATGTGGTGATGAAGCATCTCAAATCTATGCATAAAAGAATCAGTACAGCTTGCTGAATTCAGTATCCTGTGTTTGTTCACCAAGCCGGGGGAAGAATGGATCCCTCTCAAGCATCGTCTGCAGTGAGTCCATCATCCTCACCAGGGATGCCCACAAGAAAGGTGCAGAGCAGAATGCGTACCCAAAGATTGCCAGAACCCTCACAATACCATCATTATACCATGGGAATGCCATTACGAAGAGCATACCAACAATCGCGAGCCAGATCGTAAGCACGTCAAGTGGCGGCAGCAGAAAAACATTGATCACAAGCACTGAAAGGGCTAGTGCGCCAAATAGGTAGACGGACCAGCCCATGATCGGATGAACTGTGCGTGGGATCACAAAGAAAGGAATGGAATATGCAGCCACCATAGCCACAATCACAGCCATCTTGATCAGCCACTGCACCAGGGCATTTTGCTTCTCAGGCCGCCTGTTATAACACAGTTTTGTCATCCCTGGCCTTGCCAATCTAGTGACTGCTATGATCACTATGTACATTAAAACTTCCATCAGAATCACTGGCATTTCAGCAGCATACCTGTGAAATATAAGCAAGCAAATATTAAGTGGACAGAACAGCAAACAAGTTTTCTGTCTGCTCAAGTACATAATTCGCTTCTATGTTGTTTTATTTGACTCACCCGAGATCATCCCAGCGCTGCTTGTGCCAGGAAAGGCCCAGTGGCAAGATTGGCCAGGACCACCAGTACCAAGGTTTGAACCAAGGGGCGCTGGGGAATGTGATCACACTGTTTGGCCCACATGGGACATGCCAATGCAGCTTGAGATCTGCAATGTTACATCAGAAGAGTGGTTAAAATCTTAAGAAGCAATAGTCACATGCAGGTGCGTTGGTGTTGAAGCTATGTAGCTATGGCACTCACAGTAGTAGGATGCATCCATTTGATAGCCAAGAGGAAGGCGATAGGTCCCATTGAGCTTTGTGTCATTCTCAGGAGGGTGAAACATTGGTTTGTCGAGCAAGTCTGGGTAGCACCCAACCAGAAAGCCTTGGTCAGCACCATCAGAGTTTTCACGGCCAATCTCCAGGTCATGAAGCATGCCCTTGAATACATCCATAGAAGGCTGCGGATTGAAGAAGAATCCAAGGTTAGTCTACTTGGCCATTTGCATACGTGTGAGCACAAAATATCTCAGGTGAGTGAATTTAACAGAAATCAATTAATGGATGGTTGGCATTGTCTACAGATCATTCATACAAACAGAAGAATTTTACTTCATTTTTGGGAGTGTCAATGCATACTCGAATCTGTTATTCGAGCTCAACTGGCAATTATGAATTGACGCAATTGTTAACACAGCTGTATATGCAGGGAGATCGGTTCAATTTAGGATTCATACTGTTACTAGACTAAAGAGCATCTCGAATGACATAGCTAAGCCAACAAGCCCAGACTATTTCATGCGGAATACTGCAAACTTTGGCCATATTGGACAGGTGACAGGTGGAACAGCAAACGTTGGGGTCATACCTGGAGCACGAAAAGACCAGTGTGGAAGTAGCAGGGGTTGATGAAAACAGCGCAGAACTGCCCGCATTGGAACAGCTCGTCGGTGTTCTGGAGGAAGATGTTGTCGGAATCAATCATGACGACACGCTCGTAGTCAACCAGGGTCCACGCGTAGAGCTTGTTCAGTGTCAGCTTGAACCTCCTGTTGATCCCTCCTAGATTGCTCTCGTAAGGATTCCTGAGGTTCTCCACTATCACCACCCTCATACCGTCCTCCTCCGTCCTGCATACAGTTCCCATTTATCGTCAATATCTGTTCATTTCACATTTTGCAGTAAAAACTACTGGAGCATTGAAACAGTTATTTCCTACGGATGTAAAACAGGCACTGAAAGTTTTGTTAACCATTTTGAAATGATCAAGCCATGATTTGGAGGGGAGTGTCACCGATTCAAATTAGTCATCTGCGGTTGACTTTGAAACGGCCAATAAAAGACATATTGGCTAGAAAAGAAAAATCCTCTGTGCAATCGCTGTTTTCTTAAGAAGAAAGAGGAAGGTTGACCGATGTAATTGGGCAGCAGCCAATTAACAAGTACAGGTTGGAACCAGAGCCAGGAAGCCAATAGTCAAGGCTTGACAGCCAGGGCACCCATGACAGCATATTCTGTGAGACTAAACAGGCACCTTGTAGCAAGTATCAATGGCACTGCGCGTCACGGCAAAATATGCATGCAGTGCATACCTCTCTGATTCTCTCCATGTGATGTGAATCACTAGAGTTACTACCCCCCACAAGACTTTAAAAAACAAAAGGCAGCCAGGAGAAGCTTCCTCTCTGCAGGTAGGCTCTGCCCCACTTGCCCAGCCTGCAAGTCTCATCGTGCTCCCAAGTACCCGAAACACCCCTCCTAGTCTTCGCCTTCCGTTTCCAGTTTCTACCGCACCGAGACGCGGCTTGCACCGCTTGATAAAAAAAAAAGCAATTTCTCCTAGAAATGGTTGGATATTTTTGTTCCCCTCTAGCTAGGAATGGCTTGAAAGATGGCTGATTAAGCAAGCTGGGAGTCCAACTGTCCAGGTCCAAGTCCAACAATGGAGACGCTGCGTCCGGGAGCGGAGGAAGGAGGCGGGGCGGTGGGGGCGAGGTCAGAGGTGTTACTCACATTGCGCGGACCCAGTCGCGCGGCACGTCGGCGGAGGCGATGAGGACGCGGTCGGCGTCGGCGCGGACCCGGGTGAGGGAGCGCATCATGACCCGCACGGCGACGTAGAACTCGTAGTCCCGCGGCGTGCCCATGTACATCATGGCGGCGTACGCGTGGCGGTGCCGCGCCGCCGGGCCCTCCACCCGCGCCAGCAGGCCCCGCCGCTCGCCCGCCGCCGCCGCCGCGGTCACCGCGAGAAGCAGCACCAGCACCGCCGCGAGCCGCCGCTCGGAGACCTGCGGCAGCCCCGCCGCCATCGCTGCCGTCCCACCTCTCTCTTTCTCTCGCGCGCGCGGGTCTCGCCGGCCGGTGCGTCACCTGCTGATCAGCGCGCGATCAATATGCGCCCGCCGCCGGGGCTCGCAAGGCGCCTCTGGCCGGCCTGTTTGCCTTGCTCGGCAACAGTGCGCGCGCGCGCGCGCGGATGGTGTCCGGAGGTGGTGGAGGAATCGGAGGGGGTGAAGATGCCCCGGACGACTCGATGCTTCTGGTCGGCAAAAGCAAGAGAAGAATGGAGAGACGGAAAAGAGATGGAGGGAGGGGAGAGGATGCAGGAGGGGAAACGGGACGGCGGCGTTTATTTATGAGCTGAGGGAGCGAGACCGGCCGGAGCAGCGGGACGCTTTCCCCTTGTCTCGCCTCGGCGTACGTCGGCCGGGGCGCGGGGGCCGGGTCCCACCTGGCCCGCCTGGCAGGGACCGCGACGGCCTCGGGCGGCCCGTGGCCGCGGCTAAAGCGAACGCCTCCGCCCAGAATGGAGCGGTTCCTTCCTTGCTGGGGTGGCTACTACTACTGCTAGGTAGTGTCGTGAAACGTGAAACGAGGCAAAGATTTGGAGACGAAGACCGAGGAGGAGGAGGCCGAGGTGTGCGGTGGGTTGGTGGGACGGCTCGGATGGACGCGACCCGTTCTACACGCGCTCGACGACTGGGCGAGGAGAGCGGGAGCCGGAGCGGATCCGTAGTCGCGACACGTTTCTTAATGCCGGGCTGCTGGCTAGTGGCAACTCCAGCAGGGCTTGGCTTGGCAGGCCGGCCAGCCGCGCTGGTGTGTTCGCGCTGCCTTTTTAGGGAAGGAACCAGGCAACCAGGTTTGGGACCTCGGCGGACTGGTTCGACGAATGTCGCAAAGGCTAGGCGAGATTGGCTCCTGTTTGCCTGGACCCGGGGTGTTGTCCCTCCGGTTTCGCTAGACCCAGGTCAGCTCCCGTGGGCACCATTTCGGACTTCCAGTGGCGCTACACGGTAAAGATGCGGGTCCCGTGCTGACCCTGCCTGATATGATGCAAGCCTATCTCGATTTCGTTCCATCTCATCTCATCCACGGCGCCATGGGCAACCGTCTTTCTTCGGAAGGTTTGTTTGTACACCTGAGAATGGATCATTGTATAAAATCCAACTAACCATATCCAACTAACATCCGATTGATGTCACGTTACCATCTAATCCGATCTAGTTGGAAGTCTTGTCATCCAATCATGTCCAATCCAACCTCATCTACATAATTATCTATCTAACCAATCCAATTTACGTCTGAGAAAGAAGGAAAGCATACGTTTCTACCATAGGGCGTAAACTAGCAGCCGCTTTCCATTAATTTCCCATGGAATTTTCACATACCTGATCTCGAAAGGTACGAGATCCTCGTACAGTGTGGTGGCGCCGTTGAGGAAGTGCAACGTTGACGAGGACTAGACCCCTTACGGCGGCAACGAGCACAGGATGAGGTGAGGCAGAAGCGGAGCGAAAGGAGCATAACCGCGGGACGCAGCGGCAAGGACAAGAGGTTCATATCCAACTTACTAACTCCGTCCTAAATTACAATTTATTTTAACTTTTTTAATATATATATTTTGCTATGCATCTAGATATACACTATGACTAGATATATAAAAAACTATATACGTAAAAATATCAAAACGAATTGTAATTTAAAATGGAGGGAGTAGATCCCGAATCCAATGAGATCGAGCTGCCAAAATCCAAGTGAATTTGAACCAGGCCTAATGCATTACCATGAGTAGTCGGTTGTCGTGGACCTCACCTCTCCAGCTCTCCTTCGTCCCTCCATCTGCTCGAATGAAAGGGAGTGAAAGAAAAAACACACCCGGACATGCATGGACCGGTCGACCTCGCACGCGTGGGTTCCAACGGGTCGACCACCTCAGGCTGAGGTTGACCGGGCGGAGCAGGGCGACCTTTGCTGAAAGTACACGCCGGCGCATCGCACTACAGAGCAGGCAGCAGAGCGCGCGGCCGAAGGGTCTCGCAGACGCAGAGCAGGGGATGCCATGCTGGTGGTACAGCGAGAGCTCTTCTCTCTTTCCCGGAACAGACTGAAGCATGGTGCCGCGTCAACGGCAAAACGCTCCAGTTTTACAGAAGCCACCCGTACGGAGCGCAGCATGCATGGGACCCAAAGTTAAGCACGGCATATTTATTACTTGTGCGGAACCATCCGCGTGACGCGTTATACGCCGAGCTGACGAGCGCAAGGCTAAAAACAAACAACTCCACAGTCCTCTCTGATGATATTTTGGCTTGGTAGCTAAGCTGCTCTGAGTTTTTAGTTTTATTTTTCTAAAAAGAAAACCCCTCTGATTCGACGTCGCGATCCAAGGCCATGAGATGGCCGCCTTTTGGAGAGCGGTGGGGGCCCACGCAGGGGCACACTTGTTCATCGCAAGAGACACAATCGCGCGGCGTGTTCGGATAAGAGCGGCGACGAGGCAGCCTGCACGATTAGAAGAACACAAGAATATGCTTCTCCTTTCGTGTGTTTTGTTAAATCTTTTTGGGTGCTTGGGGCGTACATATCCTTTCGTGTACTCAAGAAGGAACCAGTGACGCGCCTACACGTCTGAATTGATCAATTCGGCGTTTCGATACCACCGGCGTTGCTGATGCAAGGCAGCTCCATGATCGGGCCCCGCCGGCCGCTGCTGCGCGACGATACAATATCGCTGACGATGCATGAAGAGATTTATATATATATATATATAAGTTTTATCTACACTCGTTTGTAATTACTTTCACTATCAGAATACCATCGTGCGTATGTTCACGTACCCTTTTATCACTTTGAGTATATTCATATACTATACTAATTTTAGAT
Organism: Panicum hallii; assembly: GCF_002211085.1. Taxonomy (NCBI): domain Eukaryota; kingdom Viridiplantae; phylum Streptophyta; class Magnoliopsida; order Poales; family Poaceae; genus Panicum; species Panicum hallii. The sequence continues at coordinate 56,126,505 of NC_038050.1, forward strand.
ACTTCAAAAGGATATGTAAAAAAATTTCAACATCATCCCTACTTTTTGATTATACATTAGTACTGGTATATAAAAATAAATATGTGCATATACTCCATGTATGGTCACATACTTAAAGTACCATCATAGATGGTCTAGTATGATCACATACATCTTATACATACCTTTTGTTACGTCAGATATATCTTATACTATGAGATATACACGTAGAAGTAGCTATATAAACACGTGTAGAATTGATTTTTTCGTACGGAGAGGAAGAGAGAATTGTCTTCTTGTTTGTACGTGCGGATAGCTGACACATACAGAAGCTAGCTCGACTGCTTATGTATATGATCCCTATCTCCTTCCTTTAGTTTTTTTAGAACAATCTCCCCATCCTATCGCGTTTTGGGGGGCGCCGCCATCGCCGTAAACAATAAGTGGCAATCCTGGAGCAATATATGTACATACGTACCCGGTGGATCGAATGGGCGTCAGCAGAAGGCTACTAGCTAGGTATTGCGCCTACCTCTGCCTGATCGGTGGGTGAGCAGGATGCTAGGCTCGCCGTCGACCTCACGCGGCAAAAACCCACGCTCTCTTTCTCCGTAAGGCTATCTCCAACGATGACGTATAAAATACAAGATTCATTCCACATTTGCATAGCGTTACATGTAAAGAATTCAATATCTATTTTTTATCTTCGCCAACACTAGATCCAAAAGAGAACTCTTTCTACGAATGAATCTTCGGAGGAGAGGATAATTAGATTTAGATTATGCTTCTTCTGGCACGCAAAATAAATTTTCTGTACAGGTACCCTGTTGGAGACTGAAATAGAACTATTGAAGACTTATTTTAGGTTTGAATATTCTTATGATCGTCCGTTGGAGACAGTCTAAAAGCAAGGGATAGCTATCGGCACAAGATGCCAGACGAGAGAATCTTGTGGCCACCGTCAAGTGCTCCTAGCTAGTAGCTACTCTTGTGCCCCCGGCAACACGGACGGTAAAATTCCCCTAGGACTCGCAGACCGTGCGTGTCGCCCTTGCTGCGTTACGAAAAGAAACAACGCCAAGCCGACGTGTGCGGGCGGCCATCTATCGTGCTCTCCTCACCGCCGATGCCTCGGCCTCGGCCGAGACTTTTACCTCCCTAAACCCCGTCGCGTAGCGTGTGTCCCGTGGCGATGGGTAGAAACGAACCGCACGTCTGCATCGCCGGCACCGCCCGCCGCAGGAAGTAGGAGGAGCTGCGCCGCGGCAAATGGCCTCGTCCGTCCAGGGCTCCAGGCCGAAGCACGCCGCTGCTGACCCAGTCCGCGTTAATTATTCCCTCTGCCCGTCATCTGCCCCTCGCGCGCGCTTCTGTCTTCCTCGTGGTTATGGTCACGAGACCGTGCGTATCGTATCGTGTCCAAGTCCAACTATTGTTACGCCCTACGCCTGGCAAAATATCTTCCTGCCTTGGCCCCTAATACAATTACTATATCTTTTTTCTGCCTCGGTGACCGGTCGTACATACGTCCGCTCGACCGGTTTTCTGTCCCCATCTCCCTCGTCAAGAATCGCCGCTTTTTTACTTTGCTTTTTCAAGCTCTCCGCGCTGCTTTGTTGACTCCCTGGCCGGCCCGGCGAGCCTACCGGCGAAGCAAACGGCCGGTGGTGCTACGGGCGGCGGGTGTGAACGCGATCCGATCGGTCCCCGCGGAGCGGATCCCGGCCGGCGACACGGTCGCAGGACACAATCACACAACCTCGTCGACGACTCCGATTTCAAGGCTCTGATCTGTAGGCGAATACTCCTAGATAAAGGCCGTGCATGATCGATCGAGTTCTACTGCAGTCGATGTTAATATAACTGTTCAAAGCTTCCTAGTTCTAGTGCAGTACACGACGTCACAGAACAAGCTAGCTAGCTTATTGACCGGACTCTACCTGCTGGTTATACGACGATGTAACAATCAATCCACGCGGAGACGGGAGGACAGAGCACCGATCGTGGTCTAGATTGTTGGAATTTTTTTGTCAAAAAGACCGAAAAATAAAAGGATAAGGAAAACGGAAAAAAATGAGCTGTACCACGCTTTGATCGGAAGCGCAACGGACTCGTACTTATGGTTGCGGCTCCCAAGTCGTCCAACGCCATAATAAATAGTGGGATCCGGCGTTTTTGCCAAAACCCTAGCTGCCCCACTATAGCCACCCGATCTCTGGCGGTGTTGGAGCGATTTGAAGGCCGTCGCCTACTCGCCGCCGCCATCCCTGGACAGTGCTAGTGAAGGTCCGAAGGATGACGGTACCCGCCGCGACCTTCTACGACTACGCTGTGAACAACTACAGGAACAATTACGGAAGCGTCTTCGTCATCCCCGACACCAGCCATGGCCGGATCTGCATCAAACGTTGCACCTGGTCTAGATCTGAACTTTGTTCATATTCTTTAGGTTGTGCTCATGTTGTTTAGGTGCTAGATCCTATTAAGTTGAGTTACTAAGCTATATTATTCCTACATTTGGTATAAGTCAACCATCTCGTATTAAGTTGAGTGATTTTATGCATTGTGGATATTTACGTTACAATAGAATTGATTCACTGTTGCGGTACATTGTCTCTTTACATAACTCTACTTTAAGAATATACGTCTTTAGATTAAAGGGAAGAATGTTGGAATTTTTGGTGGTCAAGAAGGCCGAAAAATAAGAGGATAAGGAAAATGTGAAAACGAGAGATGAGCCCGCCTTGATCGGAAGCGCAATCGACTCATGGTTGTGGTCCCAGGTTGTTCAGCGCCATAATAAATAGTGGGTCTGACGCTTTTGGAAACTAGCCTAACCTAATCAAAACTCTAGCCGCCCCACTACAGCTGCCCGATCCCCGACGGCGCTGGAGCGACTTGATGGCCGTCACCTGCTCGCCACCGCCATCCCTAAACAGTGCCTGTGGAGGCTCGAAGGACGACAGTACCTGCCGCCGCGACCTTCTACGACTACGCCGAGAACAACTACAAGAATGACTACGGAAGTGCCTTCGTCGTCCCCGACACGAGTCATGACCGGATTCGCATCAGTGTCGCATCCGGTCTAGATCTTAACTTCGTTCGTATTTTTTAGGTTTTGCCCATGTTGTTTAGGTGAGATCCTGTCAAGTTATTTAGGTTGTGCTCGTGTTATCTTTAGGTGCTAGATTCTGTTAAGTTAAATTACTAAGTCATGTTTTTTTCCTACATAGATACCCGGCATGCGGTGCGCTGGTCCTCGACGCTACGCCGGTGTGTTGGGTTCCTCCTCGTGTGTGGGTTTATACTTGAAGCACTGATCAGCTGTGTTCAAGCGAAGAAGGATATACTATCTACTTAAAAAACTGGTAGAATGGCAAGGAGCTTATTAGCTTCCTCTGCTGGCCATATTTATAGTTAACAAATGGAACAACTAAGCCATAGTTAATTAGCCAAACTTACGCAGGATCTGGGCGCAATCGATCGGTCGACGGTGGCAGCGAGCACAAGGTCAACCGTACCTCAACCAATATTTAGCCACCGCACATGAGACTCTTGAGTCTACGAGAGGGAGTGCAAACCGAGATCCGCCTCAGAAGAAAATCAATCGGGGATTCCTCTTTTGGTGTGTGGGTCCGCGGCTTCAAGGGTCAGGCTTGGATTTTTGTCTAGATGCGCCTCCGCTGCCAGAACAAGATTGACGCAAGCGAATGGATCACCTTTAGCTGGGCCTCAGCCCATCAGACCGAAGTCGCTCAGAACAAGGCGCGTTTACGGCTTTACGCCAGGCCTGCTCGAGTTACAGTCACATGTGGAACTGGGAATGGGGGGGATTCTCAAAATCCAAAGTCTTTTTGAAAACTAAGACTTCGTTGAAAATCCAAAGTCTGATAGGACCTTTTCTCTTTGGACTTCGTTGGACTGAACTTATTTTGGACCTTGATGTCCACGTGCTTCAGTTCCAAACGTATTTAAATTACTTAAGTTATATATGGACAAATTTTCTTTTTTTGCGTGCCCAAACTTTTACTGGACGGGACGAGTTCAACTATTCAACCCACCGCCGCCTTTCGTCTTCCGCTCCGCATAGCTCCAGCTGGACGCCGCCTCCTCGCCCGATCCTTAACATCCACGTAACTCACCACGCGTCACGCGTGCATGAGTCGATGAATGGAAGTTCTACGGCATGACAGTGCAATCCTCGAATGACACTCCGATATTTTTCATCAAGAAGTACAAAGTTGCTTGCGTGTTACTACTACTTCACTTTTTAAATAAAAGGCATGAGACGGATGGACAGGACGAGGGAATAAAAGGCGTAGCATTATGTTTGGGCCAACTCATGGGCTCTTTTTAGTGTTAATGGGCTGTCCACCAGTCTCTCAATCCAGCCTTTCTCCCCGTGGCCCTTTTTGACTTTGTGACTCGCTCTCCCTTGAATCGAGCGTCGGTCGAGCAGCACCGAGGCAGAGCACTATCAATCCTGTTGGCCGTTGCGCTGCCCTGCCCTGCCCAGCGTTGAGTGCAGACTTGCCGAGATGAGCAGCGGCCGCTGGGCAGGGGGCGCAGGCACAGCCGCACAAGCAGAACTAGCAGCGAGCGGCCGGCCGTCACCGTCGCACGGGCAGGTGACCGGCGATTGCGTTTGGGCCAGTGAAGAACGACTGAAACCGGAGGGGGAATCGCAAGGGCAAGGCTAAAATGAGAGGTACGTATAACGATGAATTTTGCAGCTCTAGTTTCGAGTCTTGCTTCGTTGTCTATGTTTATGGTTTCGTCGCACCGTAATTTTGTTTAATTTTGTCCTCTGCCATTGCGCGCAAGCTCAAACGTTATCTTCAAGAACGCACATGTACTCTGAGCATATCATCACATTGTCATAGTGACATACCATATGCACAATAACCACTTGGACATTCATGCCAATTATCTCTCACACAGAGGGTAGACCAAGGCACTCTCAACTTGATCGGTCAATTTACAGTTTCTCTTCTCTATGCTTCCATGGTTAGTAACCAGCTTCGAATAACTCCCAGATGTTTATAGGGTTATAGTATGCATGAGTGAGATTTACCAGGACGAATGCGCATACGTATATGCGAACATCTACCTTTATGACATTGTGTTTCGAAAAAAAGATAGTCTCTCTTAATTTCATGATCATGGGAATCGAAACGTGATCTTGACCTTGGATCAGTATAGAGCTGCAAGTTTCTTTGTAAGATAGGTACGGCATACCCTCAACTCCCACCTAAAATGACCACTTTATCTCTCCCAACGCTGACACCTCTCTTCCTTCACTTCTTCAGGACGTACTCTTCCCGAAACAAGTAGAGAAAATCGCAGCGTGCGCACGGCCGAACAGTCTCGTTTTCAGCTCGCGGTGACGTACGTACGAGCTCTCCGCACTCTTCTACACTCTAAAAATGGCTCCCCTCTCCCTTTCTCCCACCAAACCCCACCATTTCACCCAATACATCCTTTCCACATGCCTCCAAAAACCAATCTAAAACAACTTCTCCTCTTCTAAACACATCATGAAAAGCATGCCTCTCGATCGGTACAAATATAAACTGCCAATTAATATTCTCCAATTAACCAGCATACAAATCGCCGATCTGATCGATACTCCTAACGCAAACAAACCACAAGATGATCGATTTGTAGAAATGTCATAATTCGGGCACCTAATCGAGAGGATATACGGCGTGTGGTTCTTCTATCATGTCATGAGAGTGACTTGCCCCCACAAAAACACTTCTTTCGCCGTGACACAACGTCGCAACTCGATCTCTTCCAAGTACAAGCCAGAGCTCTTGCGCTAGCTATCTCAGCCCAGCCAGCCAGCCAGTGCGTTGCGTTCTTCTTCTTCTTCCTCTGGTCGAGTATTTTGGCCTCTTGAACAATGCACTGATAGCCAGATAAGCGAAGCCTGTATTTATTAATTTATTACATTAATTATTTTATATATCGGTCCTATATTTATCTCGTGTCCATGGAGTCCTACGGCGGCTCCCCGCGGCCGCGGACGACGTCGGTGCCCTCGCGGCGGCCCTGCACGGCGGCGACGGCCTCCCGTGCCGGCTCCGGCGCCTTCGTCTACGACGGCATGCGCGCCACGCCGCTGTCCGCGTCCGCAGCCAACTTCACCCGTTGCATCCGCAAGGCGGCGTCCTTCGCCCACAAGAAGCCGCCGCCCAGCGCCGACGCGCCGCCGCCGCGGCGCACGCTGAGCAGCAAGGAGAACAGCGGCGGCGCCGGCGCTGCGTCGACGCCGGACGCGCGCGCGCTCCTGATGCCGCCGCGCAGGTCCATGCCCGAGCCTGGAGCCGCCGCGAGGGGTCCCTGGGAGCCGACGAGGCGGAGGCGGAGCAGCAGCAGCGCCGGGACGACGGCGGACGACGCGGGCGCCGCGAAGGGGTCGGCGGGCGCGCTGCGGGAGGTGATGGCGCCGCGCAGGAAGGAGGAGCCCGAGAAGGAGGAGGCCGCGCACCGCGCGCGCGTGCTGACGGCGCGGCTGCTGCAGTGGCGGTTCGCCAACGCGCGCATGGAGAAGGCCATGGCACGCGCCACCTCCGCCGCCGAGGTGAGCCATCATCAGTCACGACTCATGCGTGCAGATTTCTCGCTACTTCGTCTGATCTCTGACGGGGCACGTCGGCGCGCTCGCGCAGAACAAGCTGTTCTACACGTGGCTGCGCGTGGCGGAGCTGCGCAACATCCAGGCGGCGAAGCGGATCGTGGCGCAGCGGCGGCGGCAGAAGCTTAAGCTGGCGCGCCTGCTGCGTCCGCAGCTCCCGCTGCTGGCCTCGTGGGAGCCCCTCTCCAAGCCGCACGCCGACGCCACCGCCGAGCTCGGCCGCGTCCTCGCCACGGCCTGCACCGGCCTCCCCTTGGCCGCCGGCGCGCAGGCCGACTCGGAGTCGCTGCGCGAGGCCGTGTCCTCCTGCGCGGGCACCGTCGACGAGATCGAGGCCATCATCGGCACGTTCCGCGCCACGGTACGCGCGGGCTCATCGTAGGGACACGCTTTGCGAATCCACACGCTCATCACCAGCTCGATCGGTCACGATTTCTACATGCGCATCCAGGCCGGCGCGACGAGCGGCGCGCTGGGCGAGCTCGCGCGGACGATCCAGCAGGAGGTGGAGTGCCTGGAGGAAGCGACGCGGCTGTCGAGCATCGTCACCGGCTTGCAGGTGGGTGCCCCGTCGTTCTCTTCTCTGAAGATGATGCCTCGCCGTAGCCTAGGCGATACTAAACCTCTGGATGATGGCTTGTCAGATACACGGCCGATCTGGTCGATTCCTAGTAGCTATTTCGCAGCTTCCAGTACATGTTCTTGACTCAGGCCGAGGGCTGAGGCCGACTTCACACACCACCAGCAAAGAAGAGTAGGGCGCCGTGCTGAGCTGCTTTCTCATGCCTTTTTCTGTGCAGATGCGGGAGGTGAGCCTCCGGGCGAATCTGATCCAGGCGAAGCAGAGGCTCGCCGGCATGGGGTCGGCATCGGGGCCGGCCGTCCTCGCCGCGCCGGCGTTCGCAGCTCCCGGTTGGTGTTTTTGATCGCACCGGACACGAGCGGAAGCAGGGAGTACAACTGCTCACCCTGCCACCCACTATAATTAATTTAAGAAAATTGATTAAGGCGCGAGACTTGTGCTCGTCGCCAAGGGAGGACAGCTGATTCGACGCGTGGTTACTTGTGCGTGCGCGTGACTGGAAATAAGCTAAGCGGTAGTAGTTTGTTTATTGGGGGTATATATATCGTCCATGAGGTATTTATTAATTTCTTTGCAGGGGTGCATTTGTTGTGTATTTGCTGTGTGTGTATTTGTGAGTGATTTTAATTTGAGTTATTCATGGTTATTTGTGTTCAAAACTTGTAATTTGAGTTACCAAAGGATTTATGCGTATGTATTTATGCATTTCTGATGGGAACAACTGAATAATGAGCTGGTATGTACAGTAAGAAAGTGTTTTTAGCAGATAACAGAACACAGTTGCGAAGCAAATCATCAAAATTTTAAAAATCTTTTTGAATTTGATTATCTGTTTTAACCTGATACTTTCGTTAAGTCGTGTTTACCTTGCCGGCGATTGTAGACGCCCATGCCGCAGCAGGCCGGCAATCGGAGTTTTTTTTTAAAAGGGGATAAAAAAGTTAAAATTCGAAAAAGAGAATCCGGATGGGAAAAATTGGGAAATTGGGTACCCCCGCCCTTTGATCGGGCGAGATGCGTGGGGCCGGGGACCTCCGGCCCACCCATCGGGCGGGAGGTTCCAAAAAATTTCCAGGGGCCTCTTCGCGAATAAGAAAAGTTTCTTATTCGCGAAAAGGCCCCTGCAGCAGGCTTTTTGCCCGTCCAGTAGGCGGGATGCTTCCCGCCTATCAGACCCGAGGCCACCGGGCTGGGGACATAACGTAGTTTAAAGAGGTCTAAGAGATTAAGTCCGTCTTATCTCTTATTCATTTTGTTTATCTCTTGTTTATCCCGTTTAAATAGGAGATAGAGCTAACCAACACGGAGGGGATCTACTCGAGATATGTTCTGGTATGATCCCTCAGCGGAGGTTGGTTAGCACCTTTGTAACTCTGGCCTCTCGGATATATAAGGGAGGTCAGGGACCCCTCTCAAAATAGAAGATCATTAGGTCATCCTACACCAAAGGCAATACAAACCACCATACAGGACGTAGGGTGTTACGCATCTTGCAGCCCGAACCTATCTAAGCTTTGTGTTCCTTGCACCTTCGAGTTTCTGATCTTGGCGTCCCTTCACCAAAAACTTACCACCTTGGGTATATCCCACGGTGGGCAGCCGGTTAAACACCGACAGCTGGCGCGCCAGGTAGGGGAGCGCGTCGAAGATCCACCGGCGAGCTCAATGGCATCTTTCAATTTCATCAGGTCAGTTCCCTCTCAGGGTACGACATTCGTTTTTGCCTCGTGGGTTTGCATCGCAGATGGTGCGGGCAACTTTCGGCGATTCCTCGTCGACATGAGGCCAAAAACCTTCGCTGCGGATCCTCGCAGCGGCCTCAACAAGTTCGTCGACGAGCTCGACAACTTGCCGCTCCATACCTCCGCAGCACGGGTCGAGATGGAGTCTGCTCCAGGCTCGACTTCTTCTGGTGTTGCGACAGGTTCCCCTGGTTTGGACTTGTTCCAATCTAGGGATCTGCATGGTCGATCTCAACTCGGCTCATGCAAACCGGCCACTGATCTTCAGGAGGCCAACGTATCTGGGTTCCTCTCCATGTTAGAGAAGGATCTGGACTTGCTGCTCTAGAACGGAAAGCCTGAAGTCACCGCGTGTCGGGGGGCTTCGGGTTGTTCTGGTCCCGGTGATTTGGTGATTACCTCTTTGCCGAAGGGGCGCATTGTGCATTGGAGGGGCATGATGCTCTCCGATCTACTCGAGGCAGAGGGTCGGCTTGTGGCTCACCTCGAGCCATTGCCCTTCCAAGAGGGCAGGCCATTGGCCACTGTGGCGGAGGGGTCGACTGAACTAGTCGACGAAAGCTCTCGTGACCTTTCCTCCCGCCAGGTGCTGATGGCCGAAGAAGGCGAGGACGATGGGGATCTTCCCATCGTCAACTTTGAAGCGATCTCCGAAGACGAGATCACGGCCAACGCTGGGTATATCCCACGGTGGGCAGCCGGTTAAACACCGACACCGCCCTTCCAGTGGGCGGGAGGCCTCCCGCCCGGCCAGGGGGCGGGAGGTCCCCTGGTTATGGTTTTTGTTATACTTTCTTAGAATTTATGTTTCACAAACAATTTGAAATTCAGACTTTTTTCAAATACAAGATTTATTCGCCTTACTCTTATGTATGCATATAAAAATTTAATTCAATATTACGAAGAAGATTACGGTATCTAAAACTCGTACGAAGATGGTTAAACGATACCGTTTTGCAACGTAGAATCAAAATATTACGATAGTACAATACATGAAGCCATTAAAAATAAAATAATATGATAACAAACATTACAAACATTACATATGATAACAAACATTATAAACATTACAAATATTACAAATATTACTAATACATGAATCCAAATATTTTGTCTTTAGTCAATGCGGCAAATATTACAAATACACATCCAGGTCTGATACAATCTCAACGCGGCAAATATTACATATGAGCAAACAACGTTGAAATAAAATTACAACTAAATGATGCCTGATGACGTACTAGCACTCGATCGGCGACGTCTCCCACTCCTTGATGCAACCGGAGGTCTTCCATCTGTAGCATCACCTGTAGGGCCAGCTTCAGCAGAACTGGGGCCATCATCATTGTTTGGACAACGTTTATACGTGTGTCCAATCTGATTACATGCACTGCAGCGCTGTATCCTCGGACGGAGCTCCGACTCATCCATATCATTACGAATACGCCGTGTCTGACGGCGCCCTTTCTTAACCCGTGATGATCTTGGTTTGGAATATATATAATAGGATTCGCTGTCTCAGTGAATGATCCAACCAAACGGAACCCATAGATCTCATACTGTCAGGTGCTGGCAATTGTCTCCTTTCTGAAGTAATGGGAAACATATATATCGACAGGATGTCGAATATCCGCACAAGCAGCCATTACATGAGAACAAGGTAAGTGCAGCAACTTTGGCCTCATGCATGAGCAACAACAAGTTCCATCAAACTTGAGAATGCACTCCTTTACAGGAGTTTGACATCTCATGCCACGTCGCGCTCTGTCTTTAGGAGATACCTCAAACTTGAGCTCCTGTGTACCACATTGCCGTACGTGGTGTAGCCGGGCGCTTTCTGCCTTCTTAGTCATATATTCTGTTATCATTTTCCCAAAATATCTATCAGGATCTCGCATGAATACCTGATTTTTAGTGAACCACTCTCTAAATTAATCGGTACACCCGTGGACGATGAATTCCACAATTGCAACCAGTGGAAGCGCATGAACACCTCGCAGCACCCAATTGTAAACCTCGGCGAAGTTGGTAGTCATTCTACCGTACCTTGCACCATCGGTATCATAAAGTAACGCCCACTTCTCCTTGGGTTCATTCTCAATCCATTCAGAAAAGGTTTTCACCGCTGACCCAGACCTTCTACGAGTACGTGCAGTTCTGTTTTTTGATGCGTCCTCGGCTCTTTTCTTCCCGGTCAGTTCATCAAGTTTCTGCCATTGCTTGTTAAATTTTTGCTAATTCATTTCCTTGCATAGCCTCTTGAACATATCCATAAGGTGCTTGTTCTTGAATTGCCTGAAAAAGTTTGCACCGATATGTCTCATGCACCACCTACTGCGAACATCACGCCACTTGGGCGGCTCTCCGGTCTCCACACACCCCTGCTGCAAATCTAGTATTGCCCTCTGTATACCGGCGTGACGATCATGAATCAGGCAGACATCTTCCCTATCCCGAACGACTGCAAGCTTAACCCGTTCCAGGAACCAGTACCAACTGTCTGTGTTCTCACTCTCAACAAAAGCAAAAGCAACAGGAAGTAATTGATTGTTTCCATCCACTCCAATAGCTGTCAGCATTTGCAATCTATACTTTTCTGTGAGAAAGGTCCCGTCGATTCACAGGAGAGGCCGGCAGTGATGGAATGCGTTAATGCATGGACCCAAGCTGAAAAAGACCCGCTGCAATGTGTAGGGCGGACCTTCTCCTCTGTCTAGAGTTTTCAGGTCATAATAGCTTTCAGGATTTCTCTGACATAGGACGGCCAGCAATCGAGGAACATTATCATATGCAGCCTCGAACGTACCAAACCTCATCTCAAACACCTTTTGTTTTGCACTCCACGCCTTGCTGTACGAGATGGTATACTTGTACTTTTCCTGAATATGCCTGATAATAGACTTTGGTTCAAATGACATGTTCTCTACTATCATCCCGTACATCTCATTTGCGATGTATTGTGATGTAAGGTTGCGATGGGTCTTCTTCACCCCCTGCAAATGACAAGTGTGCTGAGCGACAATTCAGCATTCCCAATAATCTTTCCATTTACCCTTATAGGCATGCACCCGCCACGGACAGCCCTCCTTCACACATACCACATCGTACTTACGAGATTTGCACTCGACTGTTTTGAACTCTCGCATAAGAGAGAGACCAACACTTAACAGCTTCCTTCACCTCTTCAATTGAGTGGTACCTCGCACCCTGGACAATTTCGTTCTCCCTACAATCCGAAAGCACGCTAGATCCCCCATCTACGACAAGATGACTGAAGTCGCTGCTTACCCATTCTTTAGGCACATCATCGTCATCATCAGACGAATCGGCATTGATTGCTTCATCCAATTCACGTTCTTCGTTTTGCAGCTGTTCAACAATAAAGGGTATGTTCTCCCCCTCATCAGCCACGTATTGAGGTGCTGCGGTGCCACCTGTCTCAACGTTTGCCTCCTCAACTTCTTCATCAATATTTTCATCCCCCGGAGCAGCTTCAATGTTTATCAAAGGGTTCTGGTGCACACTGATAAGGAGTACCAGTGGCCATTGCCAATGACTTGTATTTTGCAGATAAGTTAACCAGTCCTCGTTGCTTGCAAGTGGCATCGGCTCCCAGATCAAAGCGTGAGTGGTACGATTTATGACGCATTGAACACTCACAGTGTGTGTCTCCTGATCAATCCTTAATTCCCTCATTAACTAGTTGCATAGGGATTCAAATGTCCTCTCGTGCGGTCTGGTAATTCCTCTGACCGCACAGTTGAATTCACTTAAATCTACCCCATTTGGCCCATAAATCACATTTCCTTCTCCGTAATATATACTGAAAATACCATTCTTGGAAGACATATCTGAAAATACCGCACAGTTGAATAAACTAGTTATACTACATATTAATACACAATGACGACCCTAAGTTTCAGCGATTCTCAGATTATATTTTACAAATTCTAAACTATACAGAATATAAATTATACTAAAAATAAATGAAAATACTAAAAACTATTCAAAACATAACTACTCTAAGAAATATTTCCTAGATTATAGTTATTTTCAAGGAATTATACGGCTAGAATGAGAATATACCTCCAAATCGACGTGTGAACAGGGCTTCGCCGCTTCCTCTTCTCTCTTCCTCTCCTCTCTTTCTGTTTTTTTCTAATTTTTGCTGGATAAAATGAAATTTTTGGGGCAGATTGGGGCTTATATAGCGGGGGGGGGGGGGGGGGGGACCTCCCGCCCGACCAACATCCCGCCCTTTGGGTGGGCGGGATGCCCCCGCAGGGACCTCTTCGCCAATAAGAAATTCGCGAAGAGGCCCTCGGGGAACTTCCCGCCCGCTGGATGGGTGGGAGGTCGCCTCCCGCCCGATCAGCGGGCGGGAGGTACCCGTTTTTCAAAATGTTCCCCACCGGCACCCCTTTTCCCAATTTTATTTTTTTATCCCTTTTTTAAAAAAAGTCCCAGCAATCGAATGGCTAGTACATAAGGCCCAGCAATGGCCTACAAGATGCCAATTTGGCCGTTAAAAATTCCCAACCCGATTGACCATGCGGCTTTCACAGTGATGTGCCGCCCCCTTGGAGCACACAGACCGGAGACGGTCCAGTGGGCTAATAGGCCCAAAAGAACTTCCTATATCTTTTCTTGAACAATGCAGAAACCAGAAAGACCAATTTTATTTCTTGTTTAGCTCCCCAAATTGTTATTACCAAGAATATTTTAAAATAAAGTGTCAGTTCCGGAAATGGCCGGCAGCTAAATCTACTCAAAATGTGTATCGTGTGTCATGATCGAATGTGGTCTAATACACAATAACTTAAGATTTATATTAGTTCAGACAATCATGCTCTACATCCAGTCAGGGGTCAATCGGATGTGCTGCTTGAGCCCAGGTGCTCGTGAGAGTTAGAGAGTTACAAGCTTTCTATGAGATTTGAGAGTCTATGGTTTAGATCTATCAAGAGATAGGATCGGATCCCTTTCCTAGGCGGATGACCCTCCCTTTTATAGTCAAGGGGGCTCAATTACAGTGGAGCTAATGGTGTAAGGATAGAAAGAGAGGACTCTCGACCCCACCGGTCGGGGTCGTCAGCTTTGTCAGTCGGGTCTTCCCATCCCATCAGTCGGAGTCTTCCGGTGACCACCGTCCAAGTCCTGTGTCGTGGGGCAAGCATCTTGTCTTGTCCCTGTGCGTCATGCTCCGTTGGTCGGTGGTCGTGGGAGCATCAATAGGTACGGTACGGCTATCATGCCCCATCCCTGGTGCCTCGCCCGGCCACTTCATTGTGACGGGGGCGTTCCGGCCGTTCATGATGATGTTTCGCCCTGTCCCTTCGCGAGGATGGACAGGTAGAATAGTGGTGCCCTGCTGCCACAGCAGAGGGGACTGTAACCCCTGTGGAGGGATTGGTTGGCCGTGTTTGACCCCGAGGCTCATCTTTACCCTCCGCACCTACTCCTAGGGCCCGCTGGTAAGCCGGGCCTGGCCTTCCGGCCAGCCCGCCGGTCGGAGAGCGGGCACGTGTAAGGCTGAGCCCAGTCAGAGTCCCCGGTCGGAGCCTTGGTACGGACCCGGCCTCTGACCGTTCCGACAGTCGAGGATATGAGCATTGGTCATCCCGATCGAGTTGTCAATCGGGATGTGGGCCGAGGCGGCCCAGATGAAGTTGTCGCCTTATACAGACAGGTGCTCGTTCCAAGCACGACCTTGGACTGGCCAACAGAAGTGAGCCCGCTGGGGACCCCGGGTCCCTAGACCCGTCAGAGGCCCCCGAGCGGTTTCACGATTTGTTTAATTATGAAGGCGCTATTTCTCTCTACGCTGTACCTTCACCCGAGGTGAGGAATCGCATCACTCTATCTCATCTGTAGAGAGATGCAATGTTGAAGGGATCCCCCCTTGTGACCGCGAGTCAACTGGGGTTGCCCCGGTCAGTCCGCATAATAAGCGCGCCGCAGCGGCGTCAGCTGCATGTCTCCTGTGCGGAATATTAAGGGTTGCGTGACCCGTCACGTCGGCTCACCGTGGTGGTGCTCACCCTGCTCCTCTTGTGAAGGTTTCCCTTCTTTTAAGGTGGAGCTGTGCGCCATGTGGCATACCCGGCTCGCCGGACATGAGGGCACCTGAGCGGGTATAAATGGAGGCCTATGAAGCCTTGTTTTGAACTCATCCCCAACCTGAGTCGTTAGCGAGCCCTGCCTCAAATAATGGAGTTGCTTTTAGCCTGTGTGCGTCCACCTGATGGAGCCGGTGGTTCCTTCACCATCTGGTGCTAGAAGAATGCTTGCGAGCGGCAAGGGATAGCACGCGGGCGACACCGTCCACCTGGGCTTTTCGCAAGCTTGATCTTTCATGCGTTCTGCTCGGGTGATTGGGCTAAGCGGGTGCGCAGGCAACGCACTGTCTCCGTTGGGCAAGTGGCGCGGCTTCCCCAGGCGCCTTGGGTGACCAAGGGGGAGGCGTCGGCTCCCGGCGGAGGATGTGTCCGTGCTTCCACCGCCTGGGTACGTGTATGGGGAGGAACTCCTCGACCTTTCTTGGCGCGGCGCGTGCCCGCGGGAGCTACCTAGGCCCCGAGTGGGTTTGGCTTCCCCGTGTGCCTCAGCGTCAGCTCGCGTCGTCGGAAGGCTCGTTCTTCCTAGGCGGCTGAGGCTGGAATACAGCTCCTTGCTGTCGTCTAAGACAGCGAGGGAGTTCGGTCAGTGGCGACGGCAGATGGACTGCTCGCCATTATCCCCTGCCAGGTTGTCCTCGAGGAAGGGGGTGCAAGAAGAAGGCTTGCAAGGAAGATGTTCCTGACAAGCTTCCGGCACTTGTAGCAGCCCTCCTCGAGGCTCCAGCATTACCATCCTTGCGGTGATAACGGGTTTTTGTACTTTGTAACGGCCATGGGCCGACTGTACTTTGTAACACTTATTTGCCAGGAATAAAATGCATTCATTCTGGAGTGTTTTGTATCTGCTGTGCCCGACTGGGAGTCCGATCGGAGGCTGGTGTTTTGTTGTTCTTGCCGAGTGGAAAACGTGGTACCCCGTAAAGGGATATGAGATGGGCTACGCTAGCGATAAATAAAACTTTCCACCGCATAAATCAGGAAAACTGCTCTTATAGATCACGAAATTACCACTAGACGCGCGTGTGCGGAACTTCTCTAGCACGTCGGAGTAGTGCAGTCAGTCGCCGGAGTGCTGTTGCAAGACCTCCTCACCTGCGGCTCGTCTGTAACACCCTAATGTATTTTTCCCAAATTTAAAGGAATTTATTTGGGCTTAAATAAAATTTCCAGGGTTTTCTCTAATTTATCTTGCATTTAAAGTAATTAAAAAACACAAGGAAATAAAATTTATCATAGGATCAACTTGCTTGTGCATTCATGCTGGAGCATTGTTTTATTTGTGTTGAGTGTATAGGGTTTGGATTCAAATTTATTTGAATTCAAATAGATTTGTTTGAATGGTTGGAGTGTAGAAAAGAAAAAGGAAAGAAAGGAGAGCAGCAGCCCAGCCACCAGCCCAAAACCTCTCTCTCTCCCTCTCTCACGGGCTCCCTCTTTTCTCTCTTTTCCCCTGGCCCAAGCCGACCCCGAGGCCCAGCACCCCCTCTCTTCCCCTCGGGCCCCCTTTCCTTCCCCTCCCCGCATGGGCCACCGCCGGCCCATTCCCTTTCTCAGCCCTAGCGCCTCTCCTCTTCTCCTCTCGTTGCGACCCGGGCCCGCATGTCGGCGCCACCTTCCCACCCGCGCGCCCGCTCTTCCCCCTTTCTCTCTCTGGCAGCGCGGCCCCACGTGTCAGTGTTCCTTTCCCTCTTCCCCGTTCTTCTCCGGCGCAACGCCCCCGCGAGATCGCCGGCGACCTTCTCTCCCCGGGCCCGCACGCCAATGTGGCCCTGCCGCCCTACAAAGAGCAGCCCCAACCCCCTATGAACCCTAACCCTAATCCCCACGGCCGCCACCGACGCCCCAGCACCGCAGCCACCTTGCCCCGCCGCTCGGCGCCCCTGCTCCGCCGCGGACCCGTCGCTCCGCCGCACCCCGGACCCCTACAGCCCCCGTGTCCGCTCGCTCTCACCATCCAGAAGCTTTCCGAGCCCCACAATTTCACTCCGAGCCTCTGCATCATCAGGACTTCGTGAAGAAACTGCCGCCGGTGAGCTGTGCGCCGCCCCAATTACCTCATCGCCGGCCGGTCTCGGGCTGCCCTGACCCCCTGGTGACCTCCGCAGGGACTTCCCCGACCGATCCGCGCGTTCAAGGGACCTCGAGCCCCTATGCTGCAGCTTGTCCGCGAGCGCCGCCGTTCTTCCTCCGCCCGGCCATCGTCGACGTGTACCCTGCACGGCAGCTTCGGCCACCACAGGCCCCTGGTGAGCATCACGTTCCCTCCCCGATGCTTAAGCGCTAGTTGTCGTGGCTTTTGGCTGGCCGTAGCAACCGGAACGCTTGCACGCTGGCATTATCGGCCACCCCGAGCCGCCCTCGCCGTCGATATGCCCTAGCCGTGCCCAAACCCACCACCACAAGTGCCCAGAGGTGTTCGTCGTGCCAAGCCCTAGCTCCCAGGCCTAAGCCCGTCCAAATCCGAGCCCGGACGGCTGAGATCAGCCATCTCCGGCGAGCCGCCGCCACGGAAGTGCGCTCCGGCGAGCCAACGCCGCCGCCGGACCTCCCCTTTCCCCGGAACCGTTCGATCCGAAGTAGGCGTCCGTGATTAGATCTAGATCCAGATTAGATCCGAGCCGCCAGATCCCGATCCAACGGCTCTAATCAGAGCATACCGTTTCAGCCTGCCCTTTTTGCTAAAGAGACCTCGGATTTTCCTGAAAACAACCCGCACTCCTGTGTAGTTCAAAAGAAATTGCAGATAAGCCCTGTTTTATTCATTTAGGCCCCTGAGCTCTTTGGATTTTGAACCCGCCGTCCAGCCTTAAGGTTTTAACATGTTAGACCCTGAGTCTAGGGTTTAATTACGTTTAGGTCCCTGGTTTTTGCCCAGAACCTCCTGGAAGTTCTGTTTTTCTCGCAGAAAGGTCCCTAGATCTTGTTTTAGCCCTAGATTTCGCGTCTTAGCTCCGTTTTAGGTGATTCTTGCGCTCACGCGATCGTTGTAACGTGTACTATTTTCTTATAGTTTGCTATTGTTTGTGCATGTGTGTATGTGTGGAGTATGCTTGATGATCGTGAGTAGACGCTGAGCCTTTGGACGAGTACCACGAGCCACCATCTTTTGAAGATTTTGGGCAGCAGCAGGAGAACTTCGAGGAAGGCAAGTATAACATGAACCTCCTATCATTCTTAAATACAAATTTCATACTGTATTTTAATTCTGTATGCCTATAAGGATTTCCTAGCCACCTTTATCCTTATATATTTATCCTTGGGTTGCATTGTGGTTAGTTTTGCTAGGTGTTGCGCTCTCACACATATGTTGGTCCTTTTTAATTAAATTTGATTAATGGATCTATGCAACTTAATTCTGAGAGTGGCCCTCTGTGCTGTGTGCTTGAGTGGTTCACGTCTCCTTAAAAGATGTTTTTGATAGAAACATGGTTTAGGGGGCCAGCACGGTGCTTAGTGCTTGGTTGGCCACTCTCCATAAGGTCCGGTTCATAGAGCGACAACCTGGGACAACCGCGCAACCACAAGACTGGAATGGGACGGTCTTGACTTACTAATTAGGTCGTGTTGGTTCGGGAGTAACTTACCTGCGTGGGCAAGAGGGGTGGTAAGCTTCAATGGTCCCTGCTCCTCCGGCTTGGTCTGTGCTGTGTGTCTTGTACCCCCGGAGGTGGGCCCATCGTCGCTGATTCAGAATCCTTAGCTGTTACACCTTACCAACGTGATCCTTTGTAACGGTCTCGTAGTGTGCTTGCTAGCCATCTCACCTAAGGAAGTGTGATGAACAACTAGCGTAGCTCACGACTTGTGGGTAAAGTTGTGCAACCTCTCGAGAGTGTAAAACTGATATATCAGCTGTGCTCACAGTCATGAGCGGCCCAGATCCTCCGTCTGATTAGTGGGTTGTACCTTTGGTGGTTTTGGCTTGGTTTCAGTAGTCTCATGATTAATTCTGATTAATTATTATGAAACTTGGGCTAAGGTAATGCATCCACTTGTAGTAAATAGCTTTAGTAAAATTTACCAAGATTAAAAGCTAATGCAGTTGAGTCAGCTAACCTTAGAGCCTCATCCTCGTGTTATACTTGTTGAGTACAAGTTGTGTACTCACACTTGCCTCTTCCTCTCTTCGGTTCTCTTTGGGACATCTTCGACTGCTGCTCAGTACCAGGCGATGTGGAGGACTACATCAGCGGACTCGACGATTTCTAGGCGTTGTCTCCCAGTTGACGTCCCTGTGGCGCCCCGCTCTTCATGTATTTATTTTTACGCTTCCGCATCCCTTGAACTGATTCTTGATTCAGTTGTAATAAAGATATTCATTTTATAATTTATACGCTTTTATTCGTGATATGTGTTGTGATATCTTGATAATCTGTTGTGTATATGCGTGACTTGATCCTGGTGCATATATGATTGCCCGATTTATGTTCTTATAAATCGGGTGTGACATCGTCCTCGTGCAGCAGATGTAGAACCTCCAAGGTATCCACACGTGTAGGGAAGAAGCATCGCACTCCGGACTGCTAGGTCCACGAGGGCAACTGTGGGCGCGGACGTGGGAACAGGAGGCTGCCAGCAGGCGTGAAATTAGGGTTAGCCCTTCCATGCGCCCCCACCCCTTGTTTTATACACGCCCACTAATGGGCTTCCTAACCGAGGCCCATTAGTGCATCTAAGTCCACTCTAATTCGGATCATATCCTTATTAGGCTTTCAGCCCCTTAAGTGTGTGACCCTATGGGCTCACATGCGAATAGACATGGCCCGACTACTCCTACTCGACCAATAGTTGACAATGGCCTCTAGCAAGATGTGTCAACTACTATGCACGTGCAAAGATCATATAAGACGAGCTATCACAATCTCATATACATGCTATTCCCTTTGCCTCACGATATTTGGTCTAGCTTCAAGCTGACCTCTCTTTTTTGATGCCATGATGAATCCTTGGTTAACACTTAACCCTAGCACGGTCATGCATTTCTTGATCCAATCACTAGAGGGGCCCAAAGATATCTCTCTCAAGTAGAGAGGGGTAAATCCCATCTTGACTGACCATGTCTCTCAGTATTCTTCTTGACAAACCCGAGAACCACCTTTATGACTACCTAGTTACGGAGTAGCATTTGATGGCTCTTAAGTAGGTCGATTCACATCTTGAGTACATGCAACAATCTCAGGTTTAAGGACACAGCGTACACATTGTGCAATGAGAAATCACTATTTCTCGAGTTGGGTCGGTCCAGCCTCATGTCATACATGTACCCACATTATTAGTTTGATATCTTCATATCTGTGACTTGTGAAACACAGTCATCAACTAATACATGTGCTAGTCTAATGTTCATGTGTGTCCATATATGAACACCGACTAGGAACAACTTTAGAATAACCATACAAGTAAAGAGTTTCACAAATAATTCACATAATTGCCAATCAATACAAGTTGCCTTTCATGGATATTTAATGAACATATAATGCATCATGGATACAATAAAATATGATTATCTCTATGATTACCTCTAGGGCATATTTCTAACACCCCGACCCGCAACAATCCTTGTCATGAAGGAGGGTGGTCGGGTTGGTGACCTCACGTGCGTGCACGCATAGAGGTGGGCCCGTCCACGGTCTCCGCAACCGGAGGAGTTGAGTCGGCGTCACTTGCCTCGATGGCCCGAGTCATGTGCTCGGTGAGCTCCTAATGGGTGTGCCCGGGTAAACATTCCGGGCGTCCGAGTGGAATCCGGGTCCATAGTTCATGATGGGGTCGGCATAGCCCACAGGTGGCACTCCAGTGCTCCGTGACCCTCCTCCCTGTAGATGCCCGAGTCATCAGACCGACTCAGGTGGCCTGCTGGCCTCTTCTCGATGGAGATTCCCTGGGCATGGCTCGAGGTCCGGATCGGATGAGAAAGTTGAGATGACCCGTATTGCTGCTTGAGCAGACTGGGCGAGGGTCGCTGGGGCTCATTTGCATTTTCTCCCCTGGCTGTGTTCGACGTGAGGTGGCCTCGAGTCCTCCACGGGCCGACGTTCAAACCTCGTTCAATCGGATTCCCGAGTCGGGACCCGACGGCGTGCTTTTAGGTTTTTGAGTATTTCGAAAATTGAGCAATCAAACACATATATCGAATGAGGATGTGGCCTACTGAGGCTTACCCAGGGAGTTGGACTACCGGTGCAGGTTTTCTGGGGGCGCGCACCAGGAGCGACCCTACCACGCCATGGATGATGATGGGGTGCCTGCTCCGCCTTGATTTCCGAGATTGATGGAGTGCAACCGCGCCTGCCACCTTTCCCTGTCACAATTTAATTCAAATAGGAGGGGAGATGGTTCGTACCTTTTCCTCTTCCCGCGGAGACCGAGGGGTCGTGCGCCGCGTGGTGCCAGGGTCCCAGTATAATGCTCCACCATCCCGGCCAAATGTTCTCACCGGCGAGAGCTTGTTTTTCCGTTCAGAAGAAGAGGAGAGGTCCACCCATCTTTCTTGCCATTTATCAAGATGGTGGGAGAGAAGCGCCTGGCGGATGAGGGCTCCAGTGCTCCGCCTGGGGTCGTCGCCCCTCCGGGAGATTCTGCGCCATCAGGGGTAAGCGTTGTTCATTCTGTTGCTGTGCTCCTTGGTTGCGGTTGGTGATGCTTTGGCTCTGCATTCGTACAAGGCAATCTCCATGGGTCCTCCAGACTTCATCACCGCGCGCAGAGCGGTTGGGGGACCCTCTGCGGCCTCGGTGTCAGCATCGTCGGGGTTGTCCTCCTCATCCGAGTTTGACGGCAGCCAACGCTGGGAGATACGGGACCTCGTTCATGAGGCGTCCGAGGTTAGGCTCCGGTATTCGGATGCGACGCGGGAGGTGGGCAGGCTGGAGGCTGATCTCACCATTTTGCCGGCTGCCCTCTACACTTCAGAGGAGGAGATGGCTTCGGCCCTGCCCGAGGCTGCGGATGCCCACACCCGGGCAGCAGGTGCATTCCTCATAGCAAATGCTGTCATTTGTTTTTATTTAGCATCCTTAACTCTCCACATTTTAGGTTTGGAGCAGGAGGTGGCCGCTTCTCATCTTAAGGGGGACGAGCTGCACTGCCGCCTGAACGACCTGGAAGACCGCCACGAGGCTCTTTCCTGCGCGGGGCTTGACACGGTGAGGGTGGTGAGGCTGGAGGGGCACCTGTTCCCAGACCATCTCCGGTCCCTACCGCGCCAGGTTAGGGATGCGGTGGCATTAGGCGTTCGCCGGGGGGCCGCTAACCCGCTGGCCTCGGGACAGGTTCGGTTCAGCTGGGATCTGGACCGGCTGGAGCCCGAGTTTCTGAAAGTGCATCTAGGCCCCTAATTGATTTTGGTGATTCTTGACAATTACAATTTGGGATATGATGCTTTGATGAAGTTGTGTGCAGATAAAATGAAAGAATTAAGAAGAAGATGAAAAGAAGGTCCCCAATTCAAATATCTATGGTGGTGGAGTTCACTAGTGATTTAATTCAAATTTTCATTTTGAATTTGAGTATAGGACCACCGTACTATAAAGGGGGATGCTGTCGATTGATGCAGGTTGTCAAAGTGCTTCAATTTGAGATGAAATACTTTATTGAGAAAACTTTCCTTCCAAATTCATCTGGGTCGGATGATCCGGACCTAGGCCGGATGATCCGGCCTGCCAGCCAATGTCCTCTGCCCAGGCCGGATGATCCGGTCTGCCTGGCTGTTCCCCTCTGCCCTGGGTTGGATGATCCGGCCCTAGGCCGGATGATCCGGCCTATATGCCTAAAACCTTATGTTGCCTGTCGGATGATCCGACCCCCTGGCCGGATGATCCGGCCCTGGGAATTCTGGAGAGCTTTTCGTGCTTAAAGTGAGTGCTGGGTCGGATGATCCGACCATAGGCCGGATGATCCGGTACCCCTCAGAAATACACATAATGGTCACTTGAGGAGGGTGGGGTATTTATACCATCTCACCCCCCTCATTCATTGCTGCTGCTTCCCACGACCTAACACCCCTCCACAGCATTGATTTCAACCCTCCCCTCTATCCAAGAGCTTGATTCTTGCAAAGATTCATCTAGAGATTGAGAGGAAGTGAGATTTGGGGTGTGGGAAGAGAGCACTTCGTGGGCTTTCACTTGTTCATCTCAAGAAGGACTTGAAGCATCCTCTGATTCGTCGATTTGCGTTTGTTACTCTTGGAGCCCAGCTCCTAGACGGTTAGAGGTACCGGGAAGCTCCCATTTCCTTGTGGTTTGAGCTCCTGGAAGTTTGTATTACCCATCTCTTTGTGAGATCAATAGTAAGTAACTCAATCCTCCTTTGTGGTTGATTGTGAGAGACTTGGGGCTAGTGACAGCCCGGCTCTTTGTGAGCATCTCAACGGAGACGTAGCTCCTTTATGGAGTGAACTTCGGATTAAATCTTGTGTCTCCATTTACTTATTGTTGTTCATATCATTCTTGAGCTTGTTTTGACCCGATCTACTAGATAGGTGTAGATCTCGCACATTGGATTTCTGCATAGGCTTTGCAATACCTTTTACCAACTTTGTATTCAAAGGGAATTGTCAAAAGTTAAGTATATTTTAAATTTAGTTGTTGGTCATTTTCTCCCGGCAGGAAGATCCGACCTTAGGCCGGATCATCCGACCCCCGGAAGATCCAACCTTGTGCCGGATCATCCGGCCACTGACGTTTTTCTGCCAAGGTTTTCAGGAAAATTTGAACAAGGCCTATTCACCCCCCTCTAGGCCTAGTGTTGGTCCTTTCAGTTTCCTGCGGAGACCGGCTCCCAGGAGAGGAGGGCGCTCATGATCGTGTTTGCCAGAGCAGCTGCCGTCATCGCCGGGGAGGTCGACATCGATGACATCCTCACGAGGGGCCCCAACCCGGGCCAGGACAGTGCCTAGACGGCTCTCGCGGTTGAAGTAGCGACGGTTGCACCGACCTTGGGTCTTTTATGTATATGTTTGGAACAATGTGTGTGGAGGACCTGAAGTACCCCTGAGTGGACTACTAAAAATAATTGTTTTTTAGTTTGATGATGTTTAAGGGGCTCGTCCTACCTGCTGTTAAATGTCGTCCGGGTGCGTGGCCTAGGGGGACTTACTAGGGAAGTCGGAGCGTCGCCTCGCTTTTCACACCCACGCCATGGTCGTGGTGGGCCCCCGCGCTGCGCGCCATGGCCCATCGATTGGGCTTCCATAAGGTGCCTCTCTTTGAAGAGGGAGGACCGAGGGTTGTCGTTCCAATCGCCTTCGCCAGCCCTCTTCTCCCTCTTTTTCCAATCGTGATTGCCCCTCCCCTTCTCCGCCTCCATCGTGCCTGAGTAGGAAGAGGGAGAGGGAGAGGGAGAGGGAGAGGGAGAGAGAGAAGAGAGAAGCCATTCCACCTCCTCTTTCCTAATTGCGATGTCGTACTAGAGGCCGTTGATCGTGGAGGAGTCACAGCAGGAGGATCTTGCAGCAAAAGGATTGCTGCCGCCGAAGGCGTTGCGCGCTGGAGGGCTCCCCCTGTGCAGCACGAGGATCCGCATCCCGGTTCCGGCGAGATTGTGAGCTTTCTCACATTCCACGAGCGTAGCCTCGGGTACCCGGCACACTCGTTCCTGCTCGGCCTGCTGAACGAATGGGAGGTGGAATTGCAACACCTCAATCCAAATGGGGTGTTGCACATCGCAAGCTTTGTCACGCTCTGCGAGGGCTTCCTTAGCATAGATCCGCATGCGAATCTATTCCAAGTCTTCTTCCACGGTCGAGGTCTGATAGTGAAGGAGGACCCTCTGCCCGCGGCGGTCGGGGGCCTCGGCCCGCAAAAGAGGCCTCGCTCGTTGGCGGATTACCCAGCGTACACCCCTACGGATTCGAACTAGGGGTGGCACGAAGAATGGTTCTATATCAGGAACCCGGCGAAGACGCCATTTCCAGTGTTCACGGGGGCACGTCCGGTGAAGCAGAACAGCTGGACATGGGGGGGCCCTCATGCCGGAGTAGGGGCACGTGGTGTTTCTCGAGAGGGTGTTGCGGAAGCGCCTCATGGAGGAGGTGCTGAACGAGGTGCAGCTCTTCACCACCATTCGTGCCCGTCGTGTCGTTCCTCTGGCCATGAGGACGACCAGGATGTGGGAGTACACGGGCCCCGTGGATCCTGACTGAGTGTCACCAGAGGAGATGCCCAACGAGGAGGTGTGGTCTTGGGTGGAGTTGGTCCATAGGGTGGGGAATCAGCAGACCATTGGCAGTCCAGACACCTTCGGCAAGGGGCACCCGCCAAATTTGGTGAGTTTTTTCCCCTCTCCTTCTTCCTGTTGGTTCTCTTGCGCCCGATTGGCTCCCAACTTCTTCTCAATTTTCTAGGGACTCGTTCGTCCTCAATCCCACCCACATTTGCCTAAGGGGGCAGCGGGCGCAGCTAAGCAAGCCACTCAGGTGGAGGCTTCCTTGGCCAGAAAAAAGAAGAAGGCCGAGAAGGCCAAGAGGAGGCAGGAAAAGGAGATGGAGATTGCGCGTCATGTCTAGATGGGAGAGGATCGCGATGTCGTCCAAGAAGAATATGAGCCAAAACTCTAGACCGACTCCAATGACGGTGACTGTTCTGAGGAGGAAGAATCGGTTTCAAGGGAAGCCGACTTGTTCATGGTAAAACCTCACGGCACCTCAGGGTTGGAGAACCCAGAGGGGTCCGCAACATCAACCAGCGCTCCAGAGGTGAGGAAACGTGTCGCGGAGGATGAGGCGGCACTGACGGAGGAGGCGAAGTGGGCCCAAGTGGAAAAACATTCGGGGGCACCGCAGATGCCGTCTCCCTTGGAGTGGCGTGAGGATGAGTCGGGGTAGTGCACCGGTCAAGGTCGCTCGACGGACCGCATCCGATGAACTGCTGAGTCTTGCTCGGGTGAGTCTTAATAGCTCCTTCCTAGTTTTGGCCGGGTAGTCTGACTTGGCGTTTTTGACTTCTTGTTTTGAAGAACTGGGAGAGGATTTCGTTGAATAAATCCCGGTTCCTCTGGGAGGAGCACAGTCGACTTGGGCAGGAAGCAATGGTGTAGTGACGGGTCGTGGAGCTGGCCCACGAATTAGAGGCTGCTCGGGCGTCGGTGCTTCACGAGCGTGGCCACGCGACTGCTGCCGAGATGGAACTTGCCACAACCCGATCAGCTCTGGGCGCAATGCAGGTGGCGCTAGGAGCGGAGCGGGTGGCCCGAGCTTTTTTTGAAGGGCAAGCTCAGTCCAAGGGATAGCGTATCACCGAGTTGGAGGTGATGCTGTCCCAGAGGGAAGAGGGGCTCAAGATTATGGTGGCGGCCACGACCAGTGAGTGGTTCTTTCCTCCCATCCCTTCAGTTCTGTTTTGCGTTCTATGGCCTCTGACCTTTGCTTTGTTTATGTTCAGAGCTGGGAACGAGGAACGGTCTCCTGAAGAGCGCATTGAAAAGATCGGAAGATGCTTGCCGTGCCGCCAAATTCAAGCGGAAGCGCTGGCAGATTCTTTGGAGAGGAACAGGGTCCTCGAAGAAGAGCTCAGCCAGTTATGAGGCGCAGGGCGATCGGTGGTCACGGAGGTGCTCAGGCCTCATCCGGGGTTGAGCGCGCTTGTCGCCGACCTCTCGCAGATCCTGGGTGAGGTGGCAGGGCTCATCACCGATGAAGTCTTCCACGACGCCTCGGGGGTGTTGACGTCAGTGGTGTTGCACTACCCGACTCTAGACTTTGGTGCAGTCGGGAGGGGCTACGCCGCCGGGTGGTCTGCCAACCTGCTCTGTGAACTCGGACAGAGCTTGGAGCCGGTCGCGATGGCGATAGCGGAGATGACCACCGCGGAGTGGGTGAAAAAGACTCGACGTGTGGAGAGGGGAGCGACTCGGGGCGGAGGCAGCGTCCAATCTACAGAAGCCGGGTGGAGCGCTGCCCCAGCTGAGTCGACTCTTGATTAGGGAAATCCTCCAGTCGACCCTGCAACGCAGCTCCTCTCGTCCCAATCGTCAGTCAAAGCAGATGAGGTACCGTAGTAGCTAGTTTTATGATTAGCTTTTGTTTTTAGAAACTTGGTGCGGGAGGCTAAAAGGAGCCCCCGAGAGAACATTCTTAAGTGTTTGCAGTTACTTTAGCTGATGTTTACTTTAACGATGGTCATGGAAGATGTTCCCGTCCTTGGCCGGCGCTCCCTACTCGTTGGGCACCTCCTTGTCATGGTCCCCGCCTTTGCGCTTGTTGGGCTGACCTAGCATCTGCTTGAGGAGCTTGCAATCCTTAAGCTTGTGCTTGATGGGGTAGCCGTGATTGGTGCACGGCTTCTCTAAGAGCTGCTCAAAATGGTTGTTGTTGCCCTGTTGCTTGCCCGCTCGGTCGGCCACTGCGACCGTGTTGGGGTTAGGATGACGTCGGTCTCTCTTCTTCTTCTCCTCCGGTGTTGTGGAGGGACCCTCATCCTGCTCCGCCCGCTTGGCCTTTCCCATGGTCCAACCATCAGTGAAGACCGCCCCGACGGCCTCCTCGCCGGAGGCGTGGTTCGTGGCGATGTCTATGAGCTCGTAGGTGGTGCGTGGCTTTCGATAGCTGAGCTTGTGAACGAGGGACTTGCAGGTGATTCTAGTGAGGAATGCGCGGACCATGTCTGCGTCGATGACACTAGGTAGAGAATTGCACTGCCTGGAGAACCTGCGGATGTAGTCCCGCAGGGACTCATCAGGCTCCTGCTTGCAACACTTGTGGTCCTAGGAGTTTCCAGGGCGCACGTATGTCCCCTGGAAGTTCCCGATGAAGACCTGCTTGAGCTCCGCCCAACTATGAATGGTGTTGGGTGGTAGGAATTCAAGCCATGCTCGAACGTGCTCCCCGACTCAAATGGTGAGGTACTGGATGATGAAGTAGTCATCATCCGCCCCTCCGACTCGGTAGGCAAGTCGAAAACTTCCAGCCATACAGCGGGGTTCATCTCCCCGGTGTACTAGATGATGTTAGTGGGTGGTCGGAAGCGCGGCGAGAATGATGCTTTCTGGTTGTGGCGTCCAAAGGCCCGTGGGCCCAGGCCGTCCAGAGTAGGGCTCCGATCGCCGTCCCGATCGCACGGTTGGCCACCTTGCCTGGGGGGAGCCTCCTCGTACTCCCCTTGGACTGGTGAGCCTCACCCACGTCCACGAAGGCCCAGTCAACATCGCTGCCACGTCGGGCCAGTTGCCTCAAGTGGATGACGCGGCGTGCGTTGCAGTTGGGCCCGAGGCGGCCGCGCACCGAGGGGGCGCTATGCGGCGGGCGCCGCTTCGGGGTGCGGTGAAGCCGCGGCGTCGCGACGCACCCGGGGTGGAAGCCCTTGCCGCTGGTGGACTGAGGGGTTTGGCTGTTGCGAGCCTGACCCTCCGACTGGGCAAGAGGTCGCGTGCTGGTGGCAGGATGCGGAGCTTTTCACCTGCTGTACGGATGTTGCGGTGGAGCTCCTGCTGTTGAGGGTCAGTTGGCTCGGGCAGATTGCATAGGAGCATCGCTGCTACAGCGATTTTCTGGCCGGTCCGCACAAACTGCGAGGGGCCGTTGGCGTCCACGACGACGGCCTGCTGAACTTGAAGGGCGCGCGCCCGCGCGCCGCCCACCACGTTCCGAGCATTAGGCTCGGAGTTGCGTCCGGGGTGCATCGACGCGAGCGGCGGCTGATGCTCCCGCCGCTGGCGTAGATCCTCGTTGTGCGCCCGGGGATTAGGCAAAGCCTGCGCGCGTGGGTCTGGTGGGGTGCGCGTGTCCTCGGTTTCCATCGGGACCGGCTGTGGCCCCTGCACATCCGCCAGGGCGCATTCCCGTAGCGCGGGTCAGCCGAGGGATGACACATCCCCGACGCTGGATCCCTCAGTAAGCAGGTCATCATCGGAGAGCAGATCGTGGAACAAGGCAGGGCCGTACCCCGTCATGCCCACGAGCTTGGTCGCGAGCAAAGGTAGCGGCATGGTTCTCGGGAGCTCCCTAGCGTGTACGCCTACGGCGTTCGTGAGGCCGAACGAGAACTGGTCGCATGGTGAGCGCGGCGGGGACAGCGGGGTCCCCCGGAGAGTTGGCGGAAGAAGTTGTGCAGCGAGAACAGGACCAGGTCCACGTCACTCGCTGAGGGGTCGGCACCAAGCATGAGCTCGATGCGCCGCGCCAGCGCCTCATTCTCGAGGTCAGCCAGCGGCCCGTTCGAGGGAGTGTCTCCCTAGAGCGATGTCAGAGGAGTGGGCTCCTCACGGAGGCAAAGCGTGCCGAGATGATCAGCAACGAAGTCCAGGCTTCCGAAGCGGAAGGCCTGGAAGGAAGCAAAGATAGGAGGTTCCCACAACCCAATGCATGGGGCCATGGGGAACTCCAACGAGCCGAAGCGAATCGCATTGCCCAGGCTCACGAGGCCGAAGGTGCCGGAGATGAAGGCCATCCGATCGCCGGGATGGTGGATGCACGATGTCCTCCCCATGGACGGCGCCAAACTGTCTGTTTCAAAAATTGCCGGCAGCTAAACCAACTCGAAGTGTGTATCGTGCGTCGTGATCGGATGTGGTCTAGCACATAATTACTTAAGATTTATACTGGTTCAGGCAATCGTGCCCTACATCCAGTCGGAGGTCAGTCGGATGTATTGCTTGAGCCTAAGTGCTCATGTGAGTTGGGGAGTTACAAGCTTTTGAGCGGACGCTATCAGATTTGAGAGTTTATGGTTCAGATCTATCGAGAGATAGGATCGGATCCCTTTCCTAGGCGGGTGACCCTCCCTTTTATAGTCCAAGGGGGGCTCTATTACAGGGGAGCTAAGGGTGTAAGTATAGAAAGAGAGGACTCCCGACCCCGCTGGTCGGGGTTGTCAGTTTCGTCAGTCGGGTCTTCTCATCCCATCAGTCGGAGTCTTCCAGTGACCACCGTCCAAATCCTGCGTTGTGGGGCAAACGTCTTGTCTTGTCCTTGCGCATCATGCTCCGTCGATCGGTGGTCGTGGGGGCGTCGATAGGTACGGTACGGCTATCATGCCCCATCCCTGGCGCCTCGTCCGGCTACTGCATCGTGACGGGGGTGTTCCGGCTGTATCATGATGACGTTTTGTCTCGTCGCTTTGCGAGGATGGGCAGGTAGAATAGTGGCATCCTGCTGCCACAGCAGAGGGTACTATAACCCCTGTGGAGGGAGTGGTTGGACGTGTACGAGAAGTTGACCCCAAGACTCAGCCTTATCCTCCGCACCTACTCCTAGGGCCCGCTGGTAAGTCGGGCCTGGCTTTCTAGCCAGCCCGCCGGTCGGGGAGGCGGGCATGTGTAAGGTGGAGCCCAGTCGGAGTTCCCGATCCCGATCGATGTCTTGGTACGGACCCGGCCTCCGACCGTTTTCACGGTCGGGGATATGGACCTTAGTCATCCCGACCGAGTTGTCAATCAGGGTGTGGGCCGAGGCGTTCGAGATGAAGTTGTCGCCTATACAGACGGGTGCTCGTTCCGAGCATGACCTTGGACTAGTCAACAAGAAGTAAGCCCGCTGGGAACTCCGGGTCTCCGTATATGTCGTGACAAAACAAGTAATCATCTAGAGAGTAGGACAACAATAGGCTGCTGCTAGATTGCAACTCGCAAGTTATTGAAACGATGCAGCACCTTCTTTTTTTTATAAGAGATGCATCTCCTTTGGTCCTATTAATTAAAGAGAGCTCGTGCCACTGTCATCCTCTTGTTCCCAGCGATCTCGGTAGCCCTCGTCCATCGACCAGGCACACCTGACCGCCTTCTCCAGCATCTCCAACCGCGCCGCCTCCAGGCGCGGCTCGCCGACCTGGTCCGCGAGCCAGTTCAGGTGCTCCTCCTGGTCGCCGCACCAGAGCAAGCACAAAAGCACAATCAATCTCAGACCCCGCCATCGAGTCTGGCCGGAAACTTCCAATGGCTGACATTGTGGAGCTCGCTTACCCAGTTAGGCATAATCACGTGCGTGTGGCGCTTCGGCCTCCCGGCTTCCTCCATCTGCCGGTAGTGCTCCCGCACGGCGGCCATCATGTCCTCCTCGCCGGGCAGCGTGGCGCGCCCCGACAGGACGGCGGCGACCCACTTGGACTCCATCTCCACTGACTGGAAGATGATGGTCTGCAGAAAGAAAAGGCACGCACGCTCTTCAGTGATGGATGCGTTTTGCACATATTGTGCTCTCTGAAAGATGTAGCCTTGTAGAAAGATTTGATGTTGTCAAATCTGCACCTTAAGTGGTAGCCCGATGAAAGAGAGATTAGGCGCGTATTTTGGGGGGAAGACGTGGTTGTACAGTGGCCCGACACGGTTGTCGTCGACGGCGAGCCCATCCAGGTCAAGGAAAGGGAAATGGTAGTGGTACCTGCAGGTGATTTCGTGCATTACGAAATGGAAAGGAGAACATAGACGATGAGCTCAGTTCGAAGAAACCAGTTTGGAGCGCAATCCTACCCTGTGCAGTAAAGAATACTATCTGCAGCCACTGCCGAACCATCAGTGAAGCGGATTTTGCCGTCATCTTGGATGCAATCTACCTGCTCTCATCGTGCTACTAGTGTGTTAATACAGGCTGCTTTTAGTTAACTTGATTGAAGGGGATGGTGTTCGAGAGGAGGAAAGTTCAGAGTTCAGAACCTCTGTGTGGATCCAGACATTCTTACAGAGCCCGACCTTTTCCAGCCTGTCCTCCGAGTACCTCGACGCAATATGCACTTCCTTTGCCACATGTGAGACCTCTAGAGCAATGTCAGTCCCACTGGCTCCCATCCCTACAACAACAACATTCTGCACGGAGAGTGGCAAACTGGGACTGATGAAATCTTTCAGACTGCAGGATTCCAAGAGGCAACGGGTCAGTACCTGATCTCGAAATGGTTCCGGGACGCGATAGTTGTGGCTGTGCATTTGCTTTCCTCTCCAGTTGTCAATTCCTGCGACACACAAGCATAGCTACTTGGCTAGACATTTCTCTTTGTCTGCGATTCCTTTATTTCTTGGATGATGAAAAGGGAGGGAGCAGACGGCACCTCCGATCTCGGCCACCTGGGGCACCGTCCAGTGGCCGTTGCAGACGACGACGGCATCGAACACCTCCTCCGCGACTTCGCCGTCCTCCCCGCGCCACGCCACCACCCACCGCTCCCGCTGCCCCTGGCCGAGGGGGCGCACCCGCAGCACCTCGGCTCGGAGCCTGACGCGCGCGGCGACGCCGGACTCCTCGGCGAACGCGTCGAGGAAGGCGAGCACCTCCCGGTGGCCCGGGAACGCGCGCGCGTCGCCCGCGAAGACCCGGCCGGCCAGCGGGAAGTCCGAGAAGCCCATGAGCTCGCGCGGCAGGTTGGTGCGCAGCGACGCGTAGAGGCTGCCGTGCACGGCGCCGGGCGCGGCCGGGTCGCGGCCCAGCGGGTCGGCGTCCGCGCGCGGGTCGTACGCCCAGGTGCCCCCCGCGCGGGCCGACTTCTCGAAGACCACGACGTCGAGGCCCGCGCGGAGCAGCTCGCGCGCGACCACCAGCCCCGCCGCGCCCGCGCCGACCACGGCCACCGTGCGCGGCATCGGTGCGCCCGATCTCGGGGGTGCTTTGTCTGGTCGGGGTCGGTGGCGTCGTGGCTCGCAGCTGTGCGTGCGGCGCTGGTGACTGGTTAGTGCCGGGATGCGGAGGATTTGATGGCCAATTTGGTGTGCGCTGTGCAGTCAGTGACTGGCTGACTGCAGCGTGATGCTTCTGTGGGTGAGAATACCATGCAACCACCCACGGTCCCACGCCCTCACCCAACCGCGACAACCAGCACGTTCGCAGGCGTGGTTCTGGCGCGGCCTATCGTGCGGCGGCTCGCCGGGGTCATCAAAGTCAAAGGCGTGCCGGCGGGGATTGTTTGACGGAGACTTTTAAAAAAAAATAAAAAAATAAAATTCGAAAAAGGAGCCGGATGGGAAAAATTCGAGAAATGGGTACCTCCCTCCCGTTAATCGGGCGGGAGGCGTGGGGCCGGGGACCTCCCGCCCATCCAGCGGGCGCGAGGTTCCCCGAGGGCCTCTTCGCAAATAAAAAAATTTTCTTATTCACTAAGAGGTCCCGGCGGGGACGTCCCGCCCATCCAACGGGCGGGAGGTGTGCCGAGGGGCATCCCGCCCGTTAGGCGGGCGGGAGGTCCCCTCGGCTATATAAGCCCCCACCTGCCTCTAAATTTCCATTTTATTCAGCAAAAACGAAAAAAAAAGGGAAGAGAGGAAGAGAGAAGAGGAAGCGGCGAAGCCCTGTTCACACGTCGATTTGGAGGTATATTCTCATTCTAGTCGTACAATTACTTAAAAATAACTATAATCTAGGAAATATTTCTTAGGGTAGTTATGTTTTGAATAGTTTTTAGTATTTTTTATTATTTTTAGTATAATTTATATTCTGAATAGTTTAAATTCTGGAAAATATAATCTGGGAATCGCTGAAATTTAGGGTTGTTGTGTATTAATATGTAGTATAACTAGTTTTTAAATGATTGACAGATATGTCTTCCGAGAAGGGTATTTTCAGTATATATTACGGAGAAGGAAATATGATTTATGGGCCGAATGGGGTAGATTTAAGTGAATTCAACTATGCGGTCAGAGGAATTACCAGACCGCACGAGAGAATATTTGAATCCCTATACAACTGGTTAATGAGGGGATTAAGGATTAATCAGGAGACACACACTGTGAGTGTTCAGTGCGTCATAAATCGTACCACTCATACTTTGATCTGGGAGCTGATGCCACTTGCAAGCAACGAGGACTGGTTAACCTATCTGCAAAATGCAAGTCATTGGCAATGGCCACTGGTACTCCTTGTCAGTGTGCACCAGAACCTTTTGATAAACATTGAAGCTGCTCCGGGGGATGAAAATATTGATGAAGAAGTTGAGGAGGCAAACGTTGAGGCAGGTGGCACCGCAGCACCTCATTGCGTGGCTGATGAGGGGAAGAACATACCCTTTATTGTTGAACAGCTGCAAGACGAAGAACGTGAATTGGATGAAGCAATGAATGCCGATTCGTCTGATGATGACGATGATGTGCCTAAAGAATGGGTAAGCAGCGACTTCAGTCATCTTATCGTAGATGAGGGATCTAGCATGCTTTCGGATTGCAGGGAGAACGAAATTGTCTAGGGTGCGAGGTACCACTCAATTGAAGAGGTGAAGAAAGATGTTAAGTGTTGGTCTCTCTCTTATGCGAGAGTTCAAAACAGTCGAGTGCAAATCTCGTAAGTACGATGTGGTATGTGTGAAGGAGGGCTGTCCGTGGCGGGTACATGCCTATAATGGTAAATGGAAAGATTATTGGGAATGCTGAATTGTCGCTCAGCACACTTGTCATTTGCAGGGGGTGAAGAAGACCCATCGCAACCTTACATCGCAATACATCGCAAATGAGATATACGGGATGATAGTAGAGAACATGTCATTTGAACCAAAGTCTATTATCAGGCATATTCAGGAAAAATACAAGTATACCATCTCGTAAAGCAAGACGTGGAGTGCAAAACAGAAGGTGTTGGAGATGAAGTTTGGTACGTTCGAGGCTGCGTATAATAATATTCCTCGATTGCTGACCGTCCTATGTCAGAGAAATCCTGGAAGCTATTATGACCTGAAAAGTCCAGACAGAGGAGAAGGTCCGCCCTACATATTGCAGCGTGTCTTTTTCAGCTTGGGTCCATGCATTAACGCATTCCAACACTGCCGGCCTCTCCTGTGCATCGATGGGATCTTTCTTACATGAAAGTATAGATTGCAAATGCTGACAGCTATTGGAGTGGATGGAAACAATCAATTGCTTCATGTTGCTTTTGCTTTTGTTGAGAGTGAGAACATAGACAGTTGGTACTGGTTCCTGAAACAAGTTAAGCTTTCAGTCGTTCGGGATAGGAAAGATGTCTGCATGATTCATGATCGTCACGCCGGCATACTAAGGGCAATACTAGATTTGTAATTGGATGCTGCGAGGTGTTCGTAGGCTACCACTGGTTGCAATTGTGGAATTCATCGTCCGCGGGTGTACCGATTACTTTAGGGATCGGTTCACTAAAAATCAGGCATTCATGCAAGATCCCGACAGATATTTTGGAAAAATAATGACAGAATATATGACTAAGAAGGCAGCTAGCGCCCAGCTACGCCACGTACGGTCTGGAATAAATGGTCTTTATTGCAATCTTCCCCACACAATGTCGAAAGAAAAATGAGCAGTGTAGCCTAACGACCAATGAGATAGATATCCCCACCCTTCCCACATTGATCTCCTTGCTCCCAGGTCTCATCCCATCTTACTCTAGTAAAACAAGTCACTGGCATTATATTCTGTTCTGCTATTTACAAATTGTCGTGCTGCTGATTCTCCATAAGAGAGTACTACTATAGAAACCAATGATTAAACTAACATTTTTCTTCCTACCTTCTCCTCCAATCAATTCTAATGGAGGACAGTGCAATATCAAGACTCACCCTACTCCAATAAAGTAATCTTTTTATAGTCAAATATTCATTAGGTAGGCGGTTTAGAAAGATGTGAAGGAAAGGGGCAATCTTTGTATCCAATAACAATTACTTGCTACAAGATACTACGACAACTAACCCAAGGTGGCTTGGATAATTCTAAATGAATCAATAAGCTGTTCTGACAGAAGAAGAGGCTGTCTTTACGAAATTCATGACAAGATTGGAATGCAAAGTTAGGTGCTGCCTTTCTGAACCATGGGCGGAGGGCCCAATGTGGCCCGGTATTGCTTGGGCAATACCTTGGCCTGGCCCAAGAAAAGGTATTATACCCATATGCTAAATTGGCCCAGCCCAAAAAAATAACCCTAACTCCCTAAGCCCATCATCTATCACGCATTCACGCCCCTATCCCTGGCCGCCGCCCTCCACGCTCCACCCCGTCTGGCTGTCCGCCCGCCGTTGGCCACCCTCCAATGCCCGTCCGCCCGTTCGTCCGCCGCCGGCCGCCCTCCACCGCCCCGCCGCGGCCTCCACCGCCCCGCCCCGGGCCGCGCTGCCTCGCCCGCGGCCTCCACCGCCCCGCACCGGGCCGCGCAGCGACGGCTGGCCGCCGCCTGCCGCGCGACGCC
Source organism: Panicum hallii (assembly GCF_002211085.1). Lineage (NCBI taxonomy): Eukaryota > Viridiplantae > Streptophyta > Magnoliopsida > Poales > Poaceae > Panicum > Panicum hallii. Next base: position 56,162,623 of record NC_038050.1, read on the forward strand.
GCCCCGCCCCGGGCTGCGCCGCGCCGCAGCCTGCGTCGCCGCTCGGCCGCCCCACGCCCCCGCCCCGCGGCCTCAGCCACGCCGCCCAGGGCCGCGCCGCCCCGCTCCGGGCTGCGCCGCGCCGCAGCCTGCGTCGCCGCCCCGTGCCCCCGCCTAGGGCAGCGCCGCCCCGCCCGTGGCCTCCACAGCCCCGTCCGGGCCGCGCCGCCCCGGCCCCCGGAAGTATGGATACGAATGCAAGGAAAAAGATTGCCTAAAAAGGTATATTTTTGATATGATGCTAAATTTCTGTCTTTCTGATTGTATTAATTGATTACATTGTTGATGATTGATGTTTGATAATTGATAGATTTGAAGAGCTATTTTAATCAAGGCTGCAGTGGACCTAGCACTCTATATATGACTATATGACATTTGGCTCTCAAGTCTCAATGTATGGTGATCATGATGACTAATGATAAGGTATTTTCTATTTTTGTTGTATATTTTTCGACTTTCGTGATATCATTTGCTATATATTGCGGTGTCAAATTTCTACCTAGCTAGCTTAGCCATGAATTGAGCCATACCTTGATTTTGCCGCGTCCTCCGTCACTGTTCTGAACCATGCAGTCTTCCTTTGAACAGAATGAACCGGGCAAAGCACCATGGTCTCTAGTATACCAGTACCGTTGAGATCTAGTTCTTTCTTAAACCAAGAACATGTACTGCATCCTTAACTATCTATTTGATACAACACTGTTCCATCAGCTGGAACACATATGCAGCTAACCATACCACTGTCAAGATTTATTCAATTGTATGAGGTATCGCCGATCGAGCCATTCAGTAATTAATCCCTTTCCTCTGCCTCCCCGTGGCGTCGTCGTCCTGCTCCAAAGCTGCTCCTCCTCACGACGCCTCGCCTGCCATGGCGAACACTGTCCCGCAGAGCGGGCGCGCCGGCGGCGGCAGAAGGTGGCGCGCCCCCACGCGCGGCAACCTCCTGACCTTCCTCCTCGCCGCGATGCTCTGCTCCGCGGCCTACTGCCTGGGGTTGGGGATATGGCACAACAGCCGCGGCGCCGCGGACAGCCGCGTCCTCGAGCCCAGCGCGGTCGGCGCTACCTCGTCCTGCGGGGGCGGCGCCGACGAGGAGCTCGACTTCGAGGCCCACCACGTCGCCGAGAGCGCCGGGCTGTCCGTGTCCGCGTCGTCCGCGGCGGCGGCGAGGACGACCGGCGCCCAGCGGGCTTTGCGCGACACCGGGACGGCGCTCGCGACCCGGGGCATGGCGCGGGCATGGAACCCGGTTGCCGGTGCGGAGGCCACGGCCGCTGGGCAATAGGTGAGCGCGCGTCGACGGCGACAGGCACGGGCGCCGGCTCTGTCCGTGCGTACTCCCTCCGTCCCAAAATAGGAGCACCGCGGCACGGTGGGACGGCGGGATCGCAGCGGCGTGGCGATGTGGCGGATCGGCGGGCAGCGAGCAAAGGGCTCCGGAGGTGCCGTCTCCAACCTCTGCGGTGGCATCTGGCGTGGGGATGGCGGCGGCAACGATGCCGGGGAGCTTGGAGTCGGCCGCGGGTTGGGGGAGAAGCGGCCCTTCGGCGGCGGCGCTGCGAGCAGTGGACAAGCCAGGGGGATGCGCGAGCAACGGCGACAGCGATGGCCGCGGGGGGGGGGGGGGGGGGGGGGGTTGGGTTGGGTGGGTGTGTGACGGTGACGGCGAGCTCGCTTGCAAGCTGAACCTCGAGGTGGTAGAGGAAGAGGGCGGCGGTTTTTTCTCCGGAGTCCGCCTGAGCACCACCTCCTGAGCAGCAGGGACGGCCCGGGAGGGCGTCAGATCCACACGAGGGGACGACGCGCGGCACCGAGCGGCGGGGACGGCGGCGTCCCGCGCAGTGTCGACCCTTGGCGGGCCAGGCGGCGCTCCCGGTGCGGCAGGGACGATGGTGTCCTAGGCGGCGGGCGGCGCTCCGGGTGCCGCGGGGACGGTGGCTCCGCGGATGCAGCAGGAGTCGGGTGGATGGGTGATGTGCCGCCCGTGGCTCTGCCGGCGGAGCCAGGGGGCTGGTGGCGCTGACGCTACGGTTTTATTAGTAATAAGGTTCTTGGTCGTCGTGTGTTGCTACGGTGGAAATAAATTCCCTTCATGAGAATTACTTTTTATAGAATGAAATATTTATAACGATATGTATAGAAAAAAAGACATGTAATAAGACTTTAGTAGTCGAGTTTACTTGAGACACATACAAAATTATTGAACAATTGAATTCATATAATTCAATGTTACAGTGCATGTGGATGAACTATATTCAGTGTGACAACACAAGTAAAATCAGGAGAAAAAATGTTAACGTTTGATTAAGAAACTTACTCCCTCCGTAATAAAAAACAAGTTATTCTTAAAATTCTAGGATAAATTAATAAGAAGGTAAAATGATGATATTTGCCCCTATTTATTATCCATATTTAGCACCAATTGATTCTTGCATGCACATGCACTTTCTAAATAGGGTAAGATGACTTGTTTTTTGATAAATTTTGAATCCTAGAATGATTTATTTTTTTTAGGACGGAGGGAGTATTTTGTTGTGAACCCAGATACAAACTAGAGAGCACCTGCAAAGCAAGATGAAAATGGCATCGCATGACCATGTAACTTGACCAAAACATCAACAAAAAAAGGTAGCTTAAAACAGAATCAACATCCACACGGTTGCCTTCTCCCAACCAGTTAGATCCTATCTGAACTGTATGAGAAAATGAAAATTAATGACACATTTTACTTCCATGAGACCAAGCATAGTACACTGCATTAACAATATATATTATCTGTATGCTGCATTGCAGGAGCCTTTTAGCTTAAAGAGTTTATTACTGCAAGGATACCAGATGAAAAAGCAATAGCAAGCTTCCATTCTGAACTTGACGCTTCTAAATAATCAGACATACATATCTCTGCAATGATATCTCATACATTATAAGCAGGATCAGAGAGAGAGAGAGAGAGAGAGAGAGAGAGAGAGAGAGAATAGCAATAAATGATATCTTTGCACAGGAAAGCGTGGCAACTTTATTTTCCTCTAGAAAAATGGTTTAAGCAGGGAATACTTAATAGTTGCAGTTCCAGAAGAATCTAAAGCATGTTCACCCTATGAAATAGAAATAAAATTACTTTGTACAAGGTAAGATATTACTAATTCCAGTCCTAACTGACATTATAAGCCATGAAAACCTTGATTGAATGGTAGGATCATGTAATTGGTTTATTATTGTAACTGATGTCTATTTTCTCTTTTTAGAAAAAATAATAGATCCAAAAATTCACTTAACAACATAGATACACTGCCTCATATATATTTAATCGATTTGTGTTTTGCATTGGGATAGTCTGCACTCCACTATTGTTGCTAAGATATAGAGTTATTCACATAGCAATCAAATGGTCTAAACAGATCAGGTAAGCACGAACATTGGCATTAAGAACTTTTTCAAGATGAAGAAGGATTAGGTCCGATTAGGTCCTCACATGATTGCTTTATCGTCCTCAAATTGAGTTGCAGAAGTAGGATCCAAGGGAGTTCTCGTTGCTGCCAAATGATCAAGAAGATTAAAGAATTAGAGACTCAAACTTGGAGCCACAGCAATAACTGAATCTAAGAACTACTGACACAACAAGCAAGCTCATGACAAACCTGTTGCGATGCACCGTGGGGTCCCAGCCAGGCTTGCGTCCAAGTGAATGTAAAGCTGTGTGTCATTATGTTTGCACTTTGCACCAAGAAGCGCCATCAGAGAGTAAGCACTTTCACAACTCAGCTTGGGAAACATTGCATTCACTGTGAGAGGAATTTGTACGTGGTTGGCTAACCAATAAGAGAGAACAACGGCCAATCCAGCTCGAACACCCAATAAGATACATGTTGGCTTGCTGTTGCTGCACTCTTTGTGGTATATCTTTGTTTCATGTGAAAGCATGAGAAAGTTAGCAACTTCAAAGGAACGTCATGAACAATTTACAAGATTTGACAAAGCAAGAAATTTCAAAGATGCTAAACTTATTAATACCTGAAGGCACTGAATTTTGCCATTCAAAAAGTAGTCAAGAGTACCAAGTGGTAGGCTTAATTAAATCAACAAATTCCTATGCTTGAGCCAATATGAGCTTAATCATTAGAAGAACTCATGCCAAGGCCACCATACATTTGAGTTTGGAATATCAGCACCACCTCTGTCTGAATAAGCAGCCAATCCATCCATCATGAACCAAGACAACTAATGGGGGCATATATATAAACATACACTCAAACAAATTGTAAATTATGCAAATAATCACGTCATATTGTGCATTGTAAGGTAGCATTGCACGAGTTGTTCTAACTGTTTGAACCACTATTTATCAGTAAAAATGCTGAATTCCATGGTTAGTTGGTTACACAAATAAGTCTGGCACTAAATTGGTTATCAAACTATTACAATCCAGATCTGCCAGAACGACATATTGAACCAGTCATCTATATGGAGCACCAGAAATTAGTGCATTTTGCTAGATTTAGTTGGCTAATTTCAAGCCTAACCAAGTAATCCTATTAATGGGCATGACAAATAGCCATTGGGGCCTTGGGGGCCATGGACCATGCTAGGCACAAGGAAGCTCTACCGATAGCACTCCGCCCCTGGACATCACTGCTTCAGAAGCAACTAAAAACTGAGAATTTGAGAATACAAATGTGTATAGTCTGGCAAGAGAAATTTAGGATGTACGTAAGAGCATAGCAATTCTAAATATATTATTGAAATTCGCAACAAAATAGTGAAACGAAAGCAGTGCGTTGATTTAGTGTGAAAAAAAGTGTGCTTCAATTCAGAATATCTTGCACCAGATGATACGGACTTCAGATAACACAGATAACAAAATGTTGACACCTGAATTTTCTACTCAAGCCAAAATCAAGGAACTAAATAAAATGTTCAGAAACCATACCTGGCATATTTGGACCCCAAACAGAACAGGGTGTCATTTGGTGGCATATATCTTGAAGTCAGAATACCTCAACTTTGCGCATAAACAGTAGAAGGATGCAATTACGAGCCACCCCACTACAGTACGAGAGAGAAACCTAAGAAGGATGCAATTAAGATCGGGCTTCATGAGTAGATCGATTTTTTATATTAGAGAACGCGAGAGAAGAGATCGTGCAGTCACTAACCGGTTGGAAACGGAGCGCCTGATGCAGCGAGCGGAGGAGCTCGTGGGCGAGGACGGCGCACGCGCCCGACGCCTGCCGCAGCCGGCACTGCCAATCGATCATTTTCAGCGGATGGGGAGAGGAAGGTGCGATAGGAGGCAAACTCATGGAGGACTGCAGCGAGATCCGCCATGGCGCTTGCGACGGTGGCGGCATGGGAGCGAAGAGACCGCGGGGCCCGACCTCGAGCGTCCCCGGAGTGCAGCGGCCGTGCTGGGTTGGTGGCCCGCCAAAACGACCGGTGAGCGGATGGACTCCGCCAGCTCGATCCGCCTGCAGCTCGCGCCTCGGCGGTGCGGCGGAGGAGGTGGGTGCTGAGCGTGCGTGCCAGCGACTCGCGCGCCAGAGATGGGGGAGGCGGCGATCCGCGGGGGAGGCGCTCCGGGCGTGGAGGCGGCGGCGCAGCGGGCTTGCACCGTCCGTGGGATCTTGCTCGGCGCACTCCGCGGAGACCGACATTGGGGGAGGCGGCGCGACGGGGAGCCCACGCGCGTTCGCCAGCGGCGGTCCGCGGTGGAGTCCCGGTCCGCGGCGGAGGCGCCAGAGTTGTGGGATGCCTCGGTCTGCGGGGAGGCGCCGGTCCGCTGAGGAGGCGCTGGAGTTGTGGGAGGTGCTCCGGACGCGGGCGTAGAGGAGGTGGCGGCGGCGGCGGCAGGTGCTCCGGTCACGGGCGTGCGGCGGCGGCTGCGGCAGGTGTTCCACCGGCATCCCGTGCCGCCCCTCGTGTCCTCCCTCTCCGCCGCGCTGTACTGGATCTACCTGCTGCTCGGCCGCGTCCGCCCGTGGTTCTGCCGGCAGAGGCATACGGGTAACTAGGCCACTACAGGCTTTTTAGTAGTAGAGAAGAGAAGAGATAGAGATGTAGTAATCCTTTTTTTCCTGATTGTACAATCCCTCTCCAAATTCAATGTTACATGGTTAGAATAGCATTGGTTCAGTCCATCTCTGAATCCTCACCAGCTGTATTTGCCAGAAATCAGGATCTGCATTAACGACGACAAGCCCCTCATCATTCATCAATCTTTGTCAGTAGGAGCAGACTGATCCAGCAAGGCAGCAAGATTTTGTAAATATTTTATTAACCATTGGTTTGTCGCTACAGCATCTATTTAGAAAGTTTCAACAAAGTTATGAGACCGATATAGCAATAAGCTAAATATGATACTTCAGCTTATTCCATATTTTGACTGCAATATTTTGTAAATAACATCTGTGGTTCTAGCTAATTTTCCATTGTGTGTGAGCCTTTTTTTTTTCTCTAGCTAACCTGATTGATTGCCAGTTCATTGAATTAGGAGACACTAAACCAAATATCCTGCAACTCTTCTCATTAAGTATTGAAGTATGTTTTTTAAGTTTTAAACATTTTGTATTTTCACAATGTTTCCCAATCGGCCATGTCCACTAAAGATAGATTACTGTTACCCTGATCCACATGTACATCAAGATGACTCCATCCACAACTGTAGTGAGGAGTCCATGTGTGCATGCATCCAATTTTTCAGAATAAACAAATATAGTATATGTCTCATAACTTGCTTCCATTTCAGATTTATTAGTTTTCATTAAGCCCTGAATACACACATGTCAATTCAACAGGTTTTTCCGGTGAGCTTAGAATTCCCTAAAGATGATTACATTATTTTCTTAAGCTCTTTTCAATTTTCAGACTTGAACATTGTGTTTTCTGAAACTTTTTTTATACATATTCTTTCTTAGACATATGTTTATTTGTCTAGCTGACCATGTTCATATTGGTTTTGGGATGATCCAATCGCACTGATGAGCTGTGTTATCGATAATATTATGTTGATTAAATTAAAATTGTTCCCTGTCAAAAGTATTATATTGCACTAATTTTAGTTGATTTGTAAAAATGCTCTCCAAAATAACTCAAGCAAACAAAATTGCCAAATGGTGTCTAAGAATACGTGCTCCTTGAAACCAGGTCATCACCACAAATGAAGGTTTATGATTTTGAATTTTTGATGGACATGCAAGCCTTGAAGAGATTGTTGATTTCTACTGGCTTTAGCATCAGACCAGATCAAGCTTATATTTTTTTTGGTAAAGTGCACAATACTCAATAAATTAAATGCCATAATGTTCAGTTGCTTCCAACATAAATATGGCCTCATGGACTGGTTTGTAAGTTTTCTACTTTTCGTGGCCAAATTTGATACCTCCTGTAAATTTTGATACTGTGTACTAATTTCTTACTCCGACCTTTATATAACAGTTGTTCCAATAATTTTGCATGGTTCAATACCAGCACGACCCAAGATGCTAATTTTTCAAGAGACATGAAACTATCTTGCTTTGCATACATGTGTCCCAGTGTACCTGTTCAACATTCAGACAATAAACAAAACATTGCTGCTTCAAAGCGGGCGCAGCGTAGGGCGCCAATCTGCCTAGTACCATACCTCGCTTGTGACGAGCAACTTGCCAACCTGCAATCGCCAAGAGGGAACGCGTGACTCATACGGTGTGAGAGCGCATGTTTTGTTACGCTTTTTTATAGCTGATAAAATGCTCCAACTATTTGGCAAAACCAACTGTTGTGCAGCCCGTGTTAAACTGCTTATAAGAGCGTGTTTGCTTGCCGAATGCCGTCGTCTTGCACAAACGTGTGCGTATAATCTCAGATGGAAGCCAGGAATATGCTATGCAGTTTTGACCCGGCGGATGCAAACATACGGCGAGATCCTGCACTAGCGGGAACGCTCAAATCGAGAGTAGCTGCCGAGCTAGGCCCAACGGATGCAGCTAGGAGTAGTAATTGATCATGATCTATTGCTCTCTTTGTAATTCAACATAGCTTATATGTATTTTACCTTAAACTTGTAACTTGTATATGATAAGGGCCCGATCCTTTTTAAACCCATCTCTTAGATTATCTAGACTGATTTTAAGAGCTTTTATCACCCTATGCAGACAGCCGAGATGATGGCCCATGCATCAGGTGTAACTGCGAGGTAAGCTTCTGAACCTCTCGTGTAGGCTTATGTAGATTTGTGTTGTTCTAACAAAAGCTAGCATTAGCGATTACAAAGAATAATAAGACCCCGTTTGGATAAATAGACTAAACTTTATGTTTAAACTAAGTGATCCAAACACATGGATTAAAATATAGACTAAAAATGTAGTTTCACCCCAACTAAAATTTAGTCCACTGATCCTTAAAACCCACATAATTTGAACTAAACCAACTAGCGAACTGCGAAAAAACCAAACTATCTCTCATTATGTGCATGCAGGTACATCAACAGCATAATCCAAGAGCAAAAATGATATTTCTATATGTATTCCACCTAATGTTTAGTCCATCAATCCAAACAAGCATAACTAAACTTTAGTCCATTTAACCCTAGGTGATCTACTCCCATGTAATTAACTAGATATACATATGCTTATTCTTTCTTATATCTTTGAGTACTGTTTTTCCCTTATGATTTTCATATCCACGACTGCAAGGATATTTGGTGTAGGCAACTAATCACCTTCTCAGCATCTTGCATCTGCTCATGCGACTTTAGATTCGGCTTACTAATCACATACACAATGCAGCATGCATCCACAGTTGGAGGCAACCAAAATACAGTCCACTCAGACTGCTTCCCCTCATCCAGGATTTACGATGCAACTTTACCCGTTCAAGCAATTAAACACACCCTATAACTAGCTGGATGTTGGAGGTATGCCGAACGATCGATTTAGAGGGCGTATTCGCTATGAAGGAAACCTAGACAAAGGAGAGGAGCCGTGCACCTTTCTTAATTCAAATCTGAATGTGAATTCAAAAACGAAATGGAGAAAGTACAAGTACCCATGAACTTGAACCTGGACACCATGTACCCCTCGCTCTTCAAATGCAAAGGCAGCTACATGCTACACTGACGACTTGATTAACTCTAGCTGAAACGAAACTAATTAACAATAACGCAATGGCAACTTAACAATGACAAGCTTATTACCAATCCCCCATGCAGCAGGTACTACGTTGGCACGCGCCCAAATTTGAAACGTGCTAACGCATGAGCATGAGCATGAGCGTGCATGACTAGGCGCACTTGAAGCCCGAGGGGACGCCCTTGCCGCAGAAGTTGAGGACGAGGCTGAGGTTGACAGGGATGTTGAGGTTCAGCCCCAGCACGTTGGCCTTGATGGCCGTGCACAGGCACACGGCCGCGTCCAGCTCCACCAGCCCGTTCAGCAGCGGGCAGCATTTCTCGTCAACGGGGACGCCGGCCTTGGCCTTGATCAGGTCCAGGACGTTGGCGCACACGCCCAGCTTCAGCGCGTTCGTCGGGCAGTGCCCGTACCACCCGCTCGTGCCGTCGTTGCCCCCGCCGCTGCCGCCGCCACCGATGGGGCCGTACCCGCCGCCGCCGCCGCCGCCGATGGGCCCGATGCCGCCTCCGCTGCCGCCTCCGATGGGTCCGATCCCGCCGCCGCCGCCGCCGCCGCCTATCGGGCCTATCCCACCACCGCTGCCGCCGCCGATGGGGCCGTATCCACCGCCGTTGCCACCGCTGCCGCCGCCGCCGATCGGGCCGTACCCACCGCCGTTGCCGCCGCCGCTACTGCCGCCACCCGGCCCGTAGCCGCCTCCGCCGGTATGACTCCCGCTGCCGCCGTGGCTCCCGCTACCCCTGCTGCCACCGTGGCCGCCATTGTTGCCCGGGCCGCAGTAAGGACAGGCGTTGGTGGCCACGAAGAGCACGAGGTTGAGGGCAAGGAAGAGCGACGCCTTGGACGCCATTCGTGACCGCGAGCAGCTAAGCCAAAGCACCTACCGCGGTAGCAGAAGTGTGAGCCTCCCACTGGCGGAAGCTCGCATTATATAAAGACAAGCACGCGCGCGCTAGCTGCTCCTACATTCTAACCTAGGGCGTGCAAGAATATCATCAGCAGAACGGAACAAGACGGAGCAGAAACCAATAGGGCACGGCGCGGCGCTGCTCGTCGGGAGACGGGCCGGGTAGGACAAGAAGCCGTGACTGGATAACACATGCAGGCATGCGCGCACGGGAAGAAATGGACCATGGCCGGCGGCCAGTGGTGTCAACCCGTGGGCTGCTTGGAGACTGTAAGAGACGACCATGGCAGACGCTGCGGATGGTGGGTGACAGCGGTGGCAAATTTGGAGCTTGTTACCGTCTTACCGAGCTGCACACGGGTAGTCTCTAAAACTAATCCGGGTTTGGCAATGCGGCTTTAAGCGTGGAGCGGGCCCGTGTTTAGCGGAATCCCTAGGCCCTAATGGACGGTTTGCTCTCTGGGGTTACGTTAATATAAACTCTCTATCTCTTTGTATCCGTAGAGTAATGGCTTAGATCCGTGCGTGAGATCGGCGCCGGCTTGGCGGGTAATAAGGTCACGGGATGTCTATAGGTTTCCGGCGATGGCCAGTGCTCGATGCCTGTATGCAGTATGCAGGCCCCTATAGTAAGAAAGAAAATATAGAAAAAAAGATAGTATATTTTTTACAATACTAAAAACTACGATAATTTTTTTTTCAATACAAACTACAATAGGAAAGTAAAATGAGAATCTTTCTTATATTTTAAGCTCTAGTTTAGCCCCCCGCATCTTAGTTTAGAATTAAAAAAATAAGATGAGAGTGGCAAAGCACGATCTGCAATAGGGCATGGCTGTATGCGTTCACAGGGACGGCGTGCTGCAGTCCACGGCATGCTGCTCGCACGCTAGATGCTGACAGAGGGTACACAGCATGCAGATGAGGTGGGTCCAAGTAAGAACCCTTTTAATGCTACTCGTCACTTTGCGCTTCAGTGGAGTGGCCGCTTGTGTGCCGACATGACTAGGAGCAAGTGATTATTGATGTCAGATGCTGGCCATTAGCTACCTTGCTAATGCAAAACGGCACACAAAAAAAATCCCTAAAATAACAGCACAAGAAGTGAAAAGGCGTCCCCTGTCCGTAGTTGGTAGCTGCTAAGCTGAAGCATCGGCTGAATTAGCCCGGGCCTTGTAATTCATGTAATAGCTAAGTAGGTGTGCTTCATTAGCCAAAAGTACTTCGATAGTCATATGTCCCGAAGTGGGTGAAGTACTTACTAGCCTCCGTTTGTTTTTATCTAACGAATATTTCAGTGTGCAAGGCCCAAGACCTCAAATGTTGTATGGTGGGTCGCTTTACATTTGGGCCCACGGTATAGTACATTGGGCCAACGTCTGCGGCTTAGAATCTAGTTTATCCACTTTAATATACTTAATATTTATTACTAGCCGATATACCCCTGCAATGCTACGGGCGATCAGCATACAGTAATTTTATAAAAATATGATATATGATACAATATATGTATTTTATAATTATTATAACTAAAAGAGAATGCTAATTATATATGGTTTCAGACTTTTAGCTGAACATACTGTTCGATTTTCGATTTTAATTTGATCTTTCTTTATCCATGGACCCACCACCGTTGTGGACCATGAAGATGGAGGAAAGTCAATGACAGACCAATAAAACGATCCTCTCTTTATATCTTTATTAGAAATAGGTAGAAAATAGGATAATAAATACGGGCGATGGTCATGGATTGTTGAGGCTGACCACCAGGCCCTGGGCCAAGAATGGCAGCATGGGGCCCAAAACGGCATGGCCATGCCAAGTGTTGCCGTAATGAATCGGACTTGTTGTCGCTGTTGCCCACGTTAGAGGAGTTGCCATGGCCGGCGAAAGGAGCCTCTTGATGGTTTGGTAGTTGTTATGGAGCTCCTCAAAAAATAGTAGGTAGGTAGGGTCTGGCACTCATGAAGGTGTATGGGGATCTCTTGGAGGTGATGATAGGTGGCCTACTGGTACCTGGAATAAGATTACACTTGAGACGCACCCAGTACTAGGAGGATGGCCAACGCCGCACGAGATGTCAGCGAGGGACTTGGTGCGTAACGGTGGTGGATCCATGGTTGAGGTTGGGATTCAACTTTAAAGTAAACCATATGTAGTCACAGAAGGATCTTGTCATTCACAATGAAGGTGGATGACTTGGGATTGTTGGAGAGATTTTCCAACACAGAGGTGATCATGCATTTGACAATGTTTCGATCGTTTTATCAGCGACTCGGGATCATAGAAATATTCAGGCTATGGAGGAGTGGCACGGTCGTCAAGCCTGAAATTGCTGAAGATGTAGTAGAAGTAACACTACTAGCCATAGTTTGATCTCATTACGTCAAGAACGACTAGGGTGTGAGAACACATAACTTTTTTTTTTTGCGAGAACAAATATTGACCATCTTCAATTCTGCACTATGGAAGAAGGTGATAGGGTAAAGCATTGGCATGTGTGATGGCTTGTCGTGGAGGGCTAGGAATGTCAACAACGAAGTCTCTGAGCCTAGGGAGTGGTGGGGTGCATCATGGGGATGCACGGGGTTGGTGTCCATGGTGAGGGCACAATCGAAGTTGCATTGCAATTGATAGTTATGTAATCAATGATTGCAATTTAAATTATATGATATAACAATATACGGTTAAATATTTTCATCCTAACCGCGCTTGACCCTCCAATATGATCAAACACAACATTGCCTTGCATTACTGGCCTTTACTAACAGATTTGGTTGACAACAAGCGACTTATATATATGTTCCAGTACCACGAGTAAGTTTTGTCAATTTTCTGCTTGAAAAAAGAGAATTCTGCTCAAGAAAAAAAGATTTCGCGTTAAATAAAAATGGTTTGTAAGTTGTTTTCAATGGCTCAATGTTGATCCGATGGAAAAAAAAAGGTAATCTATGACGAATATGCAAAATCTAAATGACTTACTGGAAAATAGACCCATTTTTCAAAAGCATTTATAACGAATAAGCAAAATCTAAATCAGGTTACAAGAAAGTAGACCCATTTTAAAAAAGCATGCATGGATGGCGGTAACTGGTCCAATCTTATTGTCCGCCAACCAAACATACATTTTCTTTGTGATGAACCAAACGTACGTTAGATGGCCAAAGGACCCCCAAACTTCATTCTAGCTAGTAAGGTCAACAACAGTAGATGCAGACCAGAGAACAGCATAACAGGTGTGAACAATTCCGCTGCTTCTTGCCAGATCGTGAAAGAAGGCAGCACTCGACGGCTACCAACAGTTCCCTTCCGAAGCAAGCGATAACTACGCAGTCTTAGGCGACAAACTAGGGAAACAATATTTTTCTTTAAGAATATGCCTGAGCACGTATTTCATTAACAAAAAGAAACAGTATTTTCATGTGCCGGCGTTTGGTAACCTGCTCTGTCTCGGTGACAATAGAGCGGTAGTAGATCCTAATTTTTCATCCAAGATATATTCTCAGAAGTGTTTTTCCAACCATACTCTACTCGTGATTGGAAGGTTAAGACAAGCTTCGGGTTCCCGAATGAAAATCGACCCCGCCAAATTCCAATCCCATGTCGATTGGACGGTTCAGAAAGGAGCTGACAGCTCGTGATCGACTGCTTCTTGTTTCACGTTCCGCAACACTTCGCGCCGAAAATTTCTTGGCGCCGTTCACCAGGCGCCCACTGATTACGTCGCGTCAGCTCGCACACCGATTAGCCAAGCGCAAACAGCCACGTTCCCCGGTGACGAGGACCCAACCATCATCCCCATCGCACACCCAAGCGCGCAGCCACACCGCGCCGGTACACCAGGCCTCGCGAATGCGGCGCGCCGAGGTTGCCGTGGTGGGCGCGGGCGCGGCGGGGCTGGTGGCGGCGCGCGAGCTGCTGCGCGAGGGCCACGCCGTGGCCGTCTTCGAGAAGTCCGGCCGCGCGGGGGGCACCTGGGCGTACGACCCGCGCGCGGACGCCGACCCGCTGGGCCGCGACCCGCGCGCGCCCGGCGCCGTGCACGGCAGCCTCTACGCGTCGCTGCGCACCAACCTGCCGCGCGAGCTCATGGGCTTCTCGGGCTTCCCGCTGGCCGGCCGGGTCTTCGCGGGCGACGCGCGCGCGTTCCCGGGCCACCGGGAGGTGCTCGCCTTCCTCGACGCCTTCGCCGAGGAGTCCGGCGTCGCCGCGCGCGTCAGGCTCCGAGCGGAGGTGCTGCGGGTGCGACCGCTCGGTGAGGGGCAGGGGGAGCGGTGGGCGGTGGCGTGGCGCGGGGAGGACGGCGAGGTCGCGGAGGAGGTGTTCGACGCCGTCGTCGTCTGCAGCGGCCACTGCACGGTGCCTCTGGTGCCCAAGATCCGAGGTGCCATCTGCTCTCCCTTCACCTTAATTCTCATCTAATTGAAGTAACCCCAGGTAAGAAGGAATATCTAGCAATGCTTGTGTTTTACAGGAATCGACAAGTGGCGGGGAAAGCAAATGCACAGCCACAACTATCGCGTTCCAGAACCATTTCGCGATCAGGTGCTTCCCTCCTCTGCCTCTTGTTTCTTGCAGGCTGGAGTAGTACTTGATTGTTACCTGTCTGATTCACTCGCGCTCCGCAGAGTGTTGTCGTTGTAGGATTGGGAGCCAGCGGAATCGACATCGCTAGAGAAATCTCAAATGTGGCCAAGGATGTCCACATCGCGGCTAGATACTCGGAGGACAGGCTTGGAAAGATTGAACTCTACCAGAACGTCTGGATGCACGGAGAGGTTCAAAATTCTGGACTTTCTTAAATCTCCTTGAACATCTCAGCCTGGAAGCTAACATGAGTACATGGCATTATGTGTTATTTGCACTGGTATGAACATTTGGTGATCAGATAGATTCCATCCAAGACGATGCCCGAGTGCGATTTGCTGAAGGTTCAGCAGTGGCTGCAGATACCATTCTTTACTGCACAGGGTAGGAACTAGGATCGCACGCAAAATCGTTTCTTCTACCCTCCTCATTCCGCATGCCTGACAGGCAACGAGTGACATTGCCCTTCAGGTATCGCTACCACTTCCCGTTCCTCGACCTGGACGGGCTCACCGTCGACGACAACCGCGTCGGACCGCTGTACGGGCACGTCTTCCCGCCCAAGTACGCACCGAACCTCTCCTTCGTCGGGGTGCCATCCAAGGTACGCCGGAGCCTCAACTGCTACGAAGAACCAAAATTTTCTGACGAGAACACATTGCTCGGACGGCACAATCCTCTGTTTATAATCAACCAAGACTTGGCGTGCTCTCGCAGACCCTCATCTTCCAGGCGCTGGAGCTGGAATCCAAGTGGGTCGCCGCCGCCCTGTCGGGGCGCGCGACGCTGCCGGGCGAGGAGCGCATGATGGCCGCCGTGCGGGAGGGCTACCGGCGGATGGAGGCGGCCGGCAGGCCGAAGCGCCACACGCACGCGCTGTGGCCTGAATGGGTAAGCGAATCCATCTGCTTCTGAAGAAAATCGCCGCGGGGGTTGGAAGTCGAAGGTGGGCAGGTACTGAAGCTGCCGAGGCCGTGCTTGCAATTTGCGTAGGTGGAGTACATGAACTGGCTGGCGGACCAGGTGGGCGAGCCGCACCTGGAGGCGCGGCGGCATGAGTTGTACGAGAGGGCGCTCAGGTGCATCTGGTCTCTGGACGACAGGTACAGAGATCGATGGGAGGAGGAAGAAGAAGAGCACGGCGGCGGCGACTGTGGCGTCGTAGAGGTCAATATGCCGAAGCATCACCGTATCGTAGTGATTCCTCCTCTAGATGACGAGTGAGCAGTAATCTTCCCGGAAACAATTTGTCGTCTCAAATATTTTCAAACTGGAAATGGATCCTTCTTCCATATTATTTCCCCTTTTAAAATAGTAATGACTTCCTCCTTTTGGGCCTGCAAGCTATATCCCATGGCCCAATGAGCGTGCGTCATCGCCATTTCTTCGCAAGTCAAGAAGGTGGGCTGGCTGCTGCACAGTATGGGCTACACCGGGCTGTCTCCCACCTCATTGCAGCAGGGCCCTTTCTGTCAGGTCGTCGCGATCAGCTATCAATTTCTTCGCGAGACTCTGGTGGGCCTCGTGGGGCCGCTGCTGGACCCAGGATATATAGACTATCTCCGATAGATAGCAATGCATATACGATCGGTTCCCCGGCAGGGACGCCCATGCAGCATCGTCATCCACGGTCGGTTGTGTTGTGTCGGACACAAATTTTCGATATCCAGAAATGAATGAACTCTTAGTCTGCCCCTCTCGGAAATAAGCAAGGAGAAGTCGACTTTTTCCTCCCACAATCGAGGTTCTCTTTCTGGCTTTCTGTCCGGCGTTCGTCTTTATTTTTTCAGGGACGGCAGCAGCACGAGAACCATGCATGGTTCTAACTAATTATATCTATAACTTTGCATCACCTGGCCAATACCAACTCAGCAACTCTATGATGAAGAAGAGGATAGGTCAAATACAAATTTTAACATCTGAATTTAGCTAGAGCTCTCCCTCACAGATCATGACACACTTGCTAGAGCAAAATATTTCCACTGTCATGTGTGTGTCCAATCAAAAGACGACCGACAATGCAACTGGAGAAGACGAACGTGCGTGCATTGCGCCGTGTGCCGAGAGCCGGCCGGCTTCACTGTTATGACTAGCGAGGTCAGCGGTCTGACCTGACTCCATCGATGGAGATGGACCGGGCCGGCTTCACTGTTATGACTAGCGAGGCCGTTGGACGGAGAAGCCTGCTGCCGTATACACGAAATCTAGACTTCCCAACGGCCAACGCCCGCTCCATCTCCATCGATCGATCCTCAGCAATAAAACATTGCCCCGTGCTCGAATCGATATTCGACAATAAATGCATTCCACACCGACAGTTGCAATGCATTTTTTTTTCTTAAGTTCCATTATTCCGAGATGTATAGTGTCAACTAAAATGCTTGTTTAAAAATCGATTAGTCAGCTCTCCCTCGTAAAGGTCGTCATGATACTGTTTCATCCAATCAAAGCCCAACGACGATCATAACTTCATAAGGGAACCTTTACGCTCAACTAGGACTTCCGAGGTCACCGATCTCATCTACTTGAGTCATCTTCTACATTCATCTCTCTATCCTAGATACTTTTACATGCTTGCGAGCAGTAAACAGAGCTGTCCTGCTCCTGGAGGCAAAGCAACACGTATGTACAAACGCGATGGGCTAATTTCTACCTCTATCTCTATCTCTATTTATTTGTAAAGTAAGCAATGAGTTCTTGATCCATCAATTGGAATTCTAATTGGAACTCGGACAAATCAATCAGAATTCTAATCGGAACCCGGACAAATTAATCGGAATCCCAATCAGAACCCGAATAATCAATATCTCACGCGATAACGATACGGCTTGTATGTAAAGTGAAGGAGTACAAAGTTGACGGTCTTATGTAGGTCCGAATAAAATTTATATTAACCGTAGCAACATACATGCACTGTGCTAGTAATCTACTATCCGTAGTCTTGAAGCAGAGCCCACGCATGACGATATCGATGGACGCGCGCCAGCTGCACAGGGATTGGCAAGGTACATACTCTCTCTTTTATTTTGACTAATCTAAATATATAGTTTTTGCTATCTTACTGTTACTAATTAGAGGATCCTTTTGAAACCTTCATGTGAAGCCACCAGGGATCCTAGATGGACACTCTAATAAAATAAAGAAATCCTAAAAATTCTCAAAAAAATTAGAAATATCTGAACATCAATCCAACAACTCTAATTATAATAGTCATTTGATATATTATCTTTCCTAATAAATTATCCAACTTTATCATTATGAAAACATAATAAAGTAACTTCTAAATATGTATCTAAATTACCCACCTCTGCCATTCTAAAAAAAATCTAAAGCAACCCCTAATTTTCATGTAAATTACCCACCCATGTCACTATAAAAATAATATAATAACCCCCTAAATTTGCTTATAATATATAATTATTAAAATTTAAAGTAACCCATAATTCTGAATTTAAATTGTATAATTATAACAAATATTAAAGTGCACTAATATAAAATTCTAAATTACTATTTCTATCATTATTAATATATTGTTTATACTATTTTTTATATAAAAAATACTACCCACGATATGTGTCACCATGTATTTATGTATGATGGAAGAGATAAGAATACCAATTCACAGACAAATGGTTGAATTAAATATATATCAAATACATATGGAGGTGTGATGTAAAATAAAATTTATTGCAACTAGATAATGATGAATATGTATTTTAGAGTATGTATTAGAATATTTAATTGATGAAAGAGGGCGTGAGAAAGATAACTATAATTATTATCTATAAGCTTTATT
This sequence comes from Panicum hallii, assembly GCF_002211085.1. NCBI lineage: Eukaryota > Viridiplantae > Streptophyta > Magnoliopsida > Poales > Poaceae > Panicum > Panicum hallii. The sequence continues at coordinate 56,181,062 of NC_038050.1, forward strand.
TTTATATTAATTCTAATTAGCCGTGCGGGACCACGGGTTGATAGGCTAGTGCACCTAAATATACAGTATATCTGGATACGTAGTAAAAATTATACATATAGATTTGCCAAAACAATCTGGTTTAAAATGGAGGGAGTAGTTAATTTATTAGCCGACGAGGTATAGCAGTAGTCAGCTGGCAGTAGAAAAGCTCGAGCCGTACGTGTAGAAAGTAAAACACGTTGATGCATGTGCATGGTTCGTGACGTGCTCATGCCTGTCCATATATATGCCCGCTCCAATCGATCGCGCGTAACACACCTGCAACTACAACATGTATCTTTGAAACTATACTCTCTTCGTTCTAGAATATAACTACGTTTAGATTTTTTAAAATTAAACATTTTAACTTAGACTATAAATAAAAAAATAATTATAGCGACTAATAATATAAAAATTATGTTTGTAGATTTATCGTGAAACCAACTATTATTATTTATAACTTTTTCTATTTGAAATAATTTATTTTTAGATATATTGTTGGTTAAAGTTTAAAAGGTTTGCTTTTGAAAAAAATCTAAACATAGATAATTGTGGGACGGATGGAGTAAGACATATGCGTGTACTTATACCTCATTAATTAGCATGCAGTAGTAGATCATCACTACATATTTTGCTAGGAGCTACTAATAGGGTAGTAGCTAGTACCGGCAGCACGTTGCGCGTACTTGCTCCAACTTGCCACCCGTCACCGTCCGAGCGCGTCAGCCATGGCTGCTCCTCCACGAAAGGCCCTGCTGCTGCCCCTGGAGTCACACTGAACGAAAACAGTTCACGCATACCAGCTTGTGGCCACACCTTTATTTGTTTCCTACTAGTAGTCAATGTAATTTGCAAGTTGGCCTCTGCAACGAGTTCGCGTCTCTGCACCGATCCATGGCAGTAGACTACTAGTATAACATAGTCGTTGTCAGATGGCTAGCTAGCTAGATTGGCGCTTGGCCTCCGCAGAGAGGCCAAGGCGACCGGCCGGCCGGACGCGACGCCTCGTTGCCTCGCCACGTTGACACTTGGCCGGCCGCGTAGCTGCTCGACCACGCAGCAAGTGTACGACCCGCGAGCCACACGCATTTTTGTTTAGCGAGCAGCAGCTGGGCCAACTTGCTGACCTCACCCAAATTAGCTTTCACGCGCGTGCATGCGACCGACGGCGAATCGGCTGCCCGCCGGCGCGGACGACGCCTCGGCGGGCGGGGACTCCCCCGGACGTGCACGCCGGCCGGAGCCGGGGAAAAATAACGGGCGGCGGCGTCGAGCCGGATAGGAGCTGTCGATTTTCCCCGGCACCTGATCCATCACTCGCTCTTCCGTGTCTAGGATGCGTCTGTGATATGGTCCTTCCTCGATCTTTGTTTCTCAAAAGCTCACGGCCGCAACACGTACACACCTGAAAACTAATATAATACTGCTAATAATTCCCTTTGTGTACACAAGATATCAGCTAAAAAGTCACCAAACGGAAAACAGTTTCTTTTGTAGACGAAGAAGCAAACTATTTTCTTGCTCTCGAGGAACTTGTTGGTTCCCAACTAAAACGAAACCTTCTTCTGATTAGCATTTTTGAACAGTGATAGTCAAGCCTGTTTCCTCTCCTCTCCCTCTCACTTGCATTATGCCGCCTAAACAATGGCGCCGAGCACGCACACCGCCTGATCGCTTATCATGTGAGGCGTGCAATAATTTACCGGGTCCAACTGGCCCTTGGAGATACCCAAGAGAGAGGGGGAGGAATCTCGCCGCGGATAGAGCCTGCGAGCAGGACATCATCATCCTCCCCCAGCTTATTTTTCGCCCAATAATTGTGGTTTGACTCGCAGATTAATTATGATGCCACGCCGCTTAATAATCGATCGAGCTGCTAGCGCTGGACTCGACGACTGTTACTCACCGCGCTTAATTCCCCTTGCTCGAATTTCTAAAAAATATATATGCTGTTTCAACTTGCAGATTTATAAGCGTTAGGCACAACTCATGGAACAGTCAGATCAGCATCAGATTGGCATGCACACACGTAATTATCTGCCTATTTATCTGTCCCATTCATGTATCATCTTTTCTTTTCTAATCAAGGGTCGGTGTGTGAGCCCCTGGTCAGATAGAAATTATGGGAAAATAATGGGCTGAGAGCATGTCAACACAGAAAAGCTAAACGAGGAATTAGGTGGCCGCGGCATTAGTCACACCAATTCCAGGCTCAGGGAGTATCCAATCAGGTTTCTATTATTCTCCTCCTCTCGAGAAGGAAAAGGATGCAATTGTAATTTAAACGAGATTTTGCGATCTCGAGCTTGGAAGGGCCACCATCTGACGATGAGGAATTACTCGACCGCGCGAGTGAGTATCTTGTTTTGTCAATTGCTTGGCTCTCTGAATCTGCTTGGGGTGGAAGGCCGGAGATTAAAAACGTTAGGGAGCAGTAGTACTATATGGATGCTGCGGTCATAATGAACCTGAGACATTTTTTTTGGTAGTATAACCTTGTATTTCTCCTGCCCCATTCAGAAACGAACAACACTGCAGAAACTAACCATGCATAGCCCTGTTTCAGGAATACCAGCAGCTGGAGGCCCGGAACTGATTGGATGAGAGGATTCAGTTAGTTGAGAAACGAGAAGTCAGCGCTGCTCAACAATGACACAAATGCAATCAGATTGTTTGCCGGGCCCCTGCTCCCTAAGCAGGGCTCAGCTGGAGCTTATCCCCGGAATGATTAGCTCGCCCAGCTCATAGGAATCCAGATTCTTTTCTGCGTCCTAGCTTCAATCTCACACCATGTGATTCTCGTTCTGTCAAGCATCTACATGGAGATCGCTGCGTAGATAGTGGTTTGGGCATTTGCACCCTGCTATTGTGAGGAGATCTCATGAACTGTCAGCATGCATGTGTTGTAATTGTAACTGCGCGAGTGCTGAAGTGCGGAGAAAATGGGGTGACGATGCGCATAGAGATTGGAGACCACTGTTGCTTTTTAATTGTATATAAAAGCATGCAATTATTGGCGCTCCGGCTGTCGTCCCATTTGGAGGAGAATCTCTTATGCTGTTTCATCGGAGTCGATCGAACTGGAAAGGAGTTGAATACTGCGCTGCGCATCGTGATTCAGTGTCCTGACACCAACGGATTAAAGGGCTGGACTAGGATTCCAAGAACCGATATTTCTGGATTCAACTTCTCTTTATTATCACCCTTTTGCCCTTTTCTGCTACTTGCTGACAGCGAGGTGTCACCCACCTATGTGTTCGTGTTCTTGCCAAGCTATCAGCAGTAATTCGTTTGCTCAAAAAGAGCGAAAGAAACAGTACAGCGACTCTCAAGAACTCGTCCAAGCGCTAGATATTCGATCGTTTTTACTATCTTTTCAGAGATGGATGAAGTAAAGCGAGATGAGAAGTGGACACGTAGCAAGTACTAGCTTGCAGACTGCTGACGGTCTTGCGGTTGATTTCAGGTCGCCCAAAGCCTCAAGAAATCAAAAGGCAAACAGTTGTTCAGACTATGGCAGGAAGACTAGGTTGCTAAATGCCACGGCCATGGAAGGTTTTCCCTAATTTTCTAGCTCTATTATTGGCCCAGTTGCCTGATAGGTGATAACTTATCGCCAGCTCCGAACTTTTTCAAATTAATCTCCTGTAGGTGTAGGCGTAGGCGTATGAAACTGCACCTCCTAGTTGAGATGTTCAGTCGCTGTGGCTAAGCTTTACGGCCGATCATTGTCAGAACCTTTTTTATTTTTCTCGGCTGAGTTTCGTGTTCAAGCATGTAGCCACATACCACGGAACAGACCGGCGCATGTAGGAAGATAAGCATAGTGATGCATCATTGAATCATGTCTGATGGTCGATGCTCACCTGCTAGGGCTTCCTCAGTTGCAGATAGGGTCAACTCGGTTCCTCCATTCATGTCTCTCTTGCCATAACTGTTTCAATTTTCTGCAGTAGCAGTACTAGTTTCATGCCTACCATATAAAGAGATAGCTGCCGATCCTGACCCTACATTATATACTCAAAAGAAATTATATGGAATCTAAACATATTCAGCTAGAACTGCAAGACTCTCGGATCGATTGGTTGGTTGGTGGTAATGGTTGGCCCAAATTCCGCTGCCGCGTACAGCCATACATTACCAAAAATGGTTTTGTCCCTATGAATAGCTGGATTACCCTTTGCGTACCCAAAAGGGCGGGATCGGCGAATAATCAAACCCTAGATTCAGACAGGCAATCAAACATACAGACATCACGCCCTCCTGATGTGTCAAAAATTCAAATCAAGACGACTGGGGAGCGGAGTACGAACGAGCTAGCTGACCAAACTGCGCCGGTTAAAAACGACAGTTAGGATAGAGATGGCATGGGCTCATGTCATCTTCAGGGCTTTACTTTGGGGGCTGCATATTCTCTCACCCCAGGCGCACCCATTGGTGTCTGATGACATGGAGCTTATGATACTCGTATATACTAGTGCTGTTTTCCCTAGTGCTGACTGTGAATGGATCCTTCGCTCTTGGTTCTTGTGCTGTCGGTATTATTTGAGGAACTGCATGTTTGCCTGAAAATAAAAAAACACAGCGTGGGCTGACGACTGCCGTGCTATGAGCATACTATATGGTTAATAGTTAATCCTAGTGGCTGTGATTAAACCTTCAGTAATTTTATTGTGGATTGTACATTTTATATGTTGTGTAAAAATTGGACTGAAAATCTGAAAGTTAGTAGCCGTAAGAACTGCGGAGGAAAAAAAAAGCTGCAGTAACTTTCAGAGATCGAAAACTGGTCGGGTCATATATCCGTGTCCATGCACACCGATTTACTAGTTATTAGTACTACTGCACTAACAAAGAAAGCAACTTAACTATGCTATCACCCACTTGCATTATACGTTGAGTCCTGAGTAAAATTCTTCCACTACATACATACGTCTAATCGATCATCAATCTGAGGGAAGAAACTCGAAAATGCGACACCCTGAGGCTGACGGAAACAAGTCCGAAATTAACAGCAACTTGAGATCGAGAAGACTGGAAGGAGTAAACAGCCTGAGGGAACTCGAAGACGCATACACCCTGAGGGAAACTCGAAGATGCAAACACCCCGAGGGAGCTACAAGAGGTGGTCGCCGCCATCAACGAACTCGAAAATGTTTACATTTGTATAAATACATTTGCAACAATCGTATGAAGTTTCAGAAGTTGAAATTTGTTCTTTTTTCTGGGGGGGAAGGAAAACATCAGCAGCCAGCCAGACTTTGTCAGGCACGCAGAAAAACAATCGAGGTAAATATTCTGTGGTGTGACGTCTGGAGAGTGTATTTGCTGGGTTAGGTATTCCTGTCGTCAAAACAGGGGTCAATTTTTTTTGTCGCCCTGGCTGTGTACGTAGCAGTACGTAATGAACAGAAGAGTTGGATGGTGATCAATGTGTAAAGCGGGAAAATTTTTACTGCAAGGGTTAACAAGGGTGATAGTTTAATTCTTTGCCCTACTACTACTTTCGGAGCTTGCTTTCATGCATGCATGTGTACATATGCCCGGGGGCTTAGCTACCTAGCTCGACTGTGATCAAGTGAATAATCTACTAGCGCTGCAATGATCTTGCAACTTAAATTTATATTCATTTCAGCAGATCGAAGGACTAGTCTGGTAGTACATAGTACATAGGACAATGTTGTGGGGGCACCAATGAGAATGAGCAACTTAACGCAAAGAAATGGTCCTAGCAGCTAGATCTACGTACCTTCCATCATGTGGTCATCTATCATCAGAGTTAAACCATCCGAAGAGAGGCCAGCTAAGCTAGGGATCAAATGGTACCCCATGCATGCTGTGACGCTCTAATAACACGTGCTCGATGGATCTTCTGTTTCGGTTCATGTAAAAGGCATATGAATACTCATGGAGGATGATGCACGGGCATGATGGTTATTTCCTTTTTCTTTGGCATATACGATCCAGTGGGCGGCCCATTCAGTCCCAGTTTCTAAGTTCAGGAGCAGGGTGGGTTCTGTTGCTTCCAGTTTCCAAAAGGGCACCGCGACTTCTGGCTTGTACAGATACCTTAGCAGTTAGCACGAACCGTGGGCGCTCGACCAGCTGAGGAGCCGGTCGAGGAGGTCGGCAGGCACACGCTGTAGTAGCCAAGGAGACCCAGGTCCCAAGTCTTGCACGGTGGATTTACGTGCGAGTACACAAATCAATCGATCCGGAGCCGCAATGTCAACGCGTGTCGTCCCAGCAGGTATTATCAAGGGGAAACGGACGCCGTGGTCCGCTGAAAGGGAAGCAGGAAGTGGACGCATGCCCGCTGCAGACCAGGATAGATCGCGTTTTTCAAAGTTGGAGCCTTCTCGTTCCTGTTGCGTGACAGCACGTACGCATCGGAATCGTTTTTGGGTCCCCTTCTCGAACCCGCTGGTTTTAATTTTCCTGATTCTCGCGGCGACTGAACTGTCCCCGGTGAAATTCCGGCCGATCTGAATGGGATGTCGTGGTCCACTGACAGTGTGAAGAAATGGACTCATACGCCGGCTCTGCTACTGGACGCAGGGATCATCACATCCCGAAGTTGCAGCCTTCTTGAGGGCTATTTTCATGACGACGTATACACATTGTATGACCTCTATTAGTGCAGGAACAATCTATCTTTTTTTTAGAGAAAGTTCAAATTGCTATCCTCAAGCATCACCAAAATCGTAACTTTTTTTTTCAATTTACCCCTGTAACTATGCCAATTGGTCAACTTAACACGTGATAAATTTATCTTTTTAATTTCTCCATGCACAGGTATGGTTGTAAGCTAAAATTTTGTAGGATGATAGTGGGCACCATCCTTTAGTTACAAAATAGTTAGATTTCCTAGCATATCAAAATAATGATAAAAAATATATTGTATTTTTTAACATATATTATGATGTATGCTATCACCTTGCAAATTTTGAACTAGAACTTCACTTGTGCGTTAAAAAAAATAAATCTTGTTAAGAGGTAAATTGATCTTATTGCATACTTGGGATAAACCAAACGATGATTTAGGAGGTTACTAGAATTTGATGTACTTGAAGTGAGTAATTTTGACTCTATCCTTTTATAACCGAAGAAAGAACATCAGTCCCAAAATCCATCCAAATAACTCAGATCCACTCGCAGACGGGTGGATCACACACTTCCACCAACTTTTTACCCTTTCTTCTTCATTTTGTGGCACGTAATTTACAAGCCTTACATAATCAGAATCCAGATTCAGTGTCACGTGCAATGCTGACAGTAAGGTGCATGTTGTGGCTTTGTCAATCTCAAGATATGCTAGCTTATTGGAGTTGCTCATTGGGATAGCTTTATTATGTGTACTTGTAGTGGCGAGTGTGCGCGTGTGTATGTAAACATACATCTATATTTTGTAAAAAAAGAAAATATTTAAAAGTAGGAAATGTTTCCATCGGAAAGTCCTTTTGACAAGTTATTGTAAAAGATGTGCTGAAAAAACTTATGTATATAAGTTGTTTAGTATTTTTTTTAAAAAAATATAAAGTGTCTTCAGAGAAATTTCTTGTGAAAGCTGTGCTAAAACCTTATCCTGATAATAAATTGTGTACAGAAATTATGTGTAAAAAAAATAATGCAACGAGTTCTCCTAATTAACAAAATTATCTTAAAAGCTGTACTTAGAAGTTATCATTTGAGAAGCTGTGTGAGAAAATGCAACACAAATGTTGTATGAATACATTATAAGTTTCTAAAAATATAAAGTTGCGAAAAAAAGCAAGAAAAATTTGCAGGACTCCCATGTGCACACACATAGAGGCTATCATGTGTCTAATTCGAATTGGTTCACGATGCCACAAAAATATCACTCCACAGTCGCTTTTACAATGGTACCAATCATGAGTTTCTAAAGAGGATGGCGCCGTGTATGGATAGCTCAAGAGCGAGGTTGACGCTCTGCCGTCCATCGCGAGACACTGAAAGTTACCGTCTCTCTCCGAGTCTCAGACCCACCACAGCTGCCCGTCAGTCAAGCTGCCCATGGAAGATCCCCCCACTAATTTCACCAGCAAAAAGGTCAATTATTGCGCAATAAACTAAGGAGTGCCAGAGTCATGGGAGGGGATGACCGTGGGAGCGAGATACCGATTCCCCTGCATAGCACACCGGCTTAGCTGCCCCTAGAGCCAAGCCACCGAAGGTAATGGTGGGAGCAGGATCTCTCAGATCCGGGGGACAACCCGGAACCCGACGCAAAGATCCACCACCACCACACGCGCGCGCGCCTATAAAAGCGGCGCCGGGCAGCGCAGGCTCCCGGCAGCAAAAGCAGCAGCCAGCGTCGTGCGCCGATCCAGACGACTAGCCTCGCGCCGCCGCCCAACACCTCTCGTCCGCTCTTCCTTTGCGAGCTCGATCGAGTCGAGCCCCCTCGCTCGCTCGTCGCCGCGCCACCACCACCCGTCCACCCGTACCTCGGGCCTTAGCCTCTCCACCGTGATCGACCGGCGTTGAGCAATAGACTAGTGCGTGCGCGATGGCCACCATCCTGCCGGAGACCGCGTCGGACGGCAAGGCCCTGACGGACGCCTGGGACTACAAGGGCCGCCCGGCCAGCCGCGCCTCCACCGGCGGATGGGGCTGCGCCGCCATGATCCTAGGTAATAAAAAGACCTGCTCGCCCACCGTCTCGCTCGCTTCACGGCCACGGCACACGCGCGACTTGCGCCCGGCGGCCATTACTGCTCTTTTCGTGCTGTCCATGCGTCCCCATGTGCGTGGTCCAGACTCCTGAGAGTTGTTGTTGGTTTTTGTTCTTGGTGATGAAGGCGCGGAGCTGTTCGAGCGGATGACGACGCTGGGCATCGCGGTGAACCTGGTGCCGTACATGACCGGCACCATGCACCTCGGCAATGCAGCCGCCGCCAACACCGTCACCAACTTCATCGGCACCTCCTTCATGCTCTGCCTCCTCGGCGGCTTCGTCGCCGACAGCTACCTCGGCCGCTACCTCACCATCGCCATCTTCACCGCCGTCCAGGCCACGGTTCGTCGTCTGCCGCCGGCGCGACCAGTGCATCCTCCCAGTTTCACAACCGCGTGACACCTGGCTGATTGTTGACTATGGCGCGCGTGTACGCTGCAGGGCGTGATGATCCTGACCATATCGACGGCGGCTCCGGGCCTGCGCCCGCCGCCGTGCGCGGACGCCAAGGGCGCGAGCCCCGACTGCGTGGCGGCCAACGGGACCCAGCTCGGGGTGCTGTACCTGGGCCTGTACCTGACGGCACTGGGCACGGGCGGGCTCAAGTCGAGCGTGTCGGGGTTCGGGTCGGACCAGTTCGACGAGTCGCACGACGGCGAGCGCGGCAAGATGCTGCGCTTCTTCAACTGGTTCTACTTCTTCGTGAGCATCGGCGCGCTGCTGGCCGTCACGGTGCTGGTGTACGTGCAGGACAACGTGGGCCGGCGCTGGGGCTACGGCGTCTGCGCCGCCGGCATCCTCGTCGGGCTCGCCGTGTTCCTGCTAGGCACCAGGAGGTACCGGTTCAAGAAGCTGGTGGGGAGCCCGCTGACGCAGGTGGCCGCCGTGACGGTCGCCGCCTGGAACAAGCGCGCGCTGCCGGTACCGTCCGACCCGGACATGCTCTACGACGTGGACGACGCGGCCGCCGCCGGCGCCGACGTCAAGGGGAAGCAGAAGCTGCCCCACAGCAAGGAATGCCGGTAAGAATCACCGAAGAGCAATATAATCCTCCATTACCTACTAGCTTTACTCCTTTGAAAGAATTTAGTTACTCGATGGTAGCTAGTAGGATATTATTACCCATCAGTAGGTAGATAGAACTGATAAAATTAACAGTATCATCATCAACAACTTAATCGACCATGCTTGCACATGACTAAGCTCAAAACAGTAAATTAAACCTTGGACAGATTCGATTAATTAGCTTATTCAAGGAGGACCCTTAGCTAGTTAGCTTGCTTGTTTCGACGAGTTATAGGAGATTCATGGTTGATGAATCATCATCCTATCCTGCTCCTGCTTGTCCGGGCGCATGTGGGTCACCCGTGCATAGGCTACACAAGACACACACATGTATCCATCCATCTATCAGATATAGCAGCTAGCAACGACAGGTATGCAGTGCAATTTGCGAAATGAATATTTGAGGACGAGCTCATCATTGGTGGGGCCCCATCTACTGCAACATGCGCCCGCGCATCCCCATCGCCCCCCAATAATTCTGAAGTTTTCAACTCCTCTCGATCTGCAGTCCGCAGCTGCTCACCATCTAGCTCCGTGCTCACTCTTTCACTGCTCACGCATGCAAACATACTGATGCATAGTGCAGGACATAGTTTGGTTGCTTTTAAGGGGGAAAAAATGCACGTTTCCCGATCAAACGAGACAAAAAATTGTGCTTAGGGCGGCAGATACAAGCTGATACAAGGAGGAGCTAGCCAGCTAGGCCAACATGCTGACGTGCACGCACGTGTGCTTGTCACAAGATCACTGCTGCTGATCGATGCAGCGTCACGGTAACCCAGAGTAGTACGCCGGAGGGCCTGTATGTACGTACAGGCAGGACCTGACAAAATTAGCTAGCATTTGGCACGGGCACGCACGTACGCGGCGGTACACAGAAACGTAAACTGGCGCGTGCTTTTGGGAAGGGATGGTCGCTCTAGTGTCCAGCGACCGATGGATGGAGCCAGGAGCCGGGCGTGACGCGAGCCCAGAGTGAGACGTTGCAGATACAGCCCGTCGCCAGTCGCCACGGGCGGGCGGTCTGAAGTCCTGGCATCCATCCACCACTTGCACGTACCATCCACGGTGCATGTGGCTGACACCTCTGTCTCGTACCGTCGTCGTGCTCGCACCGGATGGCACCAATCGAAATCACTCACGTGTCGTGTTCACATAGATGATATATCTTTACATGTGGGGGCCGGGGCGAAAAAATGATGAGCACTGTATCCATCGGTGAAAAATCGTAGAGGTAGTATAGTACACAAGTAGCTGCATGAACCACTTAAAACCAGAAATTTATAGGCTACTTGTGCTTCTGGAGAACAACGAACGACGACGACACCGGTCAATGCCTGCTGAACCACAGATAATAAGCAGCATTTTCTAATAATAACCACCTACTCACCCCCAGATAGATAGCTACGTCCCTCCATGCATCACCATAATATATTCGAGTGAAACAAAATATTGAGATTAGGCGGACGCAGCACAGAGCGGGTGACGGCAGCGACAAGCTCACCTTTTCACCAAAACTTTGCAACTGATTATGCAGCTGGGGGAGCTGAGCACTGGGCGAGGTCGTAACACCTCTCACTCGCAGATGCATGCACCCTGCGCAGGGTGCTGCTTCAGCGGCCGATCGGCCGCTCCAGAGCTCGTTGTTTAGTCCCCCAACAGATGCCTTTGTCCTGTGGAAAACCTCCAGGCAGAAAGCTGAGAGGTGTGAGGTAGCCAGCCGCCCAGCCGGCCCTCGCTCTGAAGCTCTGCCCACGGGTCGCAAAGCGTACTGCTCCCCGTTTGCCCGATCACATGGCGCGCGCGCACGCAAGGCACAGTCCAGCACAGTGGCAGCAGGCTCACGGGCACGGCGGAGACAGCCACTCGTTCGTGTGGCTCGCTGCGGCCCTCCGGTGCCGCCCCCACGCTAAGTTCAAGCCCCACGAACGCGAATAAGGTCACGTGCACGGGCTCGATCACGAGGCGAGCAGCGCTGATCGGTCGATCGAATCGACCAGCTTCCGTGGATGTGACGCACAGGCGATTCTTGATCGGACGTGCAAAGTTCCTTGCATTTTGAGTCGTCTTCTACTCTCTCCTCTCAAATAGACTGTAGTTTGTGGTCACCAGGCAGCCAGGTGGTAGACTCAATAATTCAAACCTGAATCAGTAACTAACTTGACGCTGAAAATGACGTCCCTCTCCACAGTAGTATATATGTAGACTAGTACTGTAATTGACACTTGTACTACTGTAACACCGATGATGACTTTCTGCAAACCGGATGAAATGATGCAGGTTCCTTGACCACGCCGCCATCGTCGACGGCGAGTCCCCGGCGGCGGCGAGCAAGTGGACGCTGTGCACGCGGACGGACGTGGAGGAGGTGAAGCAGGTGGTGCGGATGCTGCCCATCTGGGCCACCACCATCATGTTCTGGACCATCCACGCGCAGATGACCACCTTCTCGGTGGCGCAGGCCGAGCTCATGGACCGCGGCATCGGCGGCTCGGGCTTCCTCATCCCCGCGGGCTCCCTCACCGTCTTCCTCATCGGCTCCATCCTCCTCACCGTGCCCATCTACGACCGTCTCCTCGCGCCCGTGGTCAAGCGCCTCACGGGCAACCCGCACGGCCTCAGCCCGCTCCAGCGGGTCTTCGTCGGCCTCTTCCTCTCCATCGCCGGCATGGCCGTGGCCGCGATCGTCGAGCGCCACCGCCAGACCACCTCCGTGCACGGCGTCACCATCACCGTCTTCCTGCTCATGCCGCAGTTCGTGCTCGTCGGCGCCGGCGAGGCGTTCACGTACATGGGCCAGCTCGCCTTCTTCCTGCGCGAGTGCCCCAAGGGCATGAAGACAATGAGCACGGGACTCTTCCTCAGCACCTGCGCGATCGGCTTCTTCTTCAGCACGCTGCTCGTCACCATCGTCGATAAGGTCACGGGCCACGGCGGCGGTCACGGGGGATGGCTCGCGGACAACCTCAATGACGGCAGGCTCGATTACTTCTACTGGTTGCTCGCCGTGATCAGCGTCATCAACATCGTCCTCTTCACGTTCGCTGCCAGAGGATATGTCTACGTGGAGAAGCGCCTGGCCGACGCCGGCATCGAGCTCGCCGACGAGGAGGCCATAGCCGTCGGCCACTGATGCTGCTGCCACAACCGGCGTGCGTGCATGCATGCGCGCATTCTTTCTTCTTCCTTGTATGTTTTGATGACTTGTTTTGGCGTGTATGTACTCGGTGGGGGTATGCGTGATGTATTTTGGCACGGTGTGACCCCGTCGTACCTACGTACGTGGAGCTAATGAACGTGTACGCCTGAGGGTAAAGAAATGTACATAGAAATATACGGCTTAATAAGTGCCAAATAGTGATAAGTTGTATTATGCTTCTTGAAATGAATAGTAGCGTTGTTGCCCTTGTCTAATATTCTCTTTGTCTTCGAATCTGTGGTGTACTAGAGATTTTTTTTAATATTCTCTCCATCTTGAAATAAGGTGCAGTCGAGGACCCTCCAACAGTGACACCTCAATTAGCTAATAAAAAATAAACTCATCATTTTGCTTGCATGAAAGAGAGAAAAGGTGGGAAGATCAAGAGTGTACTGCCTCTTCTTGAGAGCTGGCTCGCAGAGAGGAAGTGAGCTCCACGCCCTTATTGATGAGATAGAGGTTATGGGATTCAAGATGGTTCGAACAATAGACAAACCGTTGGAGATGTAATCTTTTAGCTATTTCTTATATAAGGTGGAGATGTTTAGAGATTAGCTCAACCGTAGCTTTAGGATGGATTAAGCGTGTTTGAAAAAGACTAACATGCCCCTAGCCTTACTCTTGTTATTGCCTAGACTCTAGGTGGGCTATTAGTGTCTCCTAGCATTCTGTATAGGCAACTTTTGCATGGCATCCCACCAAATGCAAACTGCCACCATAATGTAAACCCTTGACTAGAGACAACAAAAAGTTCCTTAATTTTAATGAATAGTGTCCCAATGTACCCACAAAACTCTAGGACGGAGGGAGTAGTAATGATTTTAGATATGTGCATGTTAAGTCTTATGAGCAAGGTGCTAATTAGAAAAGTGTAATTAAAGACTACTTACGTCCATCAATGTAAGGCCCATTTTGAATAAAAACATCAAACTTTACAAGTATTAGCCAAGAATTACTCAAATTATATACTCAGTATGTCCTAGAATATATCAACTTTTAGATTTGTCGCAAGCCAAACATTTTCAACTTTGATTATGAACAGAAACAAATCATAAAGGCTTACAACATAAAATTTATGGTAGTAGATTCATCATGAAAATGTAACCTTTTCTATTTGAAATAAATCACTTTTAGATATGTTGTTGGTAAAAAATAAAGATATTTGACTTAGGATAAACCTAAAAGTAATTATATTCTCTAGATCGGAGGAAATACATATTTAGAGTACAAAAGTCACATCAATAGATTTGTATTGAATGTACTACTTTCAATATGGCGCTCATTTCATAGCAATTTAGATTATAAGTCTGTGATGGCTTTTACCCTTCCTAATACACCATAAGTTGATTGATGGAGGTATCAATTTTGTAAAACTAATTTTTTTATGCTATTACTCATGTGGAGACTTATGTCCAAAAAGTGAACAAGGATTATGAGTAAAGTATGCAGAGGCAGAACGTGTTTCTGTTTTTCTAGGTGAAATTGCAAAAAAAACCCATATGCCACTTTAAATTTGACATTCCCACTATAAGTTAATTTGTTGCAAATGCCCACCCCCTACTTAGTTCTGTTGTGGAAAACCCCTAGTGCGCACATACTTAACCTAATCAACCTATTTTCAACAATATAGAGACACTGCACTGTGCACTCAAGCTAGCCAAGTCAAATCTTATCCAAGTGCTTTCACTAGACTTATGCATCATGTTTCATTGAATTTTTTTGTGCAAATAGAAAACACAATACAACAACATTTGAACTCTCATCAGCAAATTTGGTGAAATCTTCAAAAAACATGTGAAGACTATACTCCTAAAAGTATCTAATTTTACTGAAGTCCGTATGATGCCTCTTAACTTATGAAAACATATATAATCACATAAGCATATGCACAGTATTTGTCGAAATGGGGGGGGGGGGGGGGGTTCTCAACAAACCTGAGTAGACGGGTGGGCATTTGATTCATGTTTTTAGAAATCTGCCCCAGGGGACTGTCAAACTTCAAGTGATTTATGAGGGTGTTTTTAGAATTTTCTTTTTCTAACAGAGTACCAGTTTTGTCTCTAGTATTCTTGTTATTGGTTGGTGTGGACTTCGAGCTATGGATGACTTTGTGAGTGTCGAAATCCTTGTATCAAACTAAATAGTAAGATGTTAGCCCATCATTTCACCGTTCACTTTCTATAACGAATTGTGACATGCCTATGATATCTTATGTTTAGAGAAGCTAGTGTTAGTAAACTTGAACTAAATTTTTGTAAAGCTCATCGATGAAGAAATTGGAAAAAGAAAAATTCTTCAAGCCAAGGTTAGTAACTTGAACTTGATTCCATGTGCCTCTTTAGATTTATCCATTTTTTGACTAGTATCTTCAATCGCACAATGCTTAATCCTGTGAATGCCATCCTTTCTGCAAAACTTGGTCTTATTTTTCAACTCAGTGCAACAAACATGGCAATTTGAAACTAGCAATAGTACTTCAGTTAACAATCTTTTTTTAAATAATAAGGTAGTAGTCACATATACACACTTTACGGCCACATATGGGCGTCATCTTAACACACATCCAAAAACAAGATTGGAGGCATAGCCTTAAATACAGTGTGTGTGTGCACCCGCTTGCTTTGACCAATGAATCCAACCATGCATGCATTCACTATTCATTCACTATTCCTCCTTCGGGGTGGGGGCGTTAGCACAGACGCCGTCGGCCGTGTCCTCAGGGATGCCCTGCTCCCCCTCCATCGTCTCGGAAACGGAGGCGCGCCCACCTCGCAGGTGAGCCGCCCCCGTCGGCACCTTGGAAAGCGTCACCTTGCACACCGTGGCACCGCCTCCTGGTCACGGAATCGGCCCCGGTAGCCGGTCCCGTCGCCTCCACCACCTCCACCTCCAAGTCACTCCCTATGGAGGAATTGGTGGCGTAGTCCAGCACCCCCTCCGCCGGCTTTGAAAGCTCGATGGAGGGTCAATTGCCTTCCCCTGCTGCCCCTCCGGCAGCGGTGCAAGGGACCAGAACTCCAGTACCCACACCTGCAAGATCAGGGTATTGTCACAACACAACGGGTGCTATCATCTACGAATTTCAAATTCAAAGGACTGGCAAGGAAATCGGCTCAGATTGAAATCAAAACAACTCGGCAGAAAGCGGTGCTTGCCTCAATGGTGGACCGCTTGAAGCAGTACGCCTTCGGGCAGCCCTTGTCCCGGACCTCCCCGCTCACGATGCGGGCGACCCAACTCGCCGCCTCCGCGCGGGAGACCTTGCGTTTCTTCACCCAAGTCGGGATGAGTACTCATAGCCCGGGTGAAACCTGTCTTGGATCAGCTGGGTTAACCGCTTGGAGAACGACAGGGCCACGGTGGCCCCAGTCAGCTCCTTAGCCTTGAGCTCTAGCAGCTCGGCCAGCAGGGTCCTCACCTAGACCATCTCATCTTCGATGGGCATCTCCTCTCACTTGTCATTGAGGACTAGGGGAAATCCGGTTCGAGACAGAAGGCCAAGAGCGGGGTTAGCAACCACAATCGACTCCTCCGCCCACTTCTTACCGTTGTTCTTATGGGCAGAGCATTTAGATACTTCGCCCCCTGGCAAAGTGAGAAGGCGGTGCGGCCCACCACACTAGGCATCCTCTTCGAAGGTACACCCTCAAGTGGTACAGCGCCCGCCAAAGGTTGAAATGGGCACGTATGCCCAAGAAGCTCTCGTAGAGATGGATGAAGATCACGATCTACGCGATCAAGTTGGGCTTGAGGTGTGTTGCCTCCAGCTCGTAGTAGTGGAGAAGCTCGCGGAAGAATGCTCCTGTGGGCAGGCCGAATCCCTTATCATAAAAGGATCGGAAGACCACCGTCTCGGTCCGGTCCTCTGAGAGGAACTCTTGGTTGTAGCAGCACTTTCACCTAGAGATCGCCCGCTCCAGGAGGAGGCCACGCGTCTCCATGTCCTGGAGGTCCTCCTCCGTCAGGGTGCTCGGCACCCATTGCTAGGCGGCGGCGCCACATTGCCGTAGTCGGCAACGACATGCGATGAAGGCGTAGATGAATCACTGGTCATTTCGTGGCTTGGTGGAGTTAATGGATCTGGAGAAGCGGCAATGGCAGCTGTGCAAGAGAGTGGGTAAGAGCTTTGGAAGCGCCGACGAGATCTAAAACCAAACAGCGGCGGTGAAGAAAGCAGAGGAAGCAAGAGCGGGTAGATAAGAACGGGCTAGGTCGATTCCTTTTAAATCAGCTAGAGACCTAATGACTAGCCCCGTTTTGCATTCAAAATTCGTATCACTCCTAATGATGGATGAGGAGCATACGCCAGAAGGAACAGAGGAAAGGTAAAACTTTTGACGGTGCTATCGGCCCCAATGGTAAAAACCTCAGCCTGCCTGGAGAGAAGCAACGGTAAAAAAAGGACGGTGCAAAGCGGCTGATGGTGGGGTTCTTAAGCGGTGCTCTGGAAGTTTATCCCATAGAAAAATTTGGATTTGATGATCCCTGATTTCTCGGAACATTTTTAGCAAATAAATTCAAAACCACTCGGCGTGTCTCCGTGACTCCGCCAGCGACCCTGCTCGGGGGCTGGGCGCGCACATTGACTTGGCATGTCTCCGTGACTCCACCAGTGATCCTGCTCAGGGGCTGGGCGCCGCATATTGACTCGGCGTGTCTCCGTGACTCCGCTAGTGACCCTGCTCGGGGGCCAGACACCGCATATTGACTCGGCATGTCCCCTTGACTCCGCCTATGACCTTGCTCGGGGGCTGGGCACCACATATTGATTCAGCATGTCGCTGTAATTCCACCAATGACCCTGCTCAGGGGCTGGGCACCACATATTGACTCGGCGTGTCCCCATGACTCCGCCAGTGACTCTGCTCAGGGGCTTGGCACCTCATATTGACTTGGCGTGTCCCCGTGACTCCGCCAGTGACCCTGCTCGGGGACTGGGCACCGTATATTGACTCGATGTGTCTCTGTGACTCCGCTAGTGACCCTGTTCGAGGGCTTGGCGTCGCATATTGACTCGGTGTGTCTTCGTGACTCCGCTTGTGACCCTGCTCGAGGGCTGGGCACCGCAGAATAATTCATTTGGTCCATGTGACCTCTAAACTGATCAGAGTGGGGCATAGATCTTTTCTATTGACCCGCGAAATGCTTCTGCGAACCTCCCGACGCTTAGGGGATACAACCAATGGGTGCGCTTAGGGACACATCCCGTTGAAGACTGAAGATTGGGCAGGAGTCTATTGATGTCAAGACCGCTGCAAGAGTTTGTAGATCTGGAGGCTCGGTTTTTGCTATTATGAGCGCCAACCAACTTCATGACTTCGGCGGGAACCCATTCAGCAATTCGGCGCTCGGGGCTTGACGGAGGTAGACCCCAGTACCTCCCTGCCGAGTGGGGTCCGTTCTTCAGGTAACGACTCTGTATAACAACCCAGCGTACAGGCACTCGGCTGGACGGCGGGAAGGGTCCTACGGGATCAGGATCCGGGACGAATCAGATAGCCTTGATATTGTGTATCTTAACCGACCCGATTTCTTGTAAACAATCCGAGTAGATCTTAACTTATCGTGTAACCCACGACAGCTCGGCTATAAAAGGGGGCCGTGAGGGTACCCATCAAACACAACGCAGCTAGCCTACTATTGGCGCAAAAAATCGCTTGACCGATGAAGATCCTCGCACGCAACACTCTGACCTGGGAGATTTGCTTAGCACCAGAGCAGGTCTTGAATCTTGAGGTTCGTGGTGTGCCAGTCAGTTTGATCCTGCAACTGACAAGATAGATAAAAATAATCCCTTTAACATCCAAGGCGATCGGTCGATCAGGCCAATGTGATCCTTGTGCTGGTAGCAGTAGCAGTGCAGCAAAATAAAATATGATAAATAAGTTATCGGCTATGAGGCCGATTCCATGATCTTGATGAGCATGTACAGATCATCAGCTAGATGAGCCGAATCAACACTGAGGATGATCATGAAGCACAAGCTATCGGCAAATGGGCCGATGATGATTAAGCAATTACTAACAATTAACTTATTGCAAAGAAAACCAATGAGCTAATAGCAATTAATCTATCGGCACTATCAACTTGAACAAACTGAGACAACATTGACAGCAGGGCGATAAATTAAAAGCTACGAGCCGTAGATTTAGTCATGACAGGATAAAAGTAAAATAAAAACTTAAATAAAGCCAAGACAAGAACTATCGGCTAATATGAACTAATCTAATATTTTTATTAAATAAATCAATCTTTCACTAGCAGCTAAATAACAGATTAAAAAGATATAAGCCAATAGATCTTAATCGAGGCAAGATAACCGTTGATTCTATCAGATGTAGCAAGAGGTCGAACGATGCAGCCTTACAAGACATGATAGGAATCGATAACTGGTAAATGAACTAGATGAGATTACAGTGATGCGCTGATAATCAAAGTCTAGAGCACCTGAGGATGGCAATGCTTGCAAGCGAACCGGAGGTTGAGGCGATGCAACCCTGTTCACCAAAGAAGACGCCGGGTAGCTACATTACTCCTACTCCTAGGGTTTAACGTTGAGCCAAGAAGGAAATAGAATTGATGAATTGATAAAGAGATATCAGATACAATAGCCGGGCTTACATTTATACCATGGGCTGACACAAAATCGTAAACGAATACAACTTGTCTAACAAGAAAAATCTAAACTACATGAAAATATTAAGATACACGGACTCTAATTTCTCTTTTGAATAAAGCTTTCATATCGGCTTCTTTGCACATACTCCATTGGCCATAAAATTAGCAAATGTTGGTGGCAACACCTGCTCATCCAGAAACCCTAGTTCATTCAATACAATCCCAAACATAGGGGTTACACTCTCGACGATATATCACACGCTAAAATATTTAATTTTGGGATATGAGTATCTTTTAAAATGTGTTCATCCATCTTTAGAGTTTTCGAGAATCTTTCCAAAATTTTTCTAGCAATTATTCTCATTTTCCAATAGCTAAATCCATTTATTGGAACGTTCTAAAATCTTTGTCATGAGTTCCAAATCTTTCTTTTGGACTCTCGTGTCCTGAACTATCTTCAAGAATTGTTTTTGGAATTTTCAGAACTATGGTTTAAAAGATTTATCTTAATCTAGATTTACTTTAAGCGTGAAAATATATTTTGAAAAATAAATTCTTTTTTTCCATATTGAGCTGGATACAACTCGTTTCTGGTCCAATCCAACCTAAACCCTAGAACCGCACCACGTGCAAGCTTGAGCTTAACCACCGCCATAATCTCATCATCTATCGCATTTTGTCGGTAAAAAGTAAATCAAAAGCTTCTCTTTGAGGCACCTAATCAAACCCCCTCGTTTTTCCCCTTTCCCATCCTTCCCGAAGTTTAAATGCTTATCGTACTCAGACCAAGCTGCTTCATCGCTATTTGCTCTTTCCCCTATCCTCTCCGACTCCTAAGATGCCCATCGAGTTCCCCATTCTCTAATCCTTCTACCTAATCAAATCACGCTCGAAACGGAGCCGTAGCCCGACTTCGATATTTTCTGATGATATCTCTGGTTTCGTAAGTGCCAGCTCTTGCGACCTACATCACCGTTGCAAGACCCCGAACTGACCCGCCACCAACCTAGCCCGATCCCTCCCTCCCTCTTTTTTGTTTCGTGCTCTCGAATGGCCCGTTCGCGTTCGACCAGTACCGTCAGCTCGTTTTCATGTTCGGCCACCACCATCCCCATCCTCTCTTTTCCTTCCTTGACACGGCAGCTATATCATGCCAAATTCAGCTTTCCTGTGGCTGCGTGCCGGGACTCGTTGATCGAGTCCGATCTAGCCACGCATGCCCGATCTCATCATACTCTTGTACGCTGTCTGCAGGCCGAGCTAGCTGTTCACTATGTGCTGTTTTGGACTTTTTTCAAAATTGGATGACTCTACTGTTGTGCTCGACATGAGTGTCACACGAGCATGGCCATCCACGCCCTATTAAAAGGTGCAACTCGCTCGACCTCCCTCTCCCTTCTTTCTCTTTTGGGTCCGTTTTCCTGATCAGACCAGTAGCACGAACTATCATGCTCACCAGCTTGCCGAGCACCCCTCTCTTCTTTCCCTTAGCCCAACACTGCTCAATCGACCTACCCGTTCATCTTTAGCCAGCCAACGTTCAACTTCAACAACACCCCAAATTGTTCAGCCCAGCACGACGAACCGCACAGCACCGGTCGCAGCCTGATGCCTCGGCGTGCGCATCAAGCCGGCCCTGTCCACCCCTCTTCTAACTCTCTCTCTCTCTCTCTCTCTCTCTCTCTGCGAACCCTAATGGGCTGAGCGTGAAAGGCCCATCTTAGCCCGTCGATGCATCCAGAGACGCTCAGGTCTCCTGGCGCTGCATGCTACGGTGCTGATGCTGCTGTCGCTGTTCCCAGTGCTCACCATGCCTAGCCAGGGCGACACACCCTATAAATCACGAGAACCCTAGCCTCCCCATGACCCCCTGCTGCCGTGCTTCGCCGTGCTGCCGCCAGCCCCGCGCCCCGTTACCCACGAGCCCTCGGCCTCGCACCCTCCTGTTAGGGTATTAGAGGTAGCAGAAGCTAATTTGGGAGGAAGCAAGAATCAGAGAGAGAGAATGGGAAGTAGAGGAGCAGGTTGATTCACGAGGACAGCTTGTTCTCGGTAGGAATAAGTTTGTTACAAAAATGTTCATACCTCTCCTCTCTCCTCTCTCGCCTTTTAAGGCCACAGCTCACGCACTCGCACGCCGCTCACGCCCACTCGGTGCCAACGTACTTGGAATTGGGCTGAGCGGCCTGAGTGCTTCGGCGCGGCCCAGTTGCCTCCAGTGACTTGGGCTTCCCTTGGTTGCTGAAATTCCCCTCATGATAACAACCTGCTTGTTCCAGAGCAGATGCCTGAGGAAACATCTGACGAAGACGATCAACATTCTCCCACGTGGCCAATGATTCATCCAAATCTGACCATTTGACTAGTACCTGGGAAACCATCTTCAACCCATCAGGATGCATTCGCTTGTTTAAGATTTTCTTTGGAATCTGCAGACCATCAGCACCATGAGGCAGAGCAGCAACAGAATGAGTAGATGGAACTACCTTCTTGAGCTAGGAAACGTGGAAAACAAGATGTATCTTGGAATGATCTGGCAACAGCAATTTATAAGCCACTTTGCCCACTTTCGCTAGAAAGGGACCAAAGAATCGATAAGCAAGCTTTTGGTTGGATCTGGGAGCCAAAGAAGACTGGATATAAGGTTGTAACTTCAAATAGACTAAATCACCCACAGCAAAACTCCTCTCGGTTCTGTTTTTATCCGCTTGCACTTTCATTCGCTGCTGAGCTCTAGCCAATTGCTGTTGAATAAGATTGTTCATGGTCTGCCTCTCTTGCAACCAAGACTCCAAGTCAGGGACAGTACAAGCAGCTGATGGAGTAATCCCAAAATGGTATGGTGTATGGCCTTATAGAACCTCAAAAGGAGATATCTTCAGAGCAGAATGCCAAGTTGTATTGTACCAAAACTCTGCTAGAAAAATCCATTCAACCCATTTGGATGGACAAGCATCCACAAAACATCTCAAAAACTGCTTTAGGCACTGGTTCACCCGTTCTGTTTGCCCATCCATTTGAGGATGATATGCAGAGCTCATCCTCAACTGAACATTAGGCAACCTGAATAATTCCTGCCAGAATAGACTATAAACACCTTGTCTCTATTAGATATGATGGACAATGGCATACCGTGCAGTCTGTGCACATTCTATAGGAATACTTTAGCTATGGCAGCAGCTGAAAATGGATGACTCAAGGGAATGAAGTGGCTGAACTTAGAGAACTTGTCAACAACCACCAATATAGAATTCTTGCCAGCAGACCTAGGTAAGCCTTCAACAAAATCCATTGAGACTATTTGCCAAGCTGACTTGGGAACCGGCAATGGCTCTAATAGGCCAGAATATTTCACACGCCCAGCTTTAGCTTGTTGGCAAATCTGACAAGAAGAAACAAACTCCTGCACGTACCTCTTTAATCCCAGCCAAGCAAACAATTGTTTAACTCTCCTGTATGTTACTGGGATACCTGAATGCCCCCCAATGGCCGACCCATACAGTGCCTGTAAGACTTTGATGTGCAGAACAGAATTGGTGCCCAGCCATATTCTGTTCTTAAACTTAATGAGACCACCATCCAAGGAATAGTGAGGCACATCATCAGCAGACAATGCTAACTTAGAAAGGAGTTGTTGTGCTTGCAAGTCAGTGGAGTAACAGTTCAATATTTCCTCACACCATTGAGGCACAGCAGCAGATATGGCCATACAAGTTACTGAATCATGAGCTCTCCTTGACAATACATCTGCCACTCTACTGTCGGCTCCCTTTTTGTACACTATTCTGTACTGCAGCCCCAAGAGCTTAGTAAAAACCTTCTGTTGCCAGGCAGTATTGAGCCTCTGTTCATTCAAATGTATCAAGCTCTTTGGATCAGTGAAGATGACAAATTTCTGATGTAGCAAATATGTTCTCCACTGTTCTACAGCCATCAAAATAGCTAAATATTCCTCCTCATAGGCGGACAACCCTTGAGTTTTGGGCCCCACAGGTCTGCTAATGAATGCTAGCGGATGACCTTCCTGAAGCAAAACAGCACCCACTCCATTTTGACAAGCATCAGTTTCTATGCAGAATGGTTTGTTGAAATTGGGGAGGGCAAGCACAGGGGCAGACACTAACGCTTGTTGTAAAGTTGAGAAAGCAACCCTCTGATCGTCATTCCAGACAAACAAGCTATTCTTTTTTAGCAAGTCAGTAAGTGGTTTAGATATGACAGCAAAATGTCGGACAAACCTCCTCTAATAGCCAGCTAGGCCCAAGAAGCTTCTTAGTTCTTTGACATTAGATGGTGGAGGCCAACTCAATAAAGATTCTACCTTTGATGTGTCTTGGCCACTCCGTGTTCACTGATCACATGACCAAGATATGAGATCTGTCTTTGGGCAAAATAACACTTGGACAACTTCATATGCCACTGTCCAGCAGCCAGTAAGGACAACACTTGCTTGAGATGTATGATATGATCCCCAAAAGAAGTGTTGTATACTAATATATCATCAAAGAAGACAACCACACACTTAGTAAAGGAGCCAAAACTGTGTTCATTGCTCCTTGAAAGGTGCCTAGACCCCAGTTAAACCAAAAGCCATTACTCTAAACTCAAAATGTCCACTATGAGTCTGAAATGATGTCATGTACTCTTCCTCAGCTTTAGTCTGATTTGGTGATACCCAGCCCACAAGTCAAGTATAGAAAACCAACTGGCTCGAGATAACTCATCCGTCAACTATTCAAAAATAGGAATAGGGTACTGTCCTCTAACAGTAAGAGCATTAAGATATCTATAGTCGACACAAAAACTCCAAGTGCCTCCGGTATCTTGGGCTTCCCTTGCTTGATGACACCTCCCTCCTCCCGTGATCCTCTGCATCGGCCTCCTGCATGCGTCTCTCGCGCAGTGCTGCCGCGCCGAGAAGGCAGCCAGCACTACCATCCCTCCCGGTCTCCACCGAGTCCCCCTACCTGCGGCCCCTGCACCACTCGTCGCATCCCTAATGCATCACCCTCTCACGCCCCTGCACCAAATATCACGTCCCATGCGTTGGCCCCTCTCCTGAAGCGCCGCCGAGAAAACAGAAGCCGCCGCCGCTTCTCACTGTTGATTTCGGCCGCTATGGTGCATCCCCGCCATGGGTAAGCGGTAAAACGGATTCCCCTCATCATCCTCTTTCTTTCTCCCCGCTCTCTCTTGTACCCTAAATCGCCAAAATTTTGGCCGGCAGCGAGGTTCTGTGCGCCAGCCGGGGAGATGGCCGACATTTGCAGCTGATGAATCCTGTAATTTTTGGTTTTTTCTATCTTGCGAAATTTGCAGAAACCTCCCGATAGATTAAATTTTTTCAGTCTAGCACCTTCCATGATCCTTTTAGATCTAACCCTAATATAGATCTTAGTTTTCTGGATGTAAAAATCAGCAGCTAGCCCCTAAAATCTACATTTAATCGTGACTAGGTCTCTCAAACCTTATTTATTCCGTAGAATCGTCGTTTTAGATCCATTTTGACCCGTTTTTGTTGGTTAGTTTTCTTTTAGCGTAAACTTCAGTTAAATAGTCTCGTTGTATCATAGTTCCTATTTTAAAATTAAATATAGATTTAATTTAATTAATGTTCTCTTATGTAGTTTTTCTAAATAAAATTCAATCAAGTCTTTACCTCGGCTTTCTTAATTAATGTTAACATAATTAATACCAACATAAATGTTTTCTAATTTTTATTTATTAGTTCAACATGAATTAGATGTTCTCACAAGTCTTCTTTCTAATTAATTATTTAATTAGTATAACTTATACATAGTATAAATAAAATTGGACTAAATTCTACTTTGTTTTTACAAATGCAAAATATAATATGAGTTAATTATAATTTCGGATATTTCTTTCAAATATCTTTTATATTTATTTTATAAATAAAATAAATGAAGTTTATAGTTGTTTATTTTCTTTTATAAGACAAATCTTTCGATAGTGGTTTCTTTTTCAACCGTAGCTCCGTCTTCCGTGTTTCTTGCGCTCTCGTGACAGTAGCAACGAGTTCTATCTTTTAGTACGCTCTTTTAAAGCTTTTCTTTTGTTTGGTGTGTTGTTCTTAGTTCTTCTTGTTTGTTTGTTGTTGTGTTTCGGTTCGATGCTCGTTTGATGTTAGAAGAAGCACGATCGAAGAGTTTTGAAGAATAAGAGTTTCAAGAACAAGACTTGAAAACCCTGAGCAGCTATTCTTTGGAAAAAAACAAGTGTTCCTTGATCATACTTTTGTCATAATAATTATAATAAATATAACTTTCTATATGCATGCATGTGTCTTACCCAAATAGATCCTAATTAAGGATATGCCTAGTCTTTATGATTATTTCTTACTAATCTGGGTCTTATCTTTATGTTGGGTAGCTTCTGTCTATAACTGGTTCTGGTTTGAGAATAATTTATAACTGTGATGACAACAATGATGATGTTATACACCTGTTTTACTTCATGTTCTTGGTTACTTTTTGTTATTAATTATAAGATCATTACTTTAATTGGAATATGGAGAATTGCCTAGAAAAACAGTACAACCACAATACTACATGGCTCTGGTCTTGACTAATTAATTAGAAACTTTAGCTTATGATAATCTTACCGATAGGGCAAGAGGGGTTGCATCATCGGGGTATAGCTCGGTCTTCTTGAGGTTATGATATGATCCTGGTTAAGGCGTCTTCCTCATTAGGGAGAGTTATGACCTCTTTGATTTGAAACCTTAACGGATTGTCATAAGTTAGGGAATATTTATAAAGACCTCGTAGTGAATACCTAGCCACTCACCTCGGAAGTGTTTAAGAGGCTCGCGAACTCGGGCAACATGGGAGACACGAATTATGGGTAAAGTGTACAACCTCTACAGAGTGAAAATGGATATATCAGTTGTGCTCACGGTTACGAGCGGCTTGAACCCTCACATGATTAATGAACTTGAAGATGAATTAAATCGTGGACCATGTTTGTGGTTATGGTTATGCTTCTGTTATACCTGTTCTGTTTCTTTTAACGTGGGTTGGTATATACTTATACCTTAGTAATGAGGTGGTAATAAAATTTGACCAGCTAAGATTGTTTATCGCAATAAGCCAGTCAGTCTTTTCTTGATTTTGGCCTTCATGTCATATAATTTTCAACACTTGTTGAGTATCAACTATAAATGCACTCACGCTTGTTGTAATTGCTGCTTAGAAGATAAAGTTGATGTGAAGTCTCGTGAAGATGATGCTAAGTTCCAGGCCTACGCAATCCCCGGCCGATTGCCTGTGAAGTTTGAAGTCTTTGTTTTCAGGATAAGCTGTATAACTTTGATGATGTTCTTAATCATTTTAATTCCTTTTTCGTGATATTGTTACTGATTATTCAGTTATGAAATCACTATATGTATATAACTTAATCCTGATATACAAATAGTTATGCATTCGGTTTTATCCTTAGAACGTGCTGTGACACGGTTCGAACCTGTCTAAAAAGCCTTGCGTCTTATATTACCATCAAATTCTTAGCCTTGCAATCTCTCTCACCTACAAATCTACTACCTAAGCATAATCCGGTTGGACTTGCCGGAGTACAAATCCGACATAGAGTAAATCTAAAATACTGTATGGACAAATTCCGCCACAACAACCCTAAAATCGTTGGTTGCATTGACTCAATCTCACAAAACTTACTTGCTGTAGTTTTGTTACTTATCAAACAACTGTGTAGCTCTACATGTACACTGCATGCAAACTCAATGAGAGAAGCCGTCACATCCATTCTCTCATACGCACACCCCTAAGAAAAAAAAGGAAAAAAAAAGGGAGAGCGGCAGGTTGTACAAGGACGCGTGCATGCATCCAACTTCCAACATGCAGCAGGAGAGTGAGTGGCTGTCTCAGTGGCCGACGGCAATGGCCTCCTCATCGGCGAGCTCGATGCCGGCGTCGGCCAGGCGCTTGTCCTTGTAGACGTATCCCCTGGCGGCGAGCGTGTAGAGGACGAGGTTGATGGCGCTGATCACGGAGAGCAACCAGTAGAAGTAATCGAGTCTGCCGTCATTGAGGTTGTCCGCGAGCCATCCCCCGTGACCGCCGTGGCCCGTGACCTTATCGACGATGGTGACGAGCAGCGTGCTGAAGAAGAAGCCGATCGCGCAGGTGCTGAGGAAGAGCCCCGTGCTCATGGTCTTCATGCCCTTGGGGCACTCGCGCAGGAAGAAGGCGAGCTGGCCCATGTACGTGAAGGCCTCGCCGGCGCCTACGAGCACGAACTGCGGCATGAGCAGGAACACGGTGATGGTGACGCCGCGCTCGGAGGTGGTCTGGCGGTGGCGCTCGACGATCGCGGCCACGGCCATGCCGGCGATGGAGAGGAAGAGGCCGATGAAGACCCGCTGGAGCGGGGTGAGGCCGTGAGGGTTGCCCGTGAGGCGCTTGACCACGGGCGCGAGGAGGCGGTCGTAGATGGGCACGGTGAGGAGGATGGAGCCGATGAGGAAGACGGTGAGGGAGCCCGCGGGGATGAGGAAGCCCGAGCCGCCGACGCCGCGGTCCATGAGCTCGGCCTGCGCCACCGAGAAGGTGGTCATCTGCGCGTGGATGGTCCAGAACATGATGGTGGTGGCCCAGATGGGCAGCATCCGCACCACCTGCTTCACCTCCTCCACGTCCGTCCGCGTGCACAGCCTCCACATGCTCGCCGCCGCCGGCGACTCGCCGTCGACGATCGCCGCGTGGTCAAGGAACCTGCATGTATATATGCGTACGTCTCGTATGTCAGAAACTAGATAATCCTGACACGAATAATCACAATGCGTGCGTGTGCATCAGGTCACGAGTCGGTCGCGAAATGAACTGCACCAGGTGACGCCGATGCGGGCGTGGCGAATCTGCTGGTCAGCACTCAGCACGGGGGAGAAGTTCCGAGCGAAGGTACTTGCAGCGTGGCCCGTGAACAACCCTGCGCCTGCGCGCGCGCGGGCATGTGATTGGGCAGTGCCGCGACCCGTGGGCGGCATGCAGGGGGCCGGCAGGTTTCCACTCCCACCGGCACCGGCCGGCCGCTGGCTTGGCTGCCTGGCGTCCTTTCCTAGCTGATCTCCGCGAGGCAAAGAATCTGTTGGGAGACTAAACAAGCTGGCTTTTAGACCGATCGAGCGATGGATCTTCAGGATCTGTTTTAGTTCGTGTCAACGTGATGATGTGCGAGCTATGTGGTGGTTGGGCTGTTGACCGCTGTCTCTTCCTTGCTCTATTTGCAAGTAACGTGATTCTTTTTTTTTGAAAGGAAGTAACGTAATTCTAGCCCAAAGGCAGGTGTATATACTATGAAATCCACCTTGGGCTACTTTCCGAATCATGGATTCTAAGCTGGTTCTACTAGCTAGCTAGCTTTAGCAGATTCTTTTGCCAACAATATCTTGTGACATGAGCAAGTACGGGACAGAGGGTGCCACATGTACAGTGGGCCGTACGTGCAAGTGGTGGGTAGGCGCCAGAAGTGAGAAGCTGAGGTCGAGCACGAGTTCACGACCGATCACGGCCCGTGGCGATAGAATTGGCAGTGGCTATGCACAATGTCCCCTTCTACATTTACATCATGTATCTGCGGGTCCAGGCCATGCACGCATCCATGCATGTCTGCATCCACACACGCATCGAGCCGGCAACGCTGCCGATTCCATCCCTCATCAGTCATCCCCTCGGCCCCCTAGCACAATAGATACCGGACCATCCTAAAAAGTACACAGTGGTGATACGCGTCCATACGGATAAAACGTATGTGCATGTGTGATTGGTTTCGGCACAATTATTTTGTGATGCGATGGGGATGCGAATGTTGCGGTGGACCAGCTGACACTACCGTCGACAAGCTTAGCTTGGCATCAATGATGAGCGAGGACCCAAATGATAACCTGGCCTGCTGCTAGTATCTGACACGCCTAGATAGATTGTATTTCTGGGGTACGGTGTCATCAAGTTGACAGGAACACAACAGGATAGGATGAGACGCGTCTCCTTTCCTATAACTTGTCGAACAGGGTCATCCACGCAATGCAAGGCGGGGATTCATCCCCAATGTGCTGACCACTAATGTTTGGAAAAGTCTGCAGCTAACTGAACCAATTCGATCATTCCAACTGTTTCAGGGCTAATTAAGTCATCGTTGCTACTCTACTGCGTAAATATCTATCGATCACCTTACTGGCAAGTACTATTGGCTAGTAATTCGTAGTGAAGTGAGCATCAGTAATCCTTACCGGCATTCCTTGCTGTGGGGCAGCTTCTGCTTCCCCTTGACGTCGGCGCCGGCGGCGGCCGCGTCGTCCACGTCGTAGAGCATGTCCGGGTCGGACGGCACCGGCAGCGCGCGCTTGCGCCAGGCGGCGGCCGTCACGGCGGCCACCTGGGTCAGCGGGCTCCCCACCAGCTTCTTGAACCGGTACCTCCTGGTGCCCGCCAGGAACACGGCGAGCCCGACGAGGATGCCGGCGGCGCAGACGCCGTAGCCCCAGCGCCGGCCCACGTTGTCCTGCACGTACACCAGCACCGTGACGGCCAGCAGCGCGCCGATGCTCACGAAGAAGTAGAACCAGTTGAAGAAGCGCAGCATCTTGCCGCGCTCGCCGTCGTGCGACTCGTCGAACTGGTCCGACCCGAACCCGGACACGCTCGACTTGAGCCCGCCCGTGCCCAGCGCCGTCAGGTACAGGCCCAGGTACAGCACCCCGAGCTGGGTCCCGTTGGCCGCCACGCAGTCGGGGCTCGCGCCCTTGGCGTCCGCGCACGGCGGCGGGCGCAGGCCCGGAGCCGCCGTCGATATGGTCAGGATCATCACGCCCTGCAGCGTACACGCGCGCCATAGTCAACAATCAGCCAGGTGTCACGCGGTTGTGAAACTGGGAGGATGCACTGGTCGCGCCGGCGGCAGACGACGAACCGTGGCCTGGATGGCGGTGAAGATGGCGATGGTGAGGTAGCGGCCGAGGTAGCTGTCGGCGACGAAGCCGCCGAGGAGGCAGAGCATGAAGGAGGTGCCGATGAAATTGGTGACGGTGTTGGCGGCGGCGGCATTGCCGAGGTGCATGGTGCCCGTCATGTACGGCACCAGGTTCACCGCGATGCCCAGCGTCGTCATCCGCTCGAACAGCTCCGCGCCTTCGATCACGACACCGAACCGAAGTCAGTTCCACGCATGCATGGACGGCACGAACAGAGAATGGGCACGGCACAGGTCATGTGCCGTGTCCGTGGAAGCGAAATGGAAGGTAAGTTAGAGACTTAGAGTACCTAGGATCATGGCGGCGCAGCCCCATCCGCCGGTGGAGGCGCGGCTGGCCGGGCGGCCCTTGTAGTCCCAGGCGTCCGTCAGGGCCTTGCCGTCCGACGCGGTCTCGGGCAGAACAGAGGCCATGTCGCCCTCGAGATCGACAGAGCAGAGCAGGCAGCCAAGGCCGGGCAGGTGGGGGCGCGGTGACGAGGAGGCTCGAGCTCGCGGCGGCAAAGCAATCAAGGGGTTGGGTGGTGGTGGGGCTCGCGATCGATCGGCGCGCGATGCTGCCCGCTCTACTCGCTGGTGGATGTCTGAGCTTGCCCGGGCCGCCGGCTTTTATAGGCCAGCGCCGGTGCATCCTCGCGTCGAGATTCGGGCTCGTCTGGGATCCGAGAGAGATCCTCCTCCACTCCATTGTCCCCCAGCCTCTGCCAAGCTAAGGAAGCTAGCTACTAGGTCAGGCGGAACCCATTAGATTATGGTAAACCAGTGAGCTATTTGGGGAAATCAGCATCTCCCTCCGACCATTCCTACCTTCCTTCCTTCCCATGACTCTGGTAGCACCCGTTGAATTATTGAGCTTTGCTGGTGAAAATTAGTGGAGGATGGCAAAAGCTCTGCCGGTACTCAACTACTAGCCAGATCGGTGGACGACGGACTGCTGTGAACTGCTAGCTGGGCACGCCGGGTCAGAAAAGGAGACGCTTTTGGGAGACTCGAAGCACATTGGACGGTAGAGCGTTAACTTCCACTCGATCTTCAGCCAACTGCAATTCAACACTATCATCTTTAGAACGAAGCTCCTCCACATTTGCACGCATGTCACATGAAACATAGGATTTTGATGAGTGGAAAGGGAAAGAAATGCATACTACTCCTACACGGCTAAAGTCTTGTGCGTGCGTGCGTGCGTGCGTGCGTGCGTGCGTGTGTGTCACATTCTGAACGAGATACAGGCAACACAAGCTCCCAGTGGCAAAGCCATCGCTAAGTTTTCACGGCATGCGTGCGTCCAATTTCGCCGCTCTCAGCGGACAAAGGTGTCCATTTCCGATGGACATCCGGTACCCGGCCACCAGCCTCTAGAGCGACACGAGTGCTTGACATCGAAACTTTGGATGGGTTGACCCATATATATATATATATATATATATATATATATATATATATATATATATATATATATATAAAATACCTGCGTGTGCCGACCTCTCAAATCTCAGCTACAGCGCCCAGCAGGAGTGAACTTAAGGGTCATGCAGGATGCAGGGGAAGGAATGAAGGATCCCACTCATCCTGTCATCATCCCACAGCATGCATCTTGGAAACTGGAAAAAGAAGAAAACAAAAGGAAATGGAAGGTCCTCCTGTGGAGAGGTGAACAGAAACCGAAACGCGCGCACAAGATCCTTGCAAAGAATTCGATCAGTGATGCATTTAAAATCATTCTCTGTGCAATAATTGGTTGTAGCTACCTATACTTAGAAGAAATCATGCATGTGCATTTGGATCCATCTAGCTCAAGTTTCAGACACCAAGTGATCCAAGAGTTGGATCACGTAGGAATTTGGTTGGTCAGGTGCAGGCCATCCAGCCAATAGTCTGCCCCTGCCAGAGTGTGTTATTGTATTCTAGTCTGTGTTAAATATTAATCATAGGAAGGTCCTTCGTCCATTCTGGCTGGCTCAGCTCAACTATTCGTCCGTGCTGCAGCCTGCAGCTGCACTGATTGAGCTTGCATTAGCAGCTACCTAGCCGAGCCCATCACGAGGATACAGAACACCTCTACACTTCGCATGAACCAAAACAGAAGATTCGCGTGTCAGAGATTCTCACAGCAATAATCTAGGGATACCTATCCTTAGTCCAGAAGAGTTAACGCTGATGATCTGAGGGCAACAGATAGATCCAGGGACAGTTTTCTTTCCATTGCACTGATCTGGTCCCCCACTACCCAAAAGATCCCCAGGGATAGGTTAACATGCAGTGGTGAGTTCGCTGGATCCCATCCTTAGACTATCTCCAACCGTCGTTCTCTGTATCTTTCTTTATATCCGTCATTTACAGACTTCTCTACAAGATTCTCTCCTCTATATCTCATTTCTCTCCAACAACGTTCTCTAAATCTCGTTCTCTATATATTAAACCCTATATTAGAAACATATTTTATTCCAAATTTTTGTACGTACGTATTTATCATACCTCAATGCTATGGACATATTTTATTTTTATTTAATCCAGTGTTTAAAACGTAAAGAAAAAATAGAGAAAAGGAGAGAGAATCTCTATATATAGAGGAAACCTGTAGGGTTCTCTATTTTAGAGAACCATTTAGAGAACGCTGCTGGAGCATATAGAGAACGGAATCTTCTACATATATAGGGTAGAGAACGGTCTAGAGTCTTCCGTTAGAGATAGCCTAGTGGCATGCAGGTTCAACAAGATGTGTGAGCCATACTGTTCATGCAAGGAAAGGTACTGTGCATGAAGAAATCCCTTACTTTTTATTTCAAAAAAAAAGAAATCCTACTTCACGGGCTAGCAACTTTAAGAGGTATACGCATACATATTTAAACAATATATAAGTATTAAAAGTTCGTAGATAAGTTTAAGGCCTACAGTTAATCAAAAGTGAATATCTTTGTGTGCTCTCTCTCTCTTTCTCCCATTTATTCATTTTCTAACACAGTACCAATATACTAGATACTTTGCAATATTTATTCCGTTGTGGTAGACTCTGGCCACTAATTACTATGTGGTTTTCCATCCATATCCGTAGTTTTTCCCCTACAATTGCACATCCGCATGTTTTCAACATGTGTTGAGCTCAAATTTAAGATTGAACCAATACATCTTTGTGACTCTTCATGAATCCAGATTTTGACTTCCCAGTTTTGATCTCATTGGTTTGTAAGAAAAGTTTTTTCATCAACATGTTAACTTGAAACTCTAGTGCTTATTGTATTCTTATTCCAAACACTCTCTTTTGATTCTAATGGAACTTGGATTTTAGGTCCTAGTCCTAGAATGTACTCTTAGTTAATCAAATGGTGTAGACAGGCGTTTCTGCATGCATCTTAGTGAATGTTGAATTTCCTATACCAAAGAACTATGAGTCGATTGAAGACAAACCGAAATTGGTTTATATTGCCAACCGGAGGTAGTAGTAAATATAATGCTTACAACTAAAATGCCAATGTAGATAAAAACTGGACATGTTATAATATTCAGTAAAAAGTGATAAATTTATCTAAAATACCAACTTAATATTCAGTAAAAATATGATAAGTTTATCTAAAATACCAACTTACAAAATTCTTCGTAATGAAGGTCATTTACCATGAATTGTTGCTGACACTAGTATGAAGTATATTTTACTATAGCTAAAATATGAAAATTGGTATAGTCATTGTTTCCTACATTCATTATCTACATGTTAGCACACATCATAATATTATATATGTGTACTTTAAGTTAGGTTTCAAATAGTAATAAAATAACTAGATATTTCATGCATTCACCTACTTTTGGTTATTTTATCATGGGCATTATTCCTTGACACCAAAAGACACTACAAGAATTATGATTTTTTATGACAAAAGTCCTCATGACGAGGACAAATATCGTCATATATTGTAACATTAGATGACGACAAAATCTATGTCGTCATAAATTCATGAGCCCTTGAACTATTTATGACCAATCTCTTCTTTTGGTCACATAAAGATGCCCGGTGTCGTCACAAAATGTCAACCAGAGTAGCCGATCGTCTGTTATGGTTTTAATGACGATATGAAGTGGTTTTTTGTGACATTTTCTGTACGTCATTGTTTGTTAATTATAACATGATCCCCGAACAGAAGTGGAACTTGGCCATTTCGAATCGTTCCCCAAAATTCCCCACTCCCACACAGCGGCGGGCGGTGTTCGGGCGGCGGGCGGGCAGCGTCCGGGTGAGCGGACCGCGGCTGCCGAGCGCGGATGCCGGCGGTGGGTGGGTTGGTGTAGCGTTGCGGGCGGGTAGGCCGAGCTTGGGGGGCGGCCTGGTGGAGCGCGGCGGGTGGCGGATCTCGGCGGGACGCCAGGGCGGGCGGCGGATCTCGATGTGCGGGCGGGCGGAGCAGGTGGCCTCTGGTGTGAGGCCAGGGCGTGGGGGTGGGCGGACCCGGGCGTGAGGCCAGTGCATGCGGGCAGGCAGAGCAGGGCGGTCTGAGCTCGGCGTGCGGGTGGGCCTCTGAGCGAGCGTCGGTCGGGGTGGTAATTGCAGTCTAGAAATGTTCAGAAAAGTTACAGTCTGAATACTGAAGCTGTTGCCTGCAAATGAGTTAATGAATCATGATTTGTTAGTTCCCCCTTCTCCTCCATTGCTTGGTAATCTTACATTCTGTTAATTGTTATTTTTTCTTCTTCCTAACATTTTAAAGAATACTGATTTGTTAGTTCTTTTGCATCTCTTTTACAGAAACTGAATCCAGTTTCTGCTCTCTGTCCGTTTCATGAAACTAAGTAAGAAATGAAAAAAACTCAGTACGAGCTGGAAAGGGATGAAAGGGTAAGGGAGGTCCAGGAAATTTTTGCGTCTCTGGGTATTCCAATACTAGCTCAGGATGTTAGAGATGTTTTTTCGAAAAAGGAAAAGTGCATGGGGAAGACAATAGAGTCTGACAATGAATATGACCCATCCTCTGACATTGATAACCAATGTGACAGTGATGATGACTACGATGATGACCTAAAACATGAGGATAATACTGAGGTGAGATGCATTACTAGGCCAATTAACAAGTATGTAGTTAGTCTTTTTCAATCATGTACTTCATTGTAGTCATTTAATGTACTTCACTCATTATCCTTAATCGATAAGATGCATGTTTCTCTTGGCAGGTACGAGCGATGGTTCCAGGAACTCGCACTAAGAAGCAAAAGACGGCACATATGCCGGCTGCAAACCAGCTGCCACCGTGCTCGCCTACCAAATTTACTAGGAAACAGGCAGCCAGGCCTACTCGAGGCCGTCCACCACCTAGGGATGCAAACCAGCTGCCACCGTGCACGCCTACCAGATTGACTAGGCAACAGGCAGCCATGGCATTGCCTGCAGGCCGTCCACCACCTAGGGATGCAAACCAGTTGCCACCGTGCACGCCTACCAGATTGACTAGGCAACAGGCAGCCATGGCATCGCCTGGAGGCCGTCCACCACCTAAGGATGCAAACCAGCTACCACCGTGCACGCCTACCAGATTGACTAGGCAACAGGCAGCCATGGCATCGCCTGGAGGCCGTCCACCACCTAAGGATGCAAACCAGCTACCACCGTGCACGCCTACCAGATTGACTAGGCAGCAGGCAGCCATGGCATCGCCAGGAGGCCGTCCACCACCTAGGGAAAGATTGCGCTTGCCTGCTAAGACCGCTTCGAAAGCCAACCCTAAAACTAATCCGATTTCCAGTGCTTCTAGATTACCTAGCACCAGTCCACCCATATCTACGCCTAGTGGAAACACTGAGCATAGTACTCCTACTCCTACACCCATCCTTACCGTGTTTCCACAAGTTACTCCCACGACTAGTGTTAACCAATCAGTTCCTGTAGAAACCTCGCCAGGTGTACAGAGCTCTAGGCAAAGCAATGACATCAATGACGCAAATGACCAAGTTGATGCCGATTCAGAGGGTCATACAATTGAAGGAGAACCAGTTGGTGACTTTGTTCCTGGTAATCAATATGTGTTTCCAACCCCTATTATCTACATTCAATATCTACATTTGTGGCTGCTATAATAACCCATTTTGCATGTTATTTGCCAATGCAGCGCCCCGAAAGGAAGTCCGCAAGAAAACCATAGGGCTTGGCTTAGAGAAGATGATAAAGAGAGGAAACAAGCTGCCTATCCAAGTGGCTGAAGGGAAGAAAAAACCTGATGTCCCACTTCAAGCAGCGAAGCTGGCATCAGAAACTGGTGTAGCTCTTAGAGACAAGCTGCCTATCTACACATCTTGGAAGCTTTATGAAAAAGATGGGGGGCCAGTACAAGTACAAAAAGTGCTTGATAAAGTGGCGGTGAGACACCTAATTCACTTCAACTACTTTCTTTCATTACTAGCTCTACTCCCATGTAAGAAATTTTGTCAAATAAATGATTTGTGTGACTGCAGAATAGGTTGGATGTGGATGTTAAGAATGATGGACCAAGCAAATCTGCATGCACTGATATCATTAAGAAGGGAGTAAAGCAGCAGAGGTATCACCTAAAAAGGAAGTACTTCGACGAGTCCCTCACAATGGAACAGCTGTTGGCCAAAGAACCTCCACCTAAAATGAAGACAGAGGAGTGGATCGAGCTCATAAAGTACTGGTGTGACCCAAAGAATCAGGTCCATGGCCTGCATCACTGCTTTTGTTAACATGCAATCAAACTATGCCTGTCAATTAGAAGTTTGTATTGCATTTGTGGTGCAGGAGAAATCTGCGAAGAATAAAGTAAACCGATCCAAGGTGCAGCTTCACCAAAAAACTGGTTCTAGGTCCTACATAGCCTATCGATACAGCCTGGTAATACTATTGCTTTCACTTGGGGCACTTTTGGGGTGCTTTTCGGTTGTATGTTCAACATCTTTAAGCTCTTGTTATGTTGCAAAGGAAAATGTAGTTCATGGATATTTGTAGTGTTTTTCCTCTACTGAATAGCTATTTGTAGTGTTTTTCCTTTTGGAATTTATTTGCACAGGGAAACTCAGAAAGATGGATGAAAAGGGCAAGGCTCTTTCTGATACTAAACATTTTGCTTCTTGTACTGTATGTGATTATTTTGTTCTGTATGCACACTGATTGCCTGGTTTTCGGCTGGATCCTTTTGTTACTATGCAATGCAAACTGAGATGTGTGCTTCAAAGTCATCCAAGGCTTTTACATGCTGCAGAGGCCTAAGTACAACAACAGCGATCCAGATGCTGTAGAGTTCTTTGGGGAATGTATGAAAAGTTCCAAAAATGGTCGCACTCCTCTTGCCAATGAAATATATGTAAGTTCCAAAATGATTTGATACATCTATTGTACTCAAGTACGTGCCTGGCCTTGTTATTAACTGCATTCTCTTTATGTAGGAACGGATGGTGGCAGAGAAGGATAGAGAGCCAGAAGAAGGAGAAGAAAAAAAACTCCCACCAAGATTGTTGATGAAACTCTTAGCGAGATCAGCCGCTCATCCACATTTCTTCCTAACATTGGTGCCCCTCGACCATCAAAGAATGCTCAGTCCTCATCAACAGCAGCACAAGCACGCATCCGAGCTGAGTTTGAGGCAACCCTCCAAGCTGAAAGAGAGGAAGCTGCTAGGAAGCGGGAAGAGTTGCAGGCACAACTTCAAGCTCAGCAGGACGCACTTGAAGAAAACCAAAACTTGCTGCGGCAGACCCAAGAGGAAGTGAGGGGGATGACTAGCAGGTTTGAGGAGACTAATGCGCTGCTGCGAGCTGTCCTGAGACTTCAGAAAGATTGAGGTATGACTGCAGTTTCTGAGGATGAGGCCTTTGTCTAAGCTTTTGCTACATTGCTTTAACTTAGTCTGTGCTTCGAACTTTGTGGTTGGAACATGTGTGGTTGAACCTGGAACTATGTGGTTGAACAAGTATGCTGCAAGTTTGTGGTTGGAACATGTGTATCCATGAAGGCTTCAGTGAATTGTGTTGACCTGTGAATTCTGAATGATTTGAGAATTGTGGTGTCAATCCTGTGGATGATGTCTGATATATGTGTATTAATTATGCTTTTGTATGCTGTGATGAAAGACTAGTGTGACGCCACAGACTCGTCTGCAAATGTCTGTAAATAGCATACGAACCAGTACAAAACATGACAAAATATAAGTGTCACATAATCTACAAAAACTATACATGACGACACTGCGATGTCACAAAAAACCATCGAAACTTGTTCTTCGTCTTAGCATTTGTGACGACTCGTACATAATGTGATGCGTTGACTAGCTAATATATGACAGAAGTACTCGTCATAAAAGGAAACAATATGTGACGCTACAAACCCTCCGTCACAAAAGATACAGACATTTTGTGACCGTTGACCATAAAACCGTCACGAGGTACTTTATGTGACGGTCGTTTTGTGACGACACTGTGACGCGGGGATTTTGGTCATAACTTACTTTTTATGACCAATTGCTTACTTTACATGACAGATTCGGTTTGTCATAAAAGCTAAGATTTCTTGTAGTGAGATTTGCGCTTAATATGCTTTGAACTCAAGCGGTACACTTTAATACTCTCTCCATTCCAAATTGCAGGTCGTTTTGTCAAATCTAGATATATGATATGCCTATGTATCTGGATCTGTCAAAACAACCTATAATTTGGAACGGAGGGAGCAGTACCAAAGATCTTACAGTTTGGAAATCCTTCCTTTTATCATATAGATGGACATGTAGCGTACATGCAAATTATGAGGAACTTAACATTAATGATATGGGTGGGTAACTTAAATGAAGATTTAGAGTTAAGTTTAGGTTATTTTTCATAATTCTAAAAGTGGAAAACTAAGCCGCAAATTCTCTCCTTAGTGTCCTTAGTTTCACATGACAATTCATTAAATATGGTGATGTCCACAAGGCTCTATTCTAATGATAATAAGTGAATATCCATGTGTTATTCTACACTTGTGTAACCACGTCTAACTAATTACTGAACAAACTTTTAGTAATAACTATTGCGCACCATTACAACACCTATTTATTGGATGTGATTTAGTAATATGGCAATTCAGTTCAGTAATTTCTTATCGGTTTGTTTAGTAATTTAACTGCTAGGTGTACAATAATTAGTACACATAATGTGTAGAATAGCATTACCGCGAATGAATAAGCATGACCTAAAGGATATACTTACAGCCAGAGGATATAGCTAGAAACCTTAGAGTTTTTAGAGCTTTATAGTTTTCAATATTTGAATTGAAAGCATGTTATAAGACATGATCACCTAATGCTTGAATTGAAAGCATAAGGGTACGACATGATCAACAAACATGGAAAAAAATCACATGCTTTTCTATGGTGCCCTTTAGTTTCAAATGACAATTACATACTTGTGATGTCCACAAGGTTCTCATCTGCATGAGCTGGAGGATAAATCTAATAACCTTCATAGTTTTAGGGCTTTATGGGTTATATTTTGCCTTACCAAAAGGGTTTGGTTGAGGATATGAAATTATCACTAACATAGACAATAGATGCTTTCCTCTATTGTCCTTCAATTTCAAATGAGCATTCATTAAATACTCATGTAATCTACAAGGGGCTCAATCCAATTAAAGTTTGTTAGTGATAATCATCGGATAAGCATGAGGCGAAGGATATATCAAAGACTTTTAAAAGTTTTTGAACTTTTTATGTTTAATTTTCTTTGTCTAAATGAAAAGCTAGCTTGAGGATACGACATGGTCAACCAACGCCTAATGGAAAGCTTGAGGATATGACATGATCATAGGGAAAGGACAACACTACATGCTTTGCTATGGTGCCCTTATGTTTCAAATGACCGTTCATTACACACTCGTGATGTACATGAGGCTCTCATTTCGTGAAAAGCTTGTAAGCAATAATAATCAGTTAATCATAAGTGGAGGATATATCTAATCTAACAACATATAAAAGTTTTTGAGCTCATGGGTTTCATTTATATGCCTTACCAAAAGCTTCAGGGATATGAAATTACCACAAAAACAAAGATAACGACACAAGCTTTCCTCTAGTGTTTCTTCAATTTCATTGTCGTTTAATGTATCCACAAGGTTCTCGATGCACTTTAAAGCTTGTTTAGCTAGCACACACGCACTGACGCACCGTAGGGGCACCAACGTTTGACCTTTTTACATCCCTTTTTTCGCTAAAAATGGTGATTGTCATTTTTCCTTTTGTTAAATTTTTCTATATCTTTTAAGAATTGTATAAACAATTTTGCAAGAATAAAATTTGTCAACTTTTCTTGAGAAACTTATTTTGTCAAATTTTCCTTTCCTAAAAATATTCAAATAAGTTTTATAAATAAACAATGTTTAAATAATTTTTTGCAGAACTTTTAAACTTTTCTAAAATAATTTTTCATAAAATTGGTTAAAATTTATCTCTAGTAAATTGAAAAAAAATAAAAATACGCTTGGCACTTCTTCACGCAGGCTGTGATGTTGTCTTGGACATGTCACTGTGTGCCACATCGGGGTGCCCACTCAATGCACCCGGTCTACCTCCACACAAATCAAAGGATCAACTAGGCGATAAGGTAGCTGCAGCCTTGGAGGACTCGGCTATCATGCATCTGATCCTTTGTGGACGCTCATGTACTAATCAGAAAATCTTGTATAATTTTTAGTCTACAGATTAATGATTTGCTATTTTACCTTTTAAACTTTCCATTAATTTTTCTTTTTTCTAACGTATCTTTTGATAATTAATGTTAATGTTTCAAAAAAAATCTACCAATTACCAATAGTAAGATTTTCTCTATTACCTTATAACAACCAATGTTTCCTAAAAGTACCTGAGGACATTCTTAGTAGGAGTTTCATAAAGATTTCATTCCAATTAAATGAGGTGCCACAGTTGCTAATATGGTGATATGAGAAAAGGAATAAGTCTACATAACCCCTTGAAGTATTGATGTTCGTCTACACTTTATATTCTAAACTATAAAACTGAGTATTAAATATTCTGAACTATTAAAACAATCTAAACAACCTCCTATAGGCAGTTTCAAGGATGGTTTTGCTAGTGTGGCGTATTACATGTGCATTGACATGGTAGTGACTTGATGAATGACATGAGGGCGATGACATGTGGGTCATCCTCATCGGACAAAAAGAGGTAAAGATTATCATCTACTTCTTAATTATCTGAGCCAAAATAGGATCATAGTCTGGCCAAGCTCTACCATGACCGAATATTCATAAAGGTAGCGTATTGCTTAATCTATCTCAATAAGGTGGTTATCTATGATGAAAGAGATAAAAGAGGTGTGATGGAGTAAAGATATTGAAAGGAGAAAACACAAATATGTGGGTTCGAGATGCTTTGATATGGCGTATAGACAAATTTACGTGTTGAAATTAGACCGACAGGATTCCAGATTACAAAAGTCACCATATATGTTTCACTGTTGACATGCACGTTGAATAAATAGAAAAAAAATGCGTATTTTTGCTAAATCTTAGGTCTTCTTGTCTTCTAGGGACAATTCAAACTTCTATCTCCAAATTACCACATAATAGTTAAAATGATATCTAAATTTGGTAAGAAACTTCTACAAATTTGTGTGGCAATATATTTTTGGCCCGTAAGCTACTCATAAAAAACTTGAATGATTTTATTAATGTGGGACCATACATTGATCACAAAATGATACCTCTCTCATATAGTATTCTATAACTCAAGTCATACTTTGATATTTGAATATCTTATAATATTTTTAAACTCGTATGTACCTCAAATTCGGACACAATCTAATGTTTACTATATTATTAGAAAATATTAAGTTACATCACTAATTTTTATGCAAAAATATATTTTCAAATTTTCTACTTGGGTGGAAGAAAATAAGCCATATGTAAAATATCCAAGAAACAGAAATTAACATACAATCAAATGAAATTAAATGAAAGATCATGATTTTAGAAAAATTTAGGAAAAAAACCATCAAATTTGGAGTTCATATGCGGAAGCGATACCAATTATAGATTTTAATTCTGGATTAAAAGGAGAAAGATGAACCATACATGTGTTTATCATATAAATCTAGCTGTTTATAAGTTTAAGTTACATAAATTTTGTCACTTTAGATTTAATAAACAAAGTTGCACTTAGTGGTCCCTATCATCCTTGTTGAGCGGAAGGCTGCAGGTTCGTACCCCGTTCCTTCTCTACGCCACTTTTGCTCCTTTTTCCATTTTAGCTCTGCTTCATATATCAAGGAAAGAGTGTAACCCCAAGAATTAGCACAAATAGAATAGTGGTGTAGTGGTTGGACCTTGTGCCTATATAGAGAAAGGTCACAAGTTTGATTCCTCTCTAGCGTCACTTTTCACTTTTTTCACTGATTTTTTCCGACTTAAAACCTAGGTTCGATTATTCTCTAGCGCCAAGAGTTAGCACAAATGGAGTAGTGGTTGGACCTTAAGCCTCTATAAAGCAAGGTCACATATTCAATTCCTCTCTACCGCCATATATTCGCTGGCAAGGTGGCATGCAGAGAGAGGCCATAGGCCAGTTTGGCGTCGGTATTCTCCCAAGCTGATTTAATTTTTCCGACTTGAAACCCAGATTCTATTCCTCTCTAGCGCCACTTTTTTACTTTTTATTGAATTTTTCTGACTTAAAATCCTCCATATATTTGTGGCCAGGTGGCGTGCGGAGAGAGGCCACAAGCCGGTTCGGCGTTGGTATTCTCCTAAGCCGCTCTGTCTGGTTTTCTCGGTTCTTCATCAATTCACTTTGGTTCTCCATCAATCCAAGTTTTTTCCTTTTTCCCCAATAATGGGCTGAAAAGCTAAGCTAAAAGGAAAATAACACCCAAAGTTATTTTTTCTATGTAATAGACATAACTGCCATATTATTTTTTCTTTTTCCTTCATAGCACTGCACCCATGTCATTAGGTATTGATGCTGATCCATGATGAATTTTATAGTAATAGGTAGTGGGTTGGATTGTGACGAATTTGGTAAAATGTCACTATATTATGGGCGTGATATCCAATACTGCAGATCCATGATGAAAAAATAGCAATTGTCACAGATGGTGCATCGTTAATGACATTCTCCGAATTCATCATAGATTAACAGATTTCTCGTAGTGCAAGTTCAACCGCAAAAACAAAAAAAAATGTTTTTCTTCTCGTTGCTGATACTTTAAGAGCCAGTCTTGCTGACAAGAAGCCCTATAAACATACTTAAAATCTTCACTTCTTCGGACTCCACAACACAAAATGTTTACCACCATTTGCTGCGCCCCTGACCGAGTCTAGCTGCCGACGGTTTCCGTTCCTGAAATACAAAATTTATTTCTTAGACTTCTGAAACGTCACATGAATTATTGCAAATGTGTATTTAGGTAAACATTTTCGAGTTTTCTGGTGGGCGACGACCACCTTTTGGAGCCCCGTCGGGGTGTTTACATCTTCGAGTTTCTCACGAGGTGTTTGCATCTTCGAATTTCTCTCAGGGTGTATACATCTTAGTGTCACCTCAGTCTGTTTGATCATAAATAACGAGAATTTTCTATGAGTACTAGTTGCAGCCACATCATTTTCAAGTTTTTCCTCGGCACAGAGCGTCACATTTTCGAGTTTCTACTTTGCGGTTTGACGGGTAAGATATATAATTGAGTTGACACGGCTGCACTAAACTTGTTGCGAAGTTGGGTGACAGTATATGTTGTTTTGCAATTCAAGTTATTACAGTGGATGCATGGTCCGTTTACTGGAATTTACTGCTTCTTTCCCTCTGCAGTTCTTACTTCCTTGATGAAGCCAGTCCTCTGCAGTCATGCTCAGTAAAAAAACACTTTACACAGGATATATGCACATTAAAATCTTTTTATTTTTTGGCTAGAGAACAGATACTAATCTTATCCATATATAATCATGGCAATCTTCAGCACCCTGATTTAGCAATTCATGCAATACCGACAGCACAACAACCAACTGCGAAGGATCCATGTATGTAATGAATGTGCAGGTTTTGCAGTGAGAGAAGTCGACAACAAATATGATATGGAAGGATTAACGCTTCCGTCGTTCTAACTGTCATCAATCGGCAACTTGATCCTCTTGATCGTCCTTCCTGACTCCATTCGACGCATCATCATGAGACAGGAACGTCGTGATGTTCGTGCGTTTGATTGTTTGTCTGAATCTAGGGTTTTAATTATTCGCGCACCCCGGCCTTCTGTAATCGCAAAGGCTACTAACGCAGCTACTCATCCGACGAGAACCATTTCTGGTAACGCGTCTGGACGCGGCAGCGGACTTTGGGCCAACCATTACCAACCAACCTGATGGAACTAATCCTGCCATGCTACATGCACAGAGATAGCCAAGAA
Organism: Panicum hallii; assembly: GCF_002211085.1. Lineage (NCBI taxonomy): Eukaryota > Viridiplantae > Streptophyta > Magnoliopsida > Poales > Poaceae > Panicum > Panicum hallii. The sequence continues at coordinate 56,226,037 of NC_038050.1, forward strand.
TCTCGATACAGCTAGCTACAGAAACTACTGAAGCAGTTCTGGCGAAAGAGACATGTACGGATGAATCGAGTTAAGCTATCTGCAACCCAGGAAACCTTAGCAGATGAGCATTATCCATCAGACTTGCAATCATGATTCATGCGTGATGGCATGAACAATGATGCATCCGTTGTGCTTATCAATCTAAATATGCCCCGATCTGTTCCTCGGTGGTATGAGGCTGCACGCTTGCATATGAACGCAGCCAAAAAATAAAAGATTTGACAACGACAATGATCTGCCGTAAATCTTAGCCACTGCGACTGAACATTTCGACTACGAGGTGCAGTTTCATAAGCCTAAATAAAACTATATCTACTCCTAAACGAAAGTAACTTGAAAAGGTTTAAGACTATAGATAAGTTGTCAGCAGTCAACTGGGCCAATAATTCAGCTAGAAATTTTCGTGAACCCTTCCATGGTCGTGGCATTTAGCCAGCTGTTCTTCAATGCTATAGTGTAAACAATTGTTTGCTTTTTAATTTCTTCAGGCTTTGGGCAACCTCACTTGATCAGCCACACGCCAATCAGGAGCAACTCGTTACGCGTCAACCGATCAGCTACGTTTACTCCATTATCTTGAACACTAGTTCGGTCGTCGGTACCTAACCCGATCTTCTAGAATTTTTGCACACCCAGAATCCTCATATTTGATGAAAGGAAAGCCGGTGAAATTGACAAGGATATTTGTTCCAGAACTTGGACGTGGAAGCAGAAACAGTGTTGGGGTTCATCCAAATCCAGCCCTAGGTGTCACTGCGTCAGGCCATTGAACCGGGCACAATATTAAACTCCACCCCAGTTGGATCGATTCCGATGAAACAGCGTAATATCTGGACCGCCCTACAAATTATGACAGCTGGGCCAATAATTGCATATTTAATGCCAAAACAAGCATCACTGGCTCCTGATCTCTATGCGCTACGCATGCAATTAGCACTCCATCTCTCTGCACTTCTCCAGTTGCAACACAAACTGAAAATTCGTGCGGGGCTTCCTACCAACAGCCACGACATGATCGGTGCATCGATCCGATCTCCATGTTGATGCTTGACAGAATGAGAATCACAAGGTGTGAGAACGAAGCTAGCAAGCACAAGAGAATCCGCATTTCCGGGGATAAGCTCAAGCTGATCAGTGCTTAGGGAACAGGATCCCAGCAAACAATCTGCATGTATATTTGTGTAATTACTGGCTGTCTGGTTGATTCTTAGCTAATTTATTAACTGCCCCAACCAATCAACTCAGTGCAGGGCTTCAAGCTGCTGGTATTGTCCCAACCAATGAAACAGGTCTCTATAACCTCTGCACGAGAAAGAAATGAATACTCTTAGTCCTATATCGCTTCCTAACGCCTTCCGGTTCATCACTGTCATGCGTATGTATATCGCTTTCAACCATTCTGATCAGGACAGTGGCTTACATTACAGGCTGATCTTGTGATAAATGTACTATACATGTATACATCAGATAGACTGAACCAATATAATCCATGTATGGTCTGACTGTTTGATGAGTTGTGTGACGCGCTCACTTATAAATCTTTGAAGCCGAAAACAAATTAATTAAGGAATGGAGGAGACGACGAAATCGGCGTAGAAAATAGTTAGTTGTTCGAGTCCGGTAATGACGAGCGATACTCTACTAATGTATAAGAAGTATATAATGAATTCTACATATATATTGGCATGATCTGCAAGTCAAACCACAACTTTTTTGCAAGTTGAAAACATATTAAGAGGAGAGCAATAGTTAGTTGTTGGAGTCCGGCACAATGGAGTACATACTGCTAGTATAACCTGCGAGTCAAATCCACAATTATAGAGAGCAAAAAAGAAAAAGAGTTGTGGCTCGCTCGCACTCTCTATCCGCGGCGAGATCCCCCCCCCCCCCCCCTCTTTTGGGTATCTCTAAGAGCCAGATAGACCTCGTAAAGAAAATACTTGGGGTCTGATAATTCCTCACATGATAAGCCGTCAGGTGGTGGTGTTCGTACCTGGCGCCACTGTTTACGCTGCATAATGCAAGCATAGTAAATTACTACCATCAGTCCACCACCATTGATGGGAAGCAGCAGGGCAGACAGCTCGAGACGAGAAGTGGAGAGAGTCTCGATTGATGCAGGAGCGGGGGCACGTGGCGAGGTGACACGGCCGGCCTTTTGAGCTTGGGAAAAGGGAGGAAGGATCTCACATTCTAGACGGCATGGGTGATACTAGCAAGCATCTGGGGAAGCCGCCGCCTGTGGGCCGGCCCGCCGGTTCGGCCGGCATGCCCCCCGGACGAGCGCCCACGCTACTAGCTCGTCGTCAGACTGCGTGGCTGCCGGGTCGCCCTCGCACGTACACTTGCTGCGAACACAGCGTGGTCGAGCAGCAGCTGCGCGGCTGGCAACGTGGTCAGGCCAAGCTAGCTAGCTCTCTGCAAAGGCCAAGCGCCAACCGAACACCGGTTATACTATACACGAACCCGTAGGGGTGTAGAAACGTGAATTCGCCGTGCGGATCCATCTCTAGCTAGCTGCCACAATTGACTCGCGAATAATGAATGCAACCAATGGTGGAAGTTGAGTTCTTACTCGGGGATGTTAGTTTGATCTCCGGGATCATCGGCGCCTAACGGGCCCGATGGGCCACCTCACCTCTGCGTCCTGATCGGGGGCGCCCCAGCTCGTCCCTAGCTGGTGGGTCCCCGTCGCGCCACGCTATAAAGACAGGTGGGGGCCAACGGCACGAGACACGAGATTCACCGGCCGCCGCCACCCCACCAACAGTAAAAACCTATCCGATCTAAGCAGAGCGCGGCAGCGGCGGAAAGCACTACCGCCGGCCATCATCCACACCTCCACCCTCGACCCCGAGCTTTTGGACGCGACCTGGACCTCGGCCACCGCGAGCACGAACGCCTTCGCCCCGACCACCGCGAGCTCCTGCACCGCATCACCATGGCGGGCACGACGTCGTCAGCTGCGACGCAAGGGCACGAAGGTATACTCCGTGCCCCTTCTCTCTCTCTCTCTCTCACTCGGTTAATGTTGGCAATGCACAACATCTTCTAATCTAATCACGAAGTAGCCGATCCTATATGTTAACAATGGTATCAGTCGCCTATCTACTTGCGTTGATTGGTTTTGGAAGATTCCAGAGCAAAGAACCCAAAGAAATCCGAGAGAAAAGATCCCAGAAACCCTAGATCAAACCCACAGAAACACCAACCCTAACCCTAACCCTAGCTCTAATAGAAAAGGGGCGGCAGTCAAAGGAGAACTTACCTGGTTCCTCCTTGCGCCGCCCACCGTCGGCGTGCGCGGGACGCCGGCGCGCCGACCAGATCCCGCGAGGCCTTCGGCCTCGCGCGGACAGAGGCCGCGCAAGCATGCCGCAAGGCCGCTCGCCGCGCCACGGATCCGGGCACCACGGTGAAGCCGCTCGACGGCGGCGCGCTCACCTTGCGGTGGACGCGCGCGCCGACGAGGGGGCTCGCCGTGGCGCCGCTCGCTCGGTTACCGCCGTCCGCCGCTCACTCGCGTGCTCGGGTGGGAAGCAGAAGGCGCCGGGGGATCGGGGGAAAGAATGGAACTAGGGTTTCGGGGGAGCACGGGTCGAAGGGTTTTTGTTCCGCCGAAATCGACGCACGACCATTGATCTCCATCCGACGTTCGAGATCGAGTCGCACGTAGATAGGCCTCTTTCAACCCAAGCGGGACAGCGTTTTGGCGGCCCAGGCCCAGGTTGCCTCGCGCACACGCGCGGGCGCTCGCGCGGGCGCGCAGGTCGGCCGGTAACGGGCCGTTTTCCACGGGTCACCGCGCGACGGGGCCTGTGCGGGTCACTGGAAAAATGGGCCGCCACGAGAAAAGTAGGCCGGCTGGGCTGGTTTAGACAGATGAGCAGTGCGTTGGTTTTTAATTTCCAGAAGTCATTTTCCAATAGAATTTGATTGAATTTGATGCATTTCAAATTCAAACTTGATTGAACTTTGATGCACTGCTTATAAAAGACAAATTTAGATATATTTTTGATAGAATTAAAGTTTTCCGCTGCAAAGATTAAATAGTTTCATATGCTATTGAATAATTGTCTTGTTATTTAAATTTGAACCAACGGGATAATTTAAATTTTTTCAAGGCAAATAGATAATTTTCTGAATTGTAATATTGTTATTTTGACCAACGTTACAATGACAATATTGCAATTACTACTGTCTTATCTTTAATAGATATTTTTCATGTATTATTTCTACTTATACCCAACGGTATTTTAGTTTTAATACAAAAAGAGATTATGCCTTAATCTTTTAATAGATAATTTTCCTGTATTAACTCTAACTCTGCCCAACGGTGTTTTAGATTTAATACACAAGGTTATTGCATATTTTAATTACCGACCAACATCGTATTTTTACATATGCAATAATTTAATTGACTTTATTTTAATGTTTTCACCACTCATGAATATTTTTCAGGAGAATTATCAATGATGATTTCCATCAATGATATTCCTGTATTAAAGGGAGACAATTACAATGAATGGTATAGAAAGCTGGACCTATATTTCATCATGGGTGAATTGGATTGGGTTCTAGCTACACCGACTCCCACAGAGCCTGTGCCTCCTGTGAGACAGGACACAGACACAGATGCTTCTTGGAAGCAAACAGAGCTTCCTTATAAGAAAGCAAGAGCAGATTATGAGAGACTTTATGCAAAATGATTCCCTGCCAACAAGAAGTGCTTGGCAGTGGTAAAGAACACGATAGAGCCTGCAATTATGGGCTCAATCACAGATTATGCCACTGTCACAGAGTATCTTGAGAAATTAAAGAACCAGTACACTGGTTTTTCGAAGACTTATGCAACCCAGTGAATTAAACAACTGGTTTCAGAAAGATACAATGGTGGTGGCATCAGGGAACACATTCATCGCATGGTCAACCAGAATATCAAGCTTAAGTCATTGGACCTTGCCTTCAAGGAGGATTACATTGTCCATTTGGTTTTTGCTTCGTTGCCCAAAGAATTTGACACATTTGTTGTCAATTATAACACCCAACCACATACTTGGGACATAGAAAAGACCATTGCGATGTGTGTTCAGGAGGAGGAAAGGATAAAATCCACCACTGGTGGATCTTTAAACTACGTGAACAAGAAGAAGAATGCCAATTACAAAGGCAATTTTTCATCTTCTTCTTCATCCTCTTCTAAAGGAAAAGGATCTCATCAACACAGACCTCAAGAAGGACAGGCTCTAGTAGAGAAGGATCAGTGTCTCTACTGCAAAGAAAGGGGTCACTACAAGAAAAATTGTCACCGATATTTAAAAATGATCATGGAAAAGAGAGGTGAGAACATTATTTCATTCGTAAATGAATCCTTGTATATAGAATATTCAAAAACCACTTGGTGGATTGACTCAGGAGCAACTATTCATGTTGCAAATTCATTGCAGGGATTCCATTCGACGAGAACCACTCAAAGAAGCGAAAAGCAAGTTAGAGTGGCAAATGGAGCCCAGTCAGACGTTGAAGCAGTGGGAGACGTTCATTTGAAACTCGACACTGGCTTTATTATAGTTCTTAGAGATGTTTTATATGTACCTTCTTTACACAGAAACTTAATTAGTGTGTCTTGTCTGGACAAAGATGGTTATTCCTGTCTATTTGGAGATGGCAGGTGTTTGATCAAATGTAATAATACAGTTATTTCCATTGCATTCAGAAAGAATGATCTTTATTTGATATCGTTACGCGAAAGTGTGAATTCCGTATGCGATAACAATGCGAATGTATTCTCGTCTACGCTCGCGAATAGAAAACGGAAAAGAACTCAAGATGCGTCGTCGAAATTATGGCACTGTCGTTTAGGCCATATTTCGAGGGGGAGAATAGAGAGATTAATTAAAAGTGATATTCTTCCTCCATTAGAGTTCTCTGACTTAGAACAATGCATTGAATGCATAAAAGGAAAATTCGTAAAGAAAATAAAGAAAAATGCTAAGAGGAGCACAGGTGTATTAGAGATAATTCACACAGATATCTGTGGTTCGTTCAATGTAAAGAGTGTGGATGGCTATGACTCGTTCATAACATTCACTGATGATTATTCCCGTTATGGATATATTTATCCAATTAAAGAAAGATCTGAGGCATTGGATAAATTTAAAATATTCAAGGCCGAAGTAGAAAATCAACACGATTTAAAGATTAAAATCGTAAGATCCGATCGTGGAGGGGAATACTACGGTCGACATACCCAATATGGCCAAGTTCCAGGACCTTTTGCAAAGTTCCTGATGGAGCAAGGCATAGTAGCCTAGTACTCAATGCCGGGCGAACTTCAGCAGAATGGAGTGGCTGAAAGACGCAATCGTACCCTGATGGACATGGTGCGAAGCATGATCAGCTACTCTACATTGCCAGTGAGTTTATGGATGAAGGCTCTGAAAACCGCCATTCATATTCTTAACAGAGTTCTAAGTAAATCGGTGCCGAAAACGCCGTATGAAATGTGGACAGGAAGAGTACCCTCACTGAATCACCTGCGGGTGTAGGGGAGTCCTGCTGAGGCAAAAGTATTTAACCCGACCATTGCAAAACTAGATTCCAAAACAGTATCTTGCCATTTCATTGGCTATCCAGAAAGGTCAAAGGGTTTTCGTTTCTACTACCCAGACAGATCCACAAAATTTGTAGAAACGAGACACGCAGTCTTTCTTGAAGATCAAATGATCCGGGGGAGCGGCACAGCTAGAAAGATTGATCTTGAGGAGAAGCGGGTGTATACACCAATCCCATGATTCAGGAATCTTTCTTCCCGCTGCCCGCTGTGTCTGCACCGCCAGTGCAAGTCATTGCGATGCCAACACCTGTAGTAGCTCGTTCTGTGGTAACGATGAATGAGGAAGTGGAACCTATTCATCAGGCTACTGACGAGCCCATTGCCACACAAGAAGGGGAGCAACAGCAGCCCCAAATAGATGAGGCACCGCAGGCTCAGACTCGTGGGAGACCTCAAAGAACAAGAAAGCCCGCTATTTCTAAAGACTATGAAGTCTATAATAGCGAAGAAATTCAAATGGAGAATGATCCCACTTTATTTGAAGAAGCCATGAGAAGTGAATACTCATCGAAATGGCTTGATGCCATGGAAGATGAAATAAAATCGATGAGTACCAATAAAGTGTGGGACTTAGAGAAAATTTCTAAAGGAGCCAAAACAGTAGGCTGCAAATGGGTTTACAAAACTAAATATGACTTCCAAGGGAATATAGATAAATTTAAAGTACGACTCGTGGCAAAAGGATACACACAAAGAGAAGGAATTGATTATAATGAGATCTTTTTTCCAGTCTCATATAAAGATTCTTTCAGAATTATAATGGCTCTTGTGGCTCATTATGATCTAGAATTACATCAGATGGATGTGAAGACAGCATTCCTGAACGGGGATTTAGATGAAACCGTCTACATAGCACAGCCGAAGGGTTTTGTCGTGGAAGGTAAAGAGAAATTGGGATGCCGTCTGAAGAAATCGATTTATGGGCTAAAGCAAGCTTCAAGACAGTGGTACTTGAAGTTCGATAAAACAATAAAAGAATTCGGGTTTAAAGAGAATGTTGAGGACAATTGCGTTTACGCAAAGTTCAAGAATGGGAAGTGTATCTTCCTAATCCTGTATGTGGATGACATCCTACTGGCAAGTAGTGATGTCAGTCTGCTACTAGAAACGAAAAAGTTTTTATCCTCGCATTTCGAGATGAAAGATTTTGGTGAAGCAAGATTCGTTTTAGGAATCAAGATTCATCGAGACAGAATGAAAGGGGTATTAGGACTGTCTCAAAAGACATATATAGAAAAGATCCTAAAGAAATTCAACATGCATAAATGCAGTGCCTCACCTGCACCTATAGTTAAGGGTGACGGATATGGGGAATTTCAATACCCCAAGACTCAATATGAAATCAATCAAATGAAAATGGTACCATATGCTTCTACTGTGGAAAGCTTACAGTATGCACAAGTGTGCACACGCGCTGATATAGCTTACGTTACCGGGTTGCTTGGCAGATTCCAGAGTAATTTAGGACCAGAACATTGGAAGTTAGTAAAGAAGGTTCTGCGCTATTTGCAAGGAACCAAAGGCCTCATGTTAACATACAGAAAAACAGAATCTCTGCGTATCGTAGGATACTCAGACTCCGATTATGCAGGAGATGATAGAAAATCCACGTCAGGATATGTGTTCACCCTTGCCGGGGGAGCAATATCGTGGAAAAGTTGCAAACAAACCGTCACTACATCGTCCACAATGTATGCCAAGTTTGTTGCATGTTATGAGGCTACAGGGCAGGTGAACTGGCTAAAGAAGTTCATACCCGGTCTGAGAATGGTTAATGATATATCTAAACCATTACAGTTGTACTGCGATGATGAGCCCGCAGTAATGTACGCACACAAAAACAAGACGAGTGGTGCTGCCAAACATATAGATATAAAGTATTATGTTGTGAAAGATAAAGTTCGAGATCAGATTATAAATTTCGAGCATATAAGCACAGTGAAAATGCTTGCGGATCCGCTAACGAAAGGCTTAGGGCTAAGGGATAGCCTGTGATCTTCGGACGACAAGGGCCCAAAAGGTTAAAGAATCCGTCTCTGAATGGAAGCGTAAATTGTAGCTGCTGAATCTATCGACAGATGAACGTGACGATAAGGCATGCTCTATACACAAATCTATGACGAAACGTGAAAAAGTAAAAGTAAAAGAAAAGTACAGGGTGAGATCAAGGGGGAGACTGTTAGTTTGATCTCCGGGATCATCGGGCCCGATGGGCCACCTCACCTCTGCGCCTTGATCGGGGGCGCCCCAGCTCGTCCCTAGCTGGTGGTCCCCCGTCGCGTCGCGCTATAAAGACAGGTGGGGGCCAACGGCACGAGACACGAGATTCACCGGCTGCCGCCACCCCACCAGCAGTAAAAACCTATCCGATCTAAGCAGAGCGCGGCAGCGGCGGGAAGCACTACCGCCGGCCATCGTCCACACCTCCGCCCTCGACCCCGAGCTTGTGGACGCGACCTGGACCTCGGCCACCGCGAGCACGAACGCCTTCGCCTCGACCACTGCGAGCTCCTGCACCGCATCACCAATGCGGGCACGACGTCGTCAGCTGCGACGCAAGGGCACGAAGGTATACTCAGTGCCCCTTCTCTCTCTCTCTCTGTCACTCGGTTAATGTTGGCAATGCACAACATCTTCTAATCTAGGGCCTGTTTAGTTTCCGTAGGTGTAAACGCAAAAAACTTTTTGCAAAGGAATCTTACTAATTTGATGTACTAAATGAAGTCTATTTACAAAACTTTTTGCACAGATGGGTTGTAAATCGCGAGACGAATCTAATGATGCTAATTAATCCATGATTAAGCAATAATTAGCGGATGGTTACTGTAGCATCACTGTTGCAAACTATGGATTAAGTAGGCTCATTAGATTCGTCTCGCGATTTACAGCCCATCCATACAAAAAATTTTGTAAATAGACTTCATTTAGTACTTTAAATTAGCAAAATTTCTTTAAAAATTTTGCGTTTACGGCTTTGTAGGGGTTGGGCCCTGTCTAGCGTTTACAGGCTAAACAGGGCCCTAATCATGAAGTTGCCGATCCTATGTGTTAACAGGGGACAGCCGGACAGGTGACAGGTCTTACGTTGAGATGCCCTGACGGAGATGTGAGCTACAGCATATCTAAATAAATAATAAAAGTTATTCTGTATATAGTTGGTATAGCTAATGGGTCTACGGCCAACGGAATATCTATGTACGATACCGATACGAGAGCGCGCATGGACATGACCGAGCACGTACAGTATGTCATGACGTTGCGTGCACATCCATGGTACTCCCGTCCACAAACATGGATTTTATAGGATGGACTTGCAAGGAATGGAAAACGTATCCATGCTCCTCAATCTAGCCTACTCGGCGGACCGTGGGTGTCGAGTGTCATCTAAGGCCGTCAGCTCTTAATTTGTGTGTGGAAAGAGAAACTCATCAAATTTGTGGGGGTTGGGTCTAGTGGTTACTCAAAAATCCTTGTCGACAAATTTCAAACACACAAAAAGTCTCTTATATTTGTGAACGGAGGAGTGACAGGTAAGATAGGATGGCGTTGATGGATGAATGTACAAGCCGGGTCCAATCGCATATCAGATCGATCGATGGCCTGGAACTTGCGAGTCCTACTCTTTGCTAAGCCGGTTGGGCCTATTGTGCAATCCACGTTCCTTCTCGAGCTGTTGGTGTTCGATTGGACGGGACAATGTGATAGCTTGCGCGTGCCAACCGACAAGTGGCACGGCTTGTTATACGACTTGTAGCCCCTATTCAAATACTATTTCAGTTGACATTCATTCGCAAGTGGAGTAGAACCTAAAAACTTCTGGCAACGGGCGGTGGTGGTCTAGTCTTGAACGATTGACAGAGTGAGCATGAGGGCGCGCGCGGGGCTCCTATATATCTTGTGGAAGATGATTAAGTAATCTACCTATAAATCCCACCAAAGCCCAGCTGACGGCCCATTCAATATTTTACTAAAAAATTCTTGAACCTCAACATTTGGAAACTGAAAAAATGTTGAACCAACATTTCAAAAATATTGAACCAACATTTTCATATATTTTCAACTTTTTTAAAAAAAAAAAAAGACGCCGGCCGCGCCTTCTTCTCCGGCTCCGGCGACCGGCGGCGGCGTGGGGGCTCGGGGCTGCACGCCACTCAGGGCCGCGGTGCACGGGTGCGACGGCAGCGTGGGGGGCGGGACAGCGCGCGCGGAGCGGTGGCCGCGTAGGTCCGCGGGACCCGAGCGTAACGGCGGCGTAGGCCGGCCGCGAGCTCGGAGGCGCGGGCGCGACAGCAGCGGCCGCGCAGGGCAGCGGGGCGCGACGGCAGGGTAGGCCGGGCGTGGTGCCCGGAGACGCGGGCGCGGCGGCGGCGGTGATGCACGGGGTTGAGGAAGGAGGCGGAGCCGGCAACAGGAGGTCAGGAGCTAGGGTTGAGGCAAAGTGACAGATGGGGATCCAACAGACGAGATTACTTGCAGGAATATCAAACAGCGGAAGTGGGGAAGAAAATATCTTCAGGAACATGTACAGGAATCCCGCGCACGCGCGAAGCTGGATCTCTAAATCCGATTATGGCCGGCCCAGAAGTCCAGCAGTGTAGTACGCCGCGAGACGTGGAGATCGGAGCCCACTAGGCCCAATGAAAACTACCGCGGCAGCCTACATATGGCCCACCGCAGATGGCCCACGATCAGAAAATGTATAACTTGGCTCTGCTGCTGGAAGTGGAACCAACTAGTCCTGGCTTGTTGATTCGTCATCACTGCTTTGCTTGCCTGCTACACGGATGAATTAGCCGAGCAAAAGCCCAAAGAAACAAACAAGGCATGTGTATAGACACGTTTGAGCTTAGCAGAGAATTTGAGTAAGTTCAGATCACAGTGCCGACTCCAACGGTGAGCCTTTCAAAACGCAAGCTTGGCAGCATCACCAAAGATATAGGCATCCACCAGAATAACAACATGAGCACCAAATACGCAAACGCGTCCTTGTGGAATACAAAGAACAAAAACGGTATCATTGAAAATTCTTTTAGCAGTAATGTTAGCAAGATTTCTCATAAGCATCCCAATGTCCACAAAAGTTTGGGTTATGCTTGAATGTCCTTGGGTTCAATATGACAATTGACAAGTAGAGCATGTTAGCTCAAACCTTTGCACAACAGAGACGAGAGAAGCCACTCAAACTCGCTTATGTACTAATGCGACGTCAGCACCTACTAAACAACATGCCCTAATCCCTATATACTTGAGCTAGCGTAGAGAGTGGATGGTTGCAGCTTTGGGCTGCTAGACAAGTTGCCAAATATGTCGCTGCAGCCATCCCATTTCCTCTGCTCCCTTGCCTCCCAGTAACCTCCAACGTAGCGGAATGATCCATCTTCGCTGCCCCTTTGGAACCATCTTGGTTTCCAGCCACTCTCCTGCATCTTCCTTGCCTGCAGACGAGGATATATACATGATCTCAGTTAGGGCAGAAAACCTCTGCATGTGAGATCTGATGGTGCAAGCAGTACACCAAAAATTCACAAGTGGAGCTGCCAGTGATCAAGATATAGCATTCATGAAAAATGTAGGACAATGAAAAAAGAAAGAGAGAAAGAATCAAGGGGTGCAAGTACAACCATCCGTTGCCTTGTCTCGAGACGCAGTTTTTCAGCATTGGCCTTCTCGTACTCCCCATTCTCCAGGTGTCGCTGGTCTGGTCGGAGCCTCGAATCTGTTGGTGGAAGCTTCTCCTTAAAGAGAGAAGAAGAAAAAAAGTGATTTAGCCTTTTAGGTTCAGAGCTAACAGAACTCAAATGATTGGTTATATGTATGTTCCATGTCTACCTTCAGCTCCGGTGTCAGCTCATTTAATGTTATTGCAAATGAGGACAGGTTGTACCGAGTAGGATTAGCTGAGGGCTTGTTTTTCTCCCACAGCAAAGTGGCACCAGTACTCTGGTGTGAACCATGGGATTTCACCTTAGAGGCATCATCACCGATGATACAATGCACATTTTCATCCCACTTCCCCGTCAGGGTTGCAACCTTGGTTCCATCAGCATCCTTGACAACTCCTTGAACCTTGCATAGAGCTAGATATATTAGTATGACCCATCAGTCTGATGCGTGATTGCTCTTTTTCTTTCTTTACCTGGCGAGGATTTCGATCAAGGAAAGACTGCTCTTTAAACGTCAGCTTGCATGAATATTGTCTATTTCCACTTATGTTCATTGTGCCATGGTGATGGCAATAGACTCGACCAAGGATAAGGTTATTAATTGTTGTTGTAACCTGACAATGAAAATAAAAACATTTTAAGCCTAATTAATTACATATCTTTCAGATCTCAGAGTGTACATGTGCAGAGGGGCAGTCGTTTTCCAGTAATAAAAGAATCGACATCCAGAGAGTGTTGAAATTAGTTGGATAGTGTACATAAAACCAGTGGAGGATAGACCGGAGAAACATTCCTTTCAAAAAAAAGACTGGAGGAACAAAGTTGGATAGTTTCAAATCATAAAAAGTAAATAGCATTGATTATTTGCCGTTGATGAGGAATTCGTACCTTGCTCCACTGGAAAGTTTCTCCATCATCAAACTCTAATGTTAACACACCATCTGGATCCAGTTGAATGGATTGTCCCCAGAATTTGCTCTTAAGATTGCTATCTCCCCAAAATTTCCAACCTTTCCCCTCACAGTGGCATGCCATGACCATAGGATGATGACTAACCTGGTGCCCAGAATAAAACAAGCACATTCAAATGTTTTCTCATACACAACGGAACTGTCAAAATACTCGTCTTAGAATCTAGATCCATGTAAGCAATGTTATCGTGATTCCTCTAATCCTCTTTCAGGATACTTCTATGTTCAATAGGGTTTCTTAAGTGAGCAAACGACAATTGAGTATACGCTGGGTACCAAACTAACCTTCTCAGAGAAGAAACGGATCCCCTTTTCAGGGTAATCAGCTTCGTAGGTTTCCCCCAGCAATGGATTGAAAGGTTTGCAGGGGCGAGAATCTGTGGAAGCATATCCAGAGACCGCAAAAGCAGCAACATAAAGAATTCTCATCAGACCATTCCCCTGAATGCAGAAGCACAATTATGATATTACTATCAAATGAATTAAATATAAATACAAAAGAAACACCACTAGTCTGAGAACCGACTGATAGCACGGTTGGTACAGTCTCCCGTCAAGGAGGCCACCTACCAGACTGAAACCCTTAGAGCTTGCAAAATGTAGGTACCTCCCTGAGAAGTGAGAACTGATTTCATAGAGTTTCCTGGCCATTTAGGATTTGGTGCTCCATTATTTAAGGCAAAGCTATCAGGATATAATTATCATCTCACCGTAGTTGAGTTCTTTCTAGAAACACCACTAATCAACATTCATGAAAATGATGCTGAATGAGATGAAATCCATTAGCCACTAAATTGACTCCAATGTCAAGTACTATGTTTTAAAGACTGAAAGTAAAATTTCCCAATTTAAAAATCTCTGTTCGATGCCCTTTTTTTTGAGAAGAATCTTTATCCGATGCCTATCATTTTGGCCCTTGCCTCTTTCTTGGCCTATTCCCTGCTATTGGGCCATTCCCCCAACAGTAATGCTTTTTCCCTTGAACACAAAGGCGAACCAAGTATCATTGTATTAAAGAAGAAGCCTAACAATAAATGTTTCAGCAGGTCTAAGTAGTTTAATTTAGGTATTTGGTTCAGATTTTCATTCAAAAGAAAAGAAAGTGTTTAGCTCAGAGGAAAGCATGAAGGTAGAGAAGCATACATACCCTTAAACCACATTCATATGCACGATCCAACAAATAAGAGTACTCCAACTCCTCAAAGCACTTCTGAAGAGAAGATAGAGGCTCATTAAAGTAAACAGGAAGGCAGACTCTTGTGAGATCCTTTCCAACATTGTCTTTGATCATTGACCAAAGGCTAACACCTTTCTCCTTTTCTACTGGTTCAGGCAACTTTGTGCGCCTTTTTGAATATGACAGATCTTCGTTGGCCTTGTCAGTAGTTAGTGACTCAATAGATCTATGATCTTCATTTCCATTGTTTAGGCATCTCCTTCTCATGTCAGGACTTGCAGCAAAGTCACTGAAACTTTGTCTTGTGTCGTAGAAATGGAATTCATCTCCATCTGATAGTTCACTAATCTCTTGTTTGCCAACATCATCTGAAGATTCTGTGTTGCTATATTCTGATGGGAAAACAAAAGTAGGGACGGTAAGCATATTTCAGAAAATGCAAAAGAAAGGAAAATATGCATCCAATACAGCCATAAATCCATAATAATGCACAGGCTCGGCCAATTTCTTGATATTCCAACCATTTGATATTCAGGGTAATACAAGTAAAGAAAAACGTAAGGTGCATAGCCCAGGAGTAGGTAATAATGCATCTAAGATATATCTTTACAGGTTGCATGACAGGAAACTATTAGTGATACTCAAATTTCACTTCACATGATCAAATGAAGCTAAGAAAGAAGCCATCTACTGAAACATCGCTCATAAAGAAAATGAGTCTAGCGTCAGTAATGCAAGAAAATTGTGCAATGAATTGCTTCACAGCTATATGGACCAATGGATATAAGCACACAAATGAAAGGCTTATCATGGCTAGGGAAAAAAGTTAAAGCACAGTTACAAAGTAAACTTTTTATTTGTGCGACCCTCAATTTTTCAAAGGAAATAAAAAGGAGCAACAAGAGGAACATCAAGTACCACTACATTTTCCAGAGCTGGAGCAGTCATGCTTGAACAACTCCAACTGTGGCTTCTCAGTGACAGTTGTATCTGTTGAATTAACTACCTGCACGAACAGCAGAAAGTTTCTAGTCAATGGATAACATCCCAACAATTTAGTGTTCGACTTCAACCACAGTCCAAATAACCGTTTCAGTAAACATGTGACTGTATGTTTTGCTTGTAAATTAGAATTGGTATGTCTATCTTCTTAAATACAAGAAATCTTGATCAAACCAAGGTTAGCACAAATGAAAGAGAATATGGTTGTAACTTGCTGAATATACAGAAATCAATCCATACAGTATGGTCACGTCCAGTACCCTATTGGAGAAACAAACAAAATCACTTGGAAATAAATTCTAAAGTAATATCAACACTAGTTTTTATGATGTGGAATAACCAATAAGATATTGTAACATGAATATAACTTTATAAGCTGCTTATTTTGCCTAATGAATTCCAAGAAAATGTTACCTCAACTTCGCGTGGAAGACTGCCAATAAAGCTTAAATACTCTTCACAACGCTGCTTCATCTGTGTTTGGTACTGCGAAAATTCTGAATTAACAATCTGCTCACAGTCTTTAATAATTGCCTCACCGACACCTTCAGCATGCAAGCGATTTCTGAGCTTTTCTGTGGAAAATGATGCATCATTCTGGTCACCCGATAAATCCCCATTAAAAGAATATTCACTTCTTGCAGTGACAAGCGCTTCAATCCAAGTCGCCCGATCCTTAGCACAACCAGTCCTCAGTTGAAGTGTTTTGGTTGGAGTAATTATATAGAACCGTTTATCATCTGATTTACTTTCACTAAATGATGATATCTACAAAAAAAAATAAAGAGAATGATTAAATCACCAACCATTCTATTCAGAAGCACTGAAGCAGCACAGTCACTGAAGCCTTGTGCTGTCATAAATGAAGTAGCCT
The DNA here is from genome assembly GCF_002211085.1 of Panicum hallii. Classification (NCBI taxonomy): domain Eukaryota; kingdom Viridiplantae; phylum Streptophyta; class Magnoliopsida; order Poales; family Poaceae; genus Panicum; species Panicum hallii. Next base: position 56,242,382 of record NC_038050.1, read on the forward strand.
AGTGTTAGTGGTGCAATTAAATTGTTACATGCATGGAAATTACTGGATGACACTGTGGTATGCATTCTTCTACCTAAAGATTTACAAACCCATTGTACATGACAGAATAGGAAGTGATCTAACTTCAGGGTTTGACGTAATCCAAATGGCCATACCGCCATGGTTACATTTGCAGTCATGCAGTTCACTTCAAATAATATCTGAAACCTCCAACAGCTGTGCCAACTCATCACTGCTTCATCCAGCTAAAGAACTAGATAGCCAAAAAGACAAACAGCCCATTGACTAGAGCAGAAGCTAGCAGGCGAGGGACCGTTCAGGAGACGGGAAAAAGATGAGCCTTCAAATGGCTACGGACAGAGTGAGACAGCGTGATCCGTACCACCTCACATTCCCACCAACCCACGGACGCCAAATACAACACAAACGGAGGCGCCACGCCATCAGGCCGTTTGTACAAGATCCAGCTGGAAACCCAGATTGCCCCCACCCGTAAACATCTCGCCGGCGGCCGGCCCCTTATCCCCCGAGCTGTGAGCACGGAGCACGGGAACGGGACAAGCTCGCCACTGTTGCAAGTCGATGGAAAGACTGTTGTTTCACACCGCGCAGTGGTACTACCCGACGAGCTGAGGCTGTAAAAGGCCAGCTCCAATCAAAACAAGGCATCGCTTTATCCGACAGGCGGTAGCCATTGCTTGTAACTTTCTATCATTCCTTTACTGCGACTCCACGATTGCGATGAGTGTGTGTTTGCAAGTGATCCCCGCCGCAGATCGTGACGACTGTACGGCACGAGGCGACATGGCCCGTGCTGAGAGTGCGACTTTACAGCTGGAGACTGGAGTTGCGCCTGTGCTCGTCTGTTGGACTGTTCCGATCGGACGTGACACGGAAGCCGAGTGAGGCATCGCGGCGGACCAGGTCGCCTAATTAGTCACCCAATTTTTAGTAGAGTTTTTCCCTACTCCTGTTCGTTTCGAGTATACTAGGATTTGCGCGATGAGATGCCTAGTGCTCCACTATTCAACGAATGAGTTTGCGCGATGTTTCCAAGTGTTTTGGGGGATGAATGAAGGCGCTGGAATGCGCAGTCGCTCTAAGCAATGGCAACGAGATCATGGCGAACGCGACTATGCGAGTGGGCGAAAATGGAGGAAACAGAGAACGAGAGGGAGGGAGCTCGACTGGCGTCACCTTGAGATGCACGAATCCGACGGGCCGCTCCGCCGCTCCCCCGGCGCCGCGCGCCACCCCGATCAGCCTGACGCCGCCCGCGGCCTCGGCGGCGGGGTGCGGCTCGGCCGCGACGCGGCGCCGGATCTTGGAGTAGGCGAGCACGCCCCCGCGGATCGCGAACCAGCGCGGGCGCCAGCCCTTGCCGATGTTGGTCCACTTGTACAGCACGCCCGCCACCGCCGGCGCCTCCCCCTCCGCCTCCGGCGGCGGGGAGCGGCCGCCGTCCGCGAGCCCCCCGCCCGAGCCCGGCCACTCCCCGGCGAGGCAGCAGAGCGGGTGCATCTCCCACGCCCGCATCGCCGCTCCGCCCCGATCTCTCCTCCCCCCGGGCGCTCGCTCTCTCTATCTCTCACGCGGCCTCCATTCGGGCCGGGATTACTCTATTCGGCCGGCGGATTCGGTCTGCGTTGGGTGGCGAGTGGAGCGAGGAGAGACGTGGACTCACGGTGGAGGCTCCGGGTGCGGCGTGCTGGGGCTTTATGCTCGCAGCCTTGCGCCCAACGCCTCCGCCTCCGTAGAACAGTTCGAAGCGGCTCACGCGAGGGCGACGGCGTCTTCGCGAGCAAGGCAGCGCCGGCGCGCGTCCTGCCTGCCCTGCGCTGCGCGCCCCTGCCTCTGCCTGCCTGGCCGGCCCGTGCGTTCCCGGCGCGGTGGCCCCGCCTGTCGGTGGATGCGTGCTGCGCAGGGTGGTTCCGCGGCCGGCCTGGTTGCGGGCGGTTGGCCGGTTGGGCCCCGCGTGGCAGTGGCCGTCCGTGCCGTGCGCGTTTGGGCTGGGTCAGGCTGGTTGGTCCGGTCAGTGGAACGGGCGGGCGGGTGGGCGAGTAATTTCGGACGGTGCAGTGCAGCTGGGCACGACCTCTGGGCTCTGGCTGGCTGTAGGCACGCTGGCGAGCGGGGCCTACCTGACAGTTGGCTCTCTGCCAGTGAAAAAAATACAGTTGGCATGGCTGGCTCTGCGACGCATTAGTGTCCACTGTTTCAAGGCCCATCTATTCCGAGTTCTAGAGAGAGGTAGTGAAAAAAAAAGTTGCTCCGACAGGATATGCCTGTGAAGAGGATACGTGCAACTCGCATGCATCGAAATGGACGGTACCATATAGAGGAAGAGAGGAGAGGAAAAGAAGCATCCCCTGGTCCACGGTCCTCCGGCTACCACTACTACGCTACGATAGAACAGCTCGGAACAGAGCATCGGCGTGACCACGGCCGCACGTCGCAGCCACCAACGACGAACGCGCGAATCTAGCGGCGGCCTAAACAAACTACTGGACGACGCCCGACTGACTCTCTCTCTCTCTCTCTCTCTCTCTCTCTCTCTCTCTCTCTCTCTCTCTCTCTCTCTCTCTCTCTCTCTCTCTCTCTCTCTGCCTGCCTGCACTGCACGCGTCCGCCCACCACAAGGCACAAACTCCACCCGGCCAAACAAACGTCTCCATCCCACGCGCACGCAGCAGTTGCCCCGCGGCCCGCCCGACCTGTGGCCGCGCGCCACGGCAAGACACCGCCCGTCCAAGGAAAAACGTGCTCGCAATGCAAGGCCGGCCATCCGCCGCCGTCGCGGCTCGCCAGGCCCCGGCGGTGGTGGGGCTGGCCGCTGGCTGGAGAATCTTAGCGAGCTCCCATGACGTGCGCTCGCGGTGGTTGCTGCCTCGCTTTACACGGGCAGCGGCGCCCCAACTCCCATGTGACCTGTGCTCCGCCGTCTTCGTCGCCGTTGCTTTGCCGCGTCGGTAGAGTTCCGTCGGTGTGAAGCTCCCGGCTGACCGGATCGGCGGCGGGCTAGCACGCAACCGAACCCATCGTGCACGCAGGCCGCCGTCAGAGCGACTCGTAAGTTTTTTGTACGAAAAGGTGAGGCAATCATAAAGGCTCTCCTGCGCACTTCGACGCCCGACAAGGTCGACAGCTCGCATCTATTTATTTTCCTTTGGTTTTTTTCAACGTTTCACGGTCTGATGTACAGTCGCTCGACCGACGAGACATAGGGGTCCGTTTCGTGGGCTGGTTAGGAACCACGGGTAGGGCCGGCCCCTTCTTTGTTGGAGCCTTTTTGTTTTGCTTTGCGATCAGACTTGGGCCTTGTAGAATATGCGATCATCCACGGCTGTCGTTTTCTGGGCCGGAATTTTGGCCTGCTGGGCTCGGGGAGCGGCGTGGTGGGTAAATCCGGTGACAAAATCGGACAGCCCCCGTCGAACGAAACAAATCTGAGGACGAGGAGTCGAAAGCCGGGCCTGGGCTATCTGCCTATCTCCCGGTTCTCCGACGGCCGGTAGAAGATGCAGCCAGTGAGCAGAGCAAGCGCATGTCATGTCCTGTTCGTTCGTTCTGTCACATTCCGAGGAGAACTTTATTGTGCGAAGCGCGGCACCGGCTCGCTGAGCAGCGTCGTTAGAAATTAAGGGCGTGTTCGTTTCCTCCTATCTAAATTTTAGACCCATCACATCAAAGAGAATCTTGCTATTTAGAAGTACTAAATAAAATCTGTTTATAAAACTTTTTGCACAGCTAGATGCTAATTCGCGAGACAAATTTAATGAGCCTAATTAATCCATAATTTACCACAGTGATGCTACAGTAATTGTTCGCTAATCATGGACTAATATACCTCATTAGATTCGTCTCGCGAATTAGCACTAGGGTTCTGCAATTAGTTTTGTAATTAGACTTTATTTAATACTTCTAAATGATAAGATTCTCTTTGATGTGACCCCTCTAAAATTTAGATACCCGGAAACGAACGCCCCTAAGTTCAGATCGATCGGCACCTCACCGCTGCAGACCAGTGGTTATCTGAGCCTGACAGTACTCGTCTTTGGATTAGTAGCCAGTGATGAATTCAGATCCAGACCAGTAGTCCGTGCGGCAGCCTGATAAGACGAGAGAGAGGCGAGCCCTGGGCCTACTTGGGTCGCAAAAAGGTAGTAGTAACGCACGTACGGCGCACCGCGATTGGGTGCCGAACGATCCTGCCTCCGTGCGTACATCCTCTACTCCTCTCCGTAAAATTCGAGGCAAAGATCCGGTTTACACTCTTAAATCATCATAAAAATTCGATTTTCAGCATTTAATAATAAAATCAAATAATATAAACCTTCTGACTATCAAAACCAGATGAATTTAGTCCTTTGGATGGTTCCGAACATGGTTTTCCATTTTATAAAAATTAAAAATATTTAGATTTGAACTAAAAAATCATAAGTAATTCATTTTAAATCAAAAAATAAAAAATGGATATCAAAAATTTTCTAAAAATATAACCTATTTATTGGCGCTATACTTGTCAGTTAATCGGATTCAATATTTTTATATTCATAGTATTTGGTTGTTTATAGTTATACCTATTATTTTTGAATAAACCAGAGCCAAATAGAGTTGTAATAGATAAGTTACATTTTTAGAAAAAAAGTTGGTACTAGTTTTATATTTTTATGATTTAAAATAAATTAATTTTAATTTTTTAGATCTAATAAAAATTTTTACTTTTTAGAAAAATATAAAATTACCGTCGAAACCAACTCTAAGGGTCTTGTCCGATTTCGATAGTTGGATGGTCTATGTTATTAGATTTTGTAGTTGAAGATTACAAATCGGATTTCTATAATATATCGAAGGTGTAAACCGAACTTTTCGCAAAATACACGCTACTTCGTCTCACCGGACGGAGCCAGCCGTACCAGGATTAACAGCGTGCAGGCATGTTTATGTTGGCTTCCTTTTGGCCGATGCGGCGGGCACCTTTCTTTTACGAGCTCTGGGCCAGCGAGAACAAACACTCCCCACAAAAAGTTGGCTCCCACGGACTCCGAGGCAGAGGCAGGTCCATTCGTACGCGTGCCGGCGGGAGGAGTCCCCCTCTCCCGGTGTCCCATTCTCGCCCCCGCCCACGGCGGCCGTCGTCGTCCTGGCCTCCTCGGAAGTCGCTGCGCCTGCGCTGCCCAACCCAAAATCCGTATCTATCCATGTTCCATTCCGTTGCTCCGGTGGCCGGTGCAGTGGTGCGCCTGCGCTCTGCAGTCTCCGATGAGACACTTCGCGGCACGAAATTCCACGGCCGTCTTTACCTGCAGTGGCATGGCACGAGTACTGCGTGCGTGCGTGCTACTCCGACGATCTCGTGCATTCTCTTCTCCCCCTCCCCGGCTGTCCCTTGGCTCTACCTCCTCATCGTCTCTTGTTCGTTGTGGGCTTGTGGCGCTGCTTTTGTTGCCATCTCTCTATCAACCTCCCTCCCCACAAAACTTTACCGAGTATTTTACCGCCCTTTGAATATTCCCATCCCATCTGCTGCCCTCTAGCCTTTGTTCGCTCCCCCTGCCAAAAATGCAAAAGTTGGTGCCTTTCCCGTTGGCCTTTTGCGACCTGGGCCGGGCTTGCTGGCTGCTGCTGCCGTTGTACGACTGCACTCTGGGAGCACAGCACTACCGGTAGTGGAGACCGACGATGGAGCTGCCAGTGCCAGCTTTCCCCTCCTCGTTTCACCGCCCAAAATAATCTACTACCGTAGAAGCAACCAGGGACGGAAGACCATAGGCCGGAGCCTCCCGTTCACCGGCGACGACGGACGGCTGCGTCTTGTCCTCCATTCACCTAACCTGACATTGATCGAATCGATGGGTAATAGCCGTTAAACCTGTGCGTACCCTAACGTTTTGCTCCAAGCAACTACGTACTTGGCCACTATCTGCTCTGTCTGCGTTTCGTGGTTGTGCAATTGTGCCTGCAGCCGAAAGTAAAGCGGCTTCCTTGCGGATCACAGCAGGAGCACCCAAGCACCCAACCACCAGAAAAGACTTGGAAGCACAGTGACTGAGTGGCAAGTAGCGCTCTCCATTACTCTTGAATACTCTACGCATGGGAGCCGATCGATCGAACAGTGTGCTACTGCAGCCGGTTTAATCTCTTGGGTGCCAAGCAAAAGCAAAGGCATGCACCAGGTAGCTTGTGATATCAAGTGTCGCGTAGAACGGCTAAGCTAAACAATGGCTGGCACCGGCCTGTGACTACGGAGTTGGTTGTTGTCGGGTGCAACTGCGGCGTGCTCACTGCTCTGCTATAACACTTCATGCACACACATGTATGTGCGCTCTTCTGCCAACCAACACGGCAACTCACTGAATAACCACACTTCCCAGCTTGGTAACTCGGGTTAGGTGGCCGGCGCACTGGTCGCTGCCCTTGCCCATCAGCCAGTTGCCATACCAGGAAACAAAACTCCAGACTGCATTAGCACAATTTAACCTGTGAATTTTTTTTAAAAAAGCACTCCATTATTAATCAGTTAATCAGTTACTACTAAAGGAGTACTAGTTTGCATGCGCTGACTAGACAACACGGCCTGATACGTCCCGGCCCAGAATTGATCGCGTTAGGTGCGCGCTCCTAGCTCGGCTCGCTAGCCGCTAGTCGGATCGAGCGTCCCTTTCCGCTGGAGCTCTCAGGCATTGGCGTCAATGGCGGAAAGCGTCAGGCGCGTCAGCAACAACGATGGAGACACTGATGGGGGAGGGGTGGTCGTTTGAAATGCGCGCTGCGTAGGACGCAGGCAGCTCGACCTTCATGCCGCAATCATTCGTCGAGATCTTACGGACGGACGGGGATGGAACGAGGCATGGATTCGGGAATGATCGGCCGGCTCCCTCGGCGCGCGCGCAGCTCGCCGATCGGAGGTCATCATGGCCCGGCGGTCAGATTTCACGGCGCTCGGAGCTAGTAGACCACCTCTGGCAGAGTACGCAAGCTCCGGTTGATAAATTCCTTTGGATCTACTAATCGTAATTAGCTCGGTAATACCCAATAAGATAACAATGTTGGCGTTGGCTTATCTAGATAGAAACAGAGAGAGAGAGGGATAGAAAAGGGTCCGCACCACCGGTTGAAGCCCCAGCTTCAACGTTGTTGACCATGGTCTTGCGGTAGCCGATCGGAGCTGTGGACGAGGGCGCACGAGCGGCGGTGAGGTCTAGCAGTGTCGGCGGTGATGATGCAGGGGAGCCGGCGTGGATGCAGAGGCGGCGGTGGTGCTTCCCGTCGCTTCAGCGTCCACCCTTTAGGATCGGATCTTTAGGGTTTTAGGTGGGTTCACAGGCAAAGCGGCGAACTTCGTCTTCCGTGCCCCGGCCCCCACCCTTCCTTTTATTGTGGCGCTGCGCGACGGGGGCCCACCCGCCATTGGATTGGCGGTGCACCCCCGATCGGGGCGCGTAACCAATTTCGGATCGGTCGTTGGACCGATCCGAATTGAGATCAAACTAACACCGGTGACAGATTGCGATGCGCCCCGGAATGGCGAATGATGGCTCGCCGGCCGGCCGGCAGGTCGTGGAAAGCATTGAGAAGACGGCGCTCCGATCGACCGGCTCCTCAAAGGCCGTGAAAGCAGCAGCATGCGTTTTGCCATCGGCATGTTGATCTCATCAACCATACTTGGCTTCTCCCTGCACGTTTCTCATCAGGCTCACGGTCAACTAACTGTATCATGCTCGAGCTCGACCATCGGGAAACGTAAGCATGATCACGCAACGAAATCTGCTGGACCGATTTTTTTTCCTTAAAAAAAACATAAGCAGATGAGGCGATCGCTCAGCTAATCCGATCCGAGGCGACCCCACTAAAAAAAAAACCCCGATCCGAGGCCGTATTTGCGTGTTGCGGTGGCGGTGGCACGGTGTAGCGTGCTGCCGCGCGCACCTGCGTTAGGCTGTCGCCGGTCGGTTCAGAGATTCCGGGCTCTTGTCTCTTGTGCAAGGGAAGTCTGTCACGCGCAACAATTCCTTTTTTTTCCCCCTTTCCTGATGATCGAAGTATCGAACACGTTTACTACACATGCATGCAGCTATGCAAGCTACATTTTGTCAACCAGGCGAGAACCAATAATTAATCTTTTCACTAAAATCCGATCAGGGTCCCTCCCTGATGTGGTTGGAGGCTTGGAGGAGCTGGCCAATAGAAAAACGAGCTGGTGGAGAGGGACCCGATCCGTGTGAACTGACGATATCCTACTGATCGCGTACGTACGGGGTTAACAAAATACAGCGAGATTATACTAGCAACTGGCCAGCAATCTGGTCGGATGCTGCCGTCCGGACCGGCCGAGCTCGAATGTTCCCGGAACGAAACGACGGTTTCGCGGGATTATTTTTGGAGCTGGTCAGCGTCCACACGTGCCAACCGTCGAATCATCCTCGCGCCTCGTTGCCCGCTGCTGTAGCCGCTGACATTCTGCCGCGAGCCATGCCTAAAATGTGCCTGTTCCTCTCATCCGGCCGCTGACTGTAAGCCACATGCAGAAGTGCACGAGAATAATTGATGACAGAGGCCAAGTTTCCTTTTCCCCCCCAGGAAATACACAAAATCGGGCTACGTACGTGAATACATGATCGTACAAAGTGCTACTACCAAATTTTAGGCATCGTTGTGGATGGGACTGTACTCCAGTGACTACATGGGGTACAGTAAGCCGGGGACTCATCATCAGTTGCCCTCACCAGCACAAAATGCTGAATGCGCAATTTATGTAGGGAAAAAGCGGGAACAGTGGACAATAAAAAGGTGCCATTTTGAATACGGTAACTGACGTCCATAAATTTTTTTCTGGTGGTTAATTGCACTCCGCCCCACTGCTGTTTGAATCCAAAGTTCTTCTCCCCCCTTGGCTCCTGTATCCCTTTCACCCATTTTCAGTCAGCTGCAAGAGCTAAAAATAGGGTCCACTAGCAACCGAAAGATATCCTGAAAATCGCAAAAGAGGCGTTTCTTTTGTAGTAGTAGACGCCTTGAAATCAGACAAGCAACCAAATTCACCGACGCGTGCCGCACGAAGCTGCACCAACAATTTGCAGGAAAAGGAAGGCGCCCACTGAATTCTGAACGTCTGAACCACCACCACAGCTCCGGAAAAGAAAAGGGGGGAGAGAGAGAGAGAGAGAGAGAGAGAGAGAGAGAGAGAGAGAGAGAGAGAGAGAGAGAGAGAGAGAGAGAGAGAGAGAGAGAGAGAGAGAGAGAGAGAGAGCGCCTAAAAAAGAGACAAAAATCAGCAGCGAAAGTGGTGGGGGGCGGTGGTGTTCTCGGAGGCAGCAGACGGGTAGCAGGGATCCAAATCCAAATGATCATCCCCACCCTGACCTGAACGTGTCCACTCGAAATGGGCCCGATCGCCCATTCCCCATCCCCCCTACAAATCATGAGCCCAAATGGAACCAAATTTCAAAAGGAACAACCAAATCACATCCAAATTCCAAATCCAGCACGAACCTGCGGTGTAAAACTAAAGCTACTCCTGTCACATCTGACTAGAGTCGCTGACTAGGTGGACCATCGAGGATGTCCCCACCTGTCAGTGGAGGGCAATAGAAGGGAGGCAGACTAGCGAGCTGGTGCAACAAGTGCAGTGTAATAATGTCAGTGACGCGGCGCCCCACAGGCAGAGGGGTGTGCATAAATTTGCTGCCATAATAACACCCGGAGACGAGCCAGCCGTCCGCGGCCACCACCACCAGTCCACCACCCACCCAAGCCAACCACAGGAGCTGGTCTCAGCTGGAGCTGCTGCGGCGACGGACAATGGCGACGGCGTGGGTGCGCTCGCTCAGCTGCAGGTCCTCCTACGCCGTCACCGACGCCGCCGTCGCGCCCTCCCCGGCCAAGAAGCCGCCGCCGCTCCCCTTCTCGTGCGCCACCGCGGCGGCGGCGGACGTGATGGACGCCGTGGCGTACGCGCAGCAGGCCAGGAGGAAGAAGATTGGGAGGGAGAGGGACAGGCGGCGGGAACCGCGGGAGCCGCGCCCACGGCCCAAGAAGAAGCCGAAGCCGATGGCGAAGGAGGTGGCGGGGGCGCTGTTCATGCCGTCGCCGGCGCCCGGGCCGCCCGTGACCTCGGCGTTCCTGACGATGGCGGAGCTGCCGGAGGGCCACTCGTCGCGGCGGGTCGTGGAGCTCATCTTCGCGTCCGGGTGGGGCGGCGCGTCGGGGGCGCCGGAGCCATCGGTGGAGGCGCTGTTCCGCGTCCACAGCGCGTCGCGCGCGGTGGCGCGGTTCGAGGAGGCGCGGGCCGCCGCGCGCGCGCATGGCGCCGCGGCGCGGTGCGGCGCCGACGGCAACGAGATGATGCGGTTCCAGTGCCGCGCGCCCTCTGACGCGCCCGGCGGGGTGTTCGGCGCGGGCGTCGCCACCTGCCGCCTTGGCGCGTCCGCCTCCGCCGTGCGCACGTTCGCCTGCAGCGGCGCCGCGCACGCCAGCATCGCCGGCGCCTGCGGCGGCGCTGCCACCGGCCGCAGGGCGATGCTGGTGTGCCGCGTAATCGCCGGCCGCGTCCGCCCCGCCAACGACCCGTCCCCGCGCCACGCCCACGCCTACGGCGCCGCCGGCTACGACTCCGTCGACATGGGCAACGGCGAGCTGGTGGTCCTGGACAGCCGCGCCGTGCTCCCCTGCTTCCTCATCATCTACAAGGTCTAGCCGCCGACCCCGGGCTAGAGCACTAACCAGCCACCGTGACCGCTAACCCCCTCGTTGATCACCGCGCTAATTCGCTAGGCTTCTCTCTCTCATCGTTCTTTACTCTGCTTTTCCGGAGTGCCAGGTGTGGTAGCAACAGGAATGGTGCCCTGTGTGTAAAAATCAGTACAAAAACCACTGCTTTTTTGGGTTTGAATCTCGAAATGGTATAGAAACATATTGCTTTCGGCTGTCCATTCAAACAGGAACAGCTCCTCTCCTCCCTCTCCTGCATGGCTGCATCCCTTCGCTCTGCAAGCAATGTACCTTCTCCTTCTTTGCCTCTGCTCGACTGCAAAGTGCAGAGGACACCAGGAAGCCCCCAAAGCACAGCCAGCCAGATCACCGTGCGCGTCCTCCCCGTGCACGGTGCCGGTCGCCCGGGCGGCTCCCCGTGACAGCGGAGCGAGGAGGTTCACGGTCTCGCCCCCCCCCCCCCCCCCCCCCCCCCCCCCCGCGTCTCTTTTTCTTTTTTTCCAGCGCAGAGATTTGTCGCTGCAGGTTTGAAGTGTTTTTGGCGCCGCGCTCGTGTTATCTTCTTCCTCTCGCCGTCGCCACTCGTTTGTTTCCGTTCGCCGATCCATGGCCGCGAGCCAACGATCATAATCTAGCGACGGGAAGAGGTTTCCGTGACATTGGCGATTTGGCAGGTTGGGAGTAAACGGGCGTTGGCAGCATCTTGAGAAAGGCAGCCGGAGGAGACAGCTTGTTGCCGGGCTCGTGTTGTATGCTACCAGCTTCTTTCTTGCTTGGACCCTTTGTCATGGTGCTGTCCTTCTACCTCCCACTGCCCAGTCCCCATGCCTTGCTTGCTAGTGGCTCCCTGGCGATCTCTCTTTCTCTTGTCCTTGCTGCCCTTTTCCTTTACCTTTCTTCAGAGGGGAAAGAAATCACAGGACGTTGCTCTCTGCACTTTCATGTTCTTCATGGGTTCGCTTTTGCTAGCTGCTGCTTGTTGTTTCCAGTGGCGTTTTCCATTGAATACGGCGATGTGTTTCGTTTCGTTTGGTGGCAACTGCAATGCCAGGCGTCCGGGGATGTTAATGGGGAGTAAATGCGAGGTAGAACCCGGTGACATTTTCAGGTTAAGCAGCGACGATGGGCATCGATCTCCTGCTTGCTTGGTTCCAAAGCCTCCATCTACTCGAGCGACAACGCATGCTGCAGTGCATTTTTTCCTGTTCGGTTTGAATGTCCGACGACCATCTGGATTACCCTTTTGAGAGATGTGACATCGTTAATCAAAGCCTGCAATAACCAGGGTTTAGTACCTTCCATCAAATTTGGCCACCCTTTGGTTTAATTTGATTCGATTGTTAAGATACCACACAATCTGACCATCCATGTGTCTACATGCCAAATTTGTTTCATATGCTTCATTTGGGTCGGGACACACCCTGTATGATTTGCATCCCCATGTACACTGATCATAGACTTGCACAGAGTCAGCCTCTCGTGTTCAGAAACGGCGCTCGCATGGACGCTGAGTCTCAGGTCTCAGCTCCGAGGCTTGAACATGTTTTTTTGCACGCACGCACGCATGGTACGAGATGCTTATCCAGAAAGGCAAAACTGGATCCGACATGCCGATCAGAAGTTGACAGCTTTGAACAGTGCTGTACAAATTTGAGACCATTCGTTCCTATTCCTGAAACAGTTTTTCTATTCCATTTTTTCCCCAATCAGAAACCTGCATCTCCTAGGCTAGCTGCCTGTCGTCGCTTGCCCTCATCATCCCTCCATCATGACCCGTCAGCAAATTGGCCGCGTAACTACTTGCGTTACCTGTTCCAAAAACAACTGCGTAGATCTGCCTGGTGGCTGGCTGACATACGGGCCCCACCCGGATGCCGCCGTAAGATCTTCGCTCCCTGCCTCTTGGATCTCGGTGTACCGGTGGTCAGGAAGGCCGGGCTATGGGCATGTTACCATGTCTCTTCTGAAGGCACCTGACCAGACAGCGGGGGCGAGGCCGTGACTGTGCAATGGTCCAACGGACCACCGCCCCTGTAAGCACCGATCATTGGGTAGGCGCCGCATCGTTAGCGCAGTGACAAGGTGACATCTCTCCCGTGTTGTTTCCTTTCTCAGGTAGTAGTCAGGTTTCTGTGAGCATGGTTCCGGGAATCACTGCGCCGTTTTTTATCCTGATCGCCACATCTACCACTGAGAATCCTGGGCGCATCGGAACGTCACGTTCCGAGACTTGTTCTGACCTCTGAATTCTGCAGCGGCATTTCCCGAGAGCTGTGGGCTCCTCTTTGGGAAGGAGCTGAGTGCTCTCTGACGACAGGAGATTCACTGACAGTCGCAATATCCTATACTTACTGACTGACTGACTGAATGAACGATCAAGGTAGATTTCTCTCTCTTTGACAGTAGCAGCAGTGTGACGAAATCCATCCGTCCGTCCATCTACGATCTATCCGAGCAAAGCAACTGAGCGACGCCAGTCATTTACTCCGCCGATCTGCTTGTCCTGAGCCCGCCACCCCGGCCGGGAACACCGCAACATGCGATGCACACCGCCGTGCCTGCACTGCATCCTCCGGCTGTGCTTAAGTCCTAACTGAATAATCAACCGTCAGTGCAGGCTAACCACAATAGACTTGACCTCCCTCCAGGAGATGCAGACGTACTCCAGGCTCCTGAATGGTTCGCTGTGCCCTCGTGGGGTCAAACAGCGACGCTGAACCAAACAATTGACTGATGCGGAGTTGAGACGCATCCAGAGCACCCAGGGCCGGCCAGGGCTCCGGCTCCCTCCCTCTCTGGGCCCCGGGCCCGGGCCAGTTATTCCGGCGCAGGTGCCGGCCGCAGTGATGATCACCACCGGGCAACCGTATACCTGCACAGCAGCGCGGGGTATAACTTGCCTGCGCTTCAGTTCAGTACGCCACAGTGCCGCGTCTCTGAAATCTGAATGATAAATTCGTGTTGGTCTTGTCAAGCTCCCCTCCCTCCCTTGACCGGTGGCAGTACGAGCTGAGCTCTCTCCTCTCTGAACCCTCCGACACTGGGCAGCAACCCACGACGCATGTCATGTCCCTCCGGCGACGGCAGCTGGACTTTGCCACCGACCAATGGCCTTCCCTTTTTACTGCAGGGGAATGGATCGGATGATGGCCGGCGCGAGGATCGTGGAGCAGATTAGTACGGGGCGTCCGTCGCCTGGGGTCTTTGTTTAGATGCCCTTCAAAATTCCAACTTTTTACGCTCTCTCTCCATCACATCAATTTTAGAACAAATGCATGGAGCAGTAATGTATGTAAAAAAAATAACTAATTGCACAATTTAATTATACATCACGAGACGAATCTTTTAAACCTAGTTAGTCCATGATTAGATAAAATTTATCAAATACAAACGAAAGTGCTACAGGAGCACTGTTGCAAGTTGCTTGCAATCTAAACAGACCCTGGATCGTGGAGGAGCAGAAGTCCACTACAGCTGCTGCTCAGCTCGGGTCATGATGCGCGGCGAGATCGTAGGTCTTCGCCCAGAGTCCCCGGATGTCGCCCATTTGCAAGTAGGGCACCGAGCGAGACTCATGCGCCGCCGACCAGCAGAACGCTCACAAATAAAAGGGGAGAATCTACTCATACTTGAGCAGTCGAGCGTTTCAGCAGCTTGGGTCATGGTGGTCGCCTGGCTTCCACTCGCCATGTTGCCTGCCTGCCCTACGCCCCTACCTCGCCATGACTGCTGTGACTGGACTCGAGAGTTCATGGCGTTAAGTAACTGGACGCGCCATAAATTTTACTCTGCGCAAATCAAGTAGATCAGATACGCTAGGTACTCCGTCCGGTGGAGCTGAGCTCGCCGTCGATCTGATCGAAGTCTCGTGGGTTGTGACACCGGGCATTATGATCCTGCCTGTACTTCCACATGGCCCCTTGCTCATCAACGGCGACGTCTCAAGATCAGGCGACCTGGACAAGGAATCAAGGCGCTATTTTCTGGTGAAAATTTGCGCATGGCCATTGCTAATGGCTTGATGCTTTGCAAAGGACAGCGAATCCGACCGGGACCATTAGACCGGACGGCTCCATTATGGTTGCAAGTTTAAGTTGTACTAACAGACAGCGTTTCCTTCTTTCACAGGGCAGGGCAACACAGTAAACCAAGAGTCCGTAGGCACACAGAGATTTGACTCAGGAAAGCACTGTTTTTCACTGTCACTCGAGATAAAATGCTGGGCTATCATCAGGATACAACCATTTTGCCTTCATCGACTCTGACCTAGGGGCTAGAATTTAGAGACTGGCCATTGTGACAGTATCACTAAATCACCACGCCTTCATTGCTAAACGCAAATATATTGCCCAAAAAGAAGCTCCAATAAACATCCTGATCACTTCAAAGGTTAGGAATTAGGAGTAAGGAAACAAAGGGAAGTAAAGAACATCCCAGGCTAACAGCTAAATGGCCCAGTAATAAACAGGGTCCCAGTACACATGGGTATTGACATGGCTAGGATCAGCTCTCATGTGCTGAATTGCCTGGCTTGTAAGAACCTGTCCTGGAATGCAGATGCTCTTGGTCAGTTCCTGGCAGCGGAGCCACGCTTGAGTGGCCTTGATCGAGTTGAACATGAACCTTGACCCTTGCGGGTTTTCCGAGACCGAGTCTTCTTTGGCTCATAACCTATAGCTTCCAAGTCCTCGCATATTTCTTGCCTCGCTAGAGAAACAAGCCCAGGCATTATCTCCCTCTGAAAATTTCTCATCCCTCTTCCTCTCTTGAGTTTGATCCCACATGGTGGTCCTCCCCTATCGGGTGGTGTCGCCTTGATGGATTGGCCATCATCTTTGATCTCCTCTAAACTCAACACAGTTTTCTCAAAAGAGTCCAATGAAGGCTGAGGCTCATTGTTTCCATTCTGAGCTGATGTCGTACTGTTGCCTCCAGGGCAATCTGCAACGCGTGCAGAATTATGCTGAAAAATGGAAAGAAGCGTTCTAGCTGCAATAGAAGCTGTAGTGTCATCATCATGGGCCTTAGCTTGAAGGATGCTAACTTCCTGAAGATTTGATGCTTGGTTGTGGGATATAGATACTCTTGTAACATTATTATCAACTAGAGATTCAGTGACCAAAAGTTCCCTGTTAATGGTTCCAGATTCTGGCGACTGAACCTTACTGATACCATTGTTTGTTGAGGTTGGGAGATGCACATTATTGTCATCCTTTCTTGCCAACATATGATCATTTCCATGAACCAGATATTTGCTGGAAGTTTCTGCTTGCAGGCTATTTTTCATGGAGAAAGAATGATCGGGTGCTGTTCCTTTACTTACATCATTATTTACAACCTTATCTCTGTAATTGCTGATTATTTCTAATGGCATGTCAATATTTTCAAGTGACACGTTTAGGTCAAAAAGGGCCTCCCGTTGGATTGGGGATTCGGCTACCATATCCCTTGAACTATCTGCAACTGGGTTGGATGTGATCACACTGATGGAAGATCCTCTAATTGATCCAATACCAGAGCCACATTCTGCTTCGGAAACTTCTCTAGGACTTTTTGAAAAATTTCCAGGATATGTCGAGGAAGAATGAAACAAAGAAGACACAAGAAGGCTTTCTTCTTGGGGAACATTCAGGTCAATCAGTGAATGCCTTGATTCAGTACTACTTGGTTTGATAGGGGACTGGCAATCTGGAGTGTCACTAGATCCAACTGAACCTGAAAATGCACAAGGTTAGAATAGTCGCACAGCTCTATGAGCAGCTCCTTTTTTAGACTTGCAATGAACAAAGCATAGCATAAGAGAATACAGTAAGGAGAATAAAACAAGAAAAATGTTCCAATAATCTCATTGTGTTTATGAACTTGTGCTCATGATGAATTCATGACATGTACAATATCAACTAAAGGTCCAAATAATTAATGACACTACAATGAGAATATTCTGATTTGCAGAAACTTAATTGGAACTCTCACTTTAACTATAAACATACAAGCTTATAAAATGTAGTTAGTACTTTGTACATATATAGATCCAGAAGTATATTAGAGCAACAAATATGTCATTCCAGTTCTTGACCTGTCCTAGACTAAATTTCAGAAACTTTTCATTGAAATAGCCAGAAGAGCTGGCTTGCAACACAACTTCCCTAAAACGATGCCGCAACTGTTTGAATACAAAAATGGATAGAATTGATAAAGAGCACATTCTTGTAAAATAGCTGTTTTTCTTTTTCGTAAAAAATTGTAAACTATCCAATCATCTAACTATTAATACATGAACGGCAGAACTCCTGCATGTTCTCTTTCAAAAAAAAAATCATCTAACTAGTCAGATGACATTGGTTCCTTTCTATTCAACACTCAATTTTTGCCGGTAGTTAGCAAAGATATATCAACTTTTAGCTATTTATGCAACTGTATGTTGACAATGAAGAAGCAACACGGCAATAGCATCCTCTTTGTCAAGCATGCAATAACTGAACGCCACATTATTTCCATCAGTGGTTCAACTGATACATCCATATGCATGAAATTAATAGATATTGCCATAAAATAGGTCATACAAGATAACAGTAACATGTTTGCATCCAAGCAGTTCTAAAACATGTTAGCGCAATATGCAAGGTTGAAGTTGGAGACTCACCACGGTTTGCACGTGATGAATTCCAATCTCTGCATAACTGAGTAGACTCTGCAAGTGAGCTATTCTCTGGTGAAATACAGCATGAACCATCCTGAGACCTGCCATTTTGGTTGGCAAGGTTGCTGAAACCAGAGCAACCAACAATCTCCCCTGCATCACCAGAAGTCGTTGGCTTCTCCAAGTCAATCACAACGTGATAAGGATCAGACTTTCTTCGAATCGAAGTCCTAACATCTGAATTCTGTTCCACAATATCGGACGACGATTTGCGCTTATTGGAATTGGCGAAAGCTTCTTGTTTTTGATTGGCCCTCGAACCCAAATTCATCTGGGGCACCAAAATCCTTTGTTTAGCAAGATAAATTTGGACTAATGGGGGAGCAAAATCTAAGTATTCCCCTCACCAGCATATTCTCATGAGTGGGATGCAGGCTACTTTGTGCACTGTTGGGTTGCTTCCAGAAGTGTCCATAAAACTTATGGAGGCCCTTCATCTGTAGAAAGATATCACATCACACCACGTTCATCGCAATGCAAACTAACCTCACCGTGCAATTACCCGAATACGATTAAACCTTATATAGCTTAAACATAATTGGGAAACCAACTTTAACTGTACAACTAACCAAATTTATCTCTCTTTTTTTTGTTCCCTCGTGAGGAATAACAACCTTGCTTAATAATTACCAAAAGTAGAGCAACGAAGGGGATTCAACCTGGTCAGGGAAGGGCTGTTCTTGACGAAGCATTGGCCGCCGGGTCTCCTGTGCCACGGCGGGCTCCGGCGACGGCGGACGGCAGTTGAGATCCAAATCCACTAAAGCAGCCATCCTTCCCGGCAAGAAGCTCGATCGAGGCCTGAGCCAATTCAGTTCAGATCGAACCAACCAATCTGTTAATAACGTATCTACTCGTACACGACTGCGACCAAGAAGGAGACCATACAAGAAAGGGAGACTTACAGCGAATAATAACCAGGAAAAAGGAAACGATTTTCCCAGCCGTCAACAGCCTGCGGCGATATTTTTTTTGGTGCGCCCCCTTCCTCCTCGGACTCGGCCCCGGATCTCCTCAATTCTTTTCAATCTCGGTCGCGGCTGATGCCGGTGCCGGTGCTGGCGGCTGCCCGGGTGTGTCAGCCGCTGCTCATGTCTTCCTATTCTTTCTCTCTCCTGTTTCTCCCCCTTTCACCTTCTAGTGCTTGGTTTACTGGTGCATGGGCAATGGGAGATGGCGATGGCGATAGGGATTGATACCTCCCGTTAATCTAATCTTTCCAGGGCTCTCCCTCCTTACCTGTGACCGCTGCAGATGCATGGAAGGAGAGAGGTGGGGTTGGGGATGGAGATGTGGCAACTCCGCCACTGTGTGGCCGAGAATCACAAGTTTGGAGGACAAAGGAGCGGTCGGTTGGTTAGGGATTGTATTAATGTGCATGTGCGAACAAAAACAAAAATATCTTAACTGACATATAATCCATTCCATAAATAAATCAGCTGCCATGGAGCCAGTTGCGTTACTACCCACGGATAAATCCGGGTCTAATCTGCTTGCATCCAAGAGCATCTTGCAGTGTTCCGAAAAGAAAAGAGAATTCACCGAGATATTATTTGCTTTGTTTCTTTGGAATTACGCCCCCGACGCTGACAGTGACGGGGTGATGGTTTGATCCGCTGGCCACAGCAACAAATACATGGTACGTACAAAAGAAAAGGGCGCAGAAATAATCAAGTGGCGCACGACAGGAAAAGGCTGTCATGGGGGATGGGGACCAATCTGACTGAACAAGTGTATGGGGGCAGGATGCTTGCCCAAAAAGCCCCTCGTGTTTTCTCTCCTCAGCCCCCGCTTGCTCCGCAAATTAAACGATCCATGCGTTTCTAGGTCCAGCTTCCTTTGTTTTCTATTCTCTGGAAGAAAAAAAAGATACGCGGTGCCACACGCATGAGGTGATTTACTGTGCATAGAAATCGGGGGACTTTCCACGCTCCGAGCAAGGAAACAAAGCCTGAATTCCAAGTTGTCTATCCTGGCCTACCTAGTCTACTCAGACAGGCAGCTTGAATAGTCCACAATCCATGCTAGTGCTACAAACTTTCACATTTTCCCTGGCAGTATTAGCATATCCTAATCTTCTCAGTTCTTCGCTGTTGTCGACGCCTAGATGATCCGTTTTATATTTATTTAGTAATCTCTCAACTTGCTTAGCAGGTCACCGTAGTTTAATTGGCCCCCATCTACTACTAACACAGCTCAGCCGAACCCTTCATTCCGAAATGTGCCGTGGACCCCACAATTAATCTTCTCTCCAGGACCAGACCAGAATCCACGCCACATGTGCTGTTATCTTGGTGGTGCGTTCTTTCCGTCTCTGATGAAAGGTAGGTCAAGTGTTGTAGCACTGACAGCTACAGAAAGGCGTATGGGAAAAGGGGACGGATTAAAGCAACAGGGAAATATGTTGACTCAGGTTTTCTTGTTGTGGATGCACATCAAACGAAAATGACATTAGCATTTTAACTAGTAGGAACATGCGTTTTGCTTAGTCTGAATCTTAACTATTCTACAAAGCTCTTGGGTCTCAGTTACTAAGTAGCAGCAGAAGAACTTGACTTCTATTTGGATCCATGACTAAACTTTAGATGATCCAAATAGGTGGACTATATTTTGGACTAAAGTTTAGTTCATCCTGACTAAAGTTTTTAGTTCGTAGAATCCACCTAAGTCGGACTAAAGTTTAGCTTCATTCATTACGTGTTTTAAATAGTTTCCCACCTAAAATTTAGTCCGGATTAAACTTTAGTCGCGGATGATCCAAACGGATCCTAAATACTGATATTTAAGTGGAGCTACGTGCCCTCACTAGGTGAACTAGGGTCCCGTCTCTTGAGGCTCCCTTTAGGTAACAGGAACGCATATCTAGAGTTGTGGAGAGCAATCAGCCAATCACGCTTCGCCTAGCCGCCCCCACCTGCCAGCGACCGAAAAGGTTGAGGATACGGCAAATACAGATGCACGTGACGGCAACGAACCATCCGGTCATGGGCGGCGGATGATTTGAAAGCACCGGTTATTGCTAATGGTACCACTACAAGTAGCAGCAGTAGGAGAAGTTGGTTTTTCTTCTTTTCTTTTCTTTTTCTTGAAAAAAAATTGTTTTGGTACGGGAGTGGGAATCTGTCGCCTGGATACCGTGCACCCGTATTCCAAGCCAAGCACGTCTAGCAAAAACGTTGAGGAAAATAGCACGTTGCAAAAAGATAAAACAGCCTCGGGTCGGGGAGTCGGGGTGGGGCCCGCGCGATCCAACGGGACAGCGCAGCAGCCATCACTCGTCAGTGCGTGTGCTCCGCTCCTCCCTTCCTCCGGCGCCGCGGGTTGGCCTCGCGCCGCGCGCTGGGAGCCCGTCCCACGTGGGGCCAGGCGGGGCCAGCTACGCGGCGCCCTCCTGCGCCGCGCGCATGGCACCCTTGCTGTGCTTTCCGCACGCTGCAGCGGCCGCATAGGCCCCGTCCTCTGGTGCTCTACTGCACGGCGGCGGCGGCAGCACCGGTCTGCGGATGCGACAGAGGAATCCACGCGTAGACACACTGGGAAGGGACTCGCTGTCAGCGTAGTCCGTGGATCATCCTGTCTTTTCGAACCAAATACGCGGGCTATTAATGACCGCCCTAAATTGAGCTTGCGGCACGTGTAAGGTCAGGGTTACATGGAAACGCGACGGCACACATAATTAGCCACCATTCCTCAGTCGTCTCCTTGTAAATATATCGTTTTCCATCTTTTTGTCGGCGGACAGCGTTGAGCCATTGATAGTCTCTCTTAGTAAAGCTCCGGTAAAAAGCAACGATTTTCTCGATCTATTTCTTCTCTAGTATATTAGTGTGCTCGCTGCCCACCGGGTCAACCATGAGTGCATGACCCACCTACCTCCGTATCCACTGACGCTCTCGCTGCAAGATCTGTCGCCTTCGCTCACCGCAGCCCTAGCTTGATCCTTCGTTCTCCTCCGTACCCAGCCTGAGAGCCGTGAACTGTCCTCCGCTAGCCATTTCCGCCCCCACCTTGCTGCATGCTCACCTCCACTGTCCAGCTGTAATCCTCTCTAAGGACCGGATGAGTTCAAATCTTAGGCCAATCTTAATAAGAGTGTTACAGAAGTATCATGAGCATTAAATTTGTTATATCACATCAGCAAATTTGCTAATATGGCAGAGTTATTTACGAGAAAAAAAAGAAGCGAATTTCATGGAATAAGAAAGGAGTGTCATCACAATAACACTCATCGGGCACAGTTATCCCAGTTGATAAAGTACGATCGAGATTGATCTTACCAAAATGATAACCAAGCAATTTCGTCGAGGACAAAAAAAAGGCCCTGAAGCCCATCTACCCAAGTCCCAAGATGTGAATGCATCACATGTACTTCGAAAATAGCCACAAGCAGAAGATTTTTTTTTTGTCGGACCTAGGATTCGAGCCCTGCCAGCACCGCATCTGTCGGTGTCACACTACCTGTGTTCTCTGTACGGTGAACCGCCGTAGGAATTACCTACCCTTTGGAGTCGAATTAGATGCTGATGTTTCATTTCAGACGTGGCGAGCAAGAGCAAGGCCATCCGCTCAAATCCGTGCGGATGATTAGAATATTGGTCCATTGGATGCAAGCGTTGTGCCAGGCGGCACCATGATCGCTTTGCATGTGGACACACTACCGTCATGTAGTAGTACTACGTAGAATCAGGTCGACGAACGTTTCTTTGCAAAGGTTAGCGTACTAGTGCACGATTTCTTTGCAAATTGAAAAAAAAACAAATGGTGTACAAATTTTCAATTTTTGTATTCCTTCACTCTGTGTACGGGTCGTGCCGTGACCGCATGAAGCATTGATTGTCCAAGTTTCGATTTAGGCTGCATTTGGTTCAGCTTTCTGAACCTACTTTTGCTTTCAGAAAGCAGAAGCTGAAACAAAGGGCTTCAGCTTTTCTGCAGCTATTTTGAAAAAACTGCTTTTCTGTAGTACAAATTTGAAAGCAGGTTGTACCTTGCTTTTGCAGCTTTTCCGAATTTGTGAAAACTACACACCTACTATTGGTCACATATATACCCTTTCAATTCTTTTTTATATATAAGAAAATAAAGATTTTCATATATAGGAAAATAAAAATAAAAAAGAATAAAAAAAGTTAACTCCAAATATTTTCATATATATATAAATAAAGATTTAAAGGAAAAGGAATTTGGTCATCACAAAGAAATATTGTACACTGTCAATTTGCATAAAGATAATATATAACTTTTTTACAGTCGACAACTCACAATAGTTTGAACCAAACGACTTTCAGCTTTTTCACAGCAGGCATCTCACAGCAATTTTTTCACAACAGACATTTGACAACAGTTTTTTCACAGCTCACAGCTGAACCAAACACATCCTTAGATTCCGACTAATTTATCCGGATTCCTATTAGGATTCCGATTGATTCATTCGGATTTCGATTAGGATTCCAATTAAAAGATAAGAAATCATTGTTTGCTTTACAAATAGTGGAGATGGAGATAGAGATAAATGGTGTTTAGCTTTTTTTAAGTCAAAGATGTCGTTTACTTGTTCTGGGCTTTGTACTGGCACAAGAGTGTTTTTCTGCGAGTTTTTTTTTAAAAAAGGATAAAAAATAAAATTAGGAAAAGGGGTGCCGGTGGGGAAATTTTTGAAAAATGGGTACCTCCCGCCCGCTGATTGGGCGGGAGGCGTGGGGCCGGGGACCTCCCGCCCATCCAGTGGGCGGGACGTTCCCCGAGGGCCTCTTCGCGAATTTTTTATTTGCGAAGAGGTCCCTGCCGGGGCAGGCGGGGGCATCCCGCCCAACCAAAGGGCGGGATGTTGTCCTGACGGGCATTCCGCCCTTTGGTCGGGCAGGATGTCCCCCCCCTGCCGGCTATATAAGCCCGAACCAACCCCAAAAATTTCATTTTATTCAGCAAAAATCAGAAAAAAAGAAAGAAAGGAGAGGAAGAGAGAAGAGAAAGCGGCGAAGCTCTGTTCACACGTCGATTTGGAGGTATATTCTCATTCTAGCTGTATAATTACTTGAAAATAACTATAATCTAGGAAATATTTCTTAAAATAGTTATGTTTTGAATATTTTTTAGTATTTTCATTTGTTTCTAGTATAATTGATATTCTGAATAGTTTAGAATTTGTAAAATATAATCTGAGAATCGCTGAAACTTAGGGTCGTCGTTGTGTATTAATATGTAGTATAACTAGTTAATTCAACTGTGCGGTATTTTCAGATATGTCTTCTGAGAAGGGTATTTTCAGTATATATTACGGAGAAGGAAATGTGATTTATGGGCCACATGGGGTAGATTTAAGTGAATTCAACTGTGTGGTCAGAGGAATTACCGGACCGCACGAGAGGACATTTGAATCCCTATGCAACTGGTTAAAGAGGGGATTAAGGATTAATCAGGAGACACACACTGTGAGTGTTCAATGCGTCATTAATCGTACCACTCACGCTTTGATCTGGGAGCTGATTCCACTTGCAAGCAACGAGGACTGGTTAAATTATCTGCAAAATGCAAGTCATTGGCAATGGCGTGGCCTTGTCAGTGTGCACCAGAACCCTTTGATAAACATTGAAGCTGCTCCGGGGGATGAAAATATTGATGAAGAAGTTGAGGGGGCAAACATTGAGACAGGTGGGACCGCGGCACCTCAATGCGTGGCTGATGAGGGGGAGAACATACCCTTCATTGTTGAACAGCTACAAGACGAAGAATGTGAATTGGACGAAGCAATGAATGACGATTCGTCTGATGATGACGATAATGTGCCTCAAGATTGGGTAAGCAGCGACTTCAGTCATCTTGTCGTAGATGACGGATCTAGCTGGCCTTCGGATTGCAGGGAGAATGAAATTATTCAGGGTGCGAGGTACCACTCAATTGAAGAGGTGAAGGAAGCTGTTTAAGTGCTGGTCTCTATCTCTTATGCGAGAGTTTAAAACAGTCGAGTGCAAAGCTCGTAAGTACGATGTGGTATGTGTGAAGGAGGGTTGTCCATGGCGGGTGCATGCCTATAAGGGTAAATGGAAAGATTATTGGGAATGCTTCATTGTCACTCAGCACACTTGTCATTTGCCTGTGGTGCAGAAGACCCATCGCAACCTCACATCGCAATACATCGCAAATGAGATATACGGGACGATAGTAGACAACTTGTCATATGAACCAAAGTCTATTATCAGGTACATTCAGGAAAAGTACAAGTATACCATCTCGTACAGCAAGGCGTGGAGTGCAAAACAAAAGGTGTTGGAGATGAGGTTTGGTACGTTCGAGGCTGCATATGATAATGTTTCTCAATTGCTAGCCGTTCTATGTCAGATAAATCCTGAAGCTATTATGACCTGAAAACTCTAGACAGAGGAGAAGGTCCGCCCTACATATTGCAGCGGGTCTTTTTCAGCTTGAGTCCATGCATTAACGCATTCCATCACTGCCGCCCTCTTCTGTGCATCGACGGGACCTTTCTCACAGGAAAGTATAGATTGCAAATGCTGACAGCTATTGGAGTAGATGGAAACAATCAATTGCTGCCTGTTGCTTTTGCTTTTGTTGAGAGTGAGAACACGGACAGTTGGTACTGGTTCCTGGAACGGGTTAAGCTTGCAGTCGTTCGGGATAGGGAAGATGTCTACCTTATTCATGATCGTCACGCCGGCATACTGAGGGCAATACTAGATTTGCAGCAGGGGTGTGTGGAGACCGAAGAGCCGCCCAAGTGGCGTGATGTTCGCAGTAGGTGGTGCATGAGACATATCGGTGCAAACTTTTTCAGGCAATTCAAGAACAAGCACCTTATGGATATGTTCAAGAGGCTATACAAGGAAACGAATCAGTAAAAATTTAACAAGCAGTGGCAGAAACTTGATGAACTGACCGGGAAGAAAAGAGCCGAGGACGCATCAAAAAACATAACTGCACATGATGAAGCAGAGGCTTTGTGCCCTTTGCCAACAGATACTGCACGTCCTCGCAGAAGGTCTGGCTCAGTGGTGAAAAATTTTTCTGAATGGATTGAGAATGAACTCAAGGAGAAGTGGGCGTTACTTTATGATACCGATGGTGCAAGGTACGGCATAATGACCACCAACTTCGCCGAGGTTTACAATTGGGTGCTGCGAGGTGGTCGTGGGCTTCCACTGGTTGCAATTGTGGAATTCATAGTCCGGAGGTGTACCGATTACTTTAGGAACCGGTTCACTAAAAATCAGGTATTCATGCGAGATCCTGACAGAAATTTTGGATTCATGGTAACACAATATATGACTAAGAAGGCAGAAAGCGACCGGTTACACCACGTACGGCAATGTGGAACACAGGAGCTCAAGTTTGAGGTATCTCCTAAAGACAGGGCGCGACATGGCATGAGACGTCAAATTGCTGTAAAGGAGTGCATTCTCAAGTTTGATGGAAATTGTTGTTGCTCATGCATGAGACCCAAGTTGCTGCACTTATCTTGTTCTCATGTAATTGCTGCTTGTGCGAATATTCGACATCCTGTCGATATATATATTTCCCATTACTTCAGAAAGGAGACAATTGCCAGCACGTGGCAGTATGAGATCTTTGGGTTCCGTTTGGTTAGATCGTTCACTGAGACTGCGAATCCTGTTATATATATTCCAGACCCAAAATCATCACGGGTTCAGAGAGGGCGCCGTCAGACACGGCGTATTCGTAATGATATGGATGAGTCAGAGCTCCGTCCGAGGATACAGCGCTGCAGTGCATGTAATCAGATTGGACACACGTATAAACGTTGTCCAAACAATGATGCTGGCCCCAGTTCTGCTGAAGCTGGCTCTACAGGTCATGCTACAGATGGAAGACCTCCGGTTGCATCAAGGAGTGGGAGACGTCGCCGATCGAGTGCTGGTACGTCATCAGACATCATTTAGTTGCAATTTTATTTGAACATTGTTTGCTCATGTGTAATATTTGCCGTGTTGAGATTGTATCACACCTGGATGTGTATTTGTAATATTTGCCGCATTGACTGAAGACAGAATATTTGGATTCTACGTTGCAAAACGTTATCGTTTAACTATCTTCGTACGAGTTTTAGATACCGTAATCTTCTTCGTAAAATTGAATTAAAATTTTATATGCATACATAAGAGTATGGCGAATAAATTTTATATTTGAAAAAATCTGAATTTTAAATAGCTTGTGAAACATAAATTCTACGAAGTATAGAAGTCTGAGTTTGAAATAGCCTGAGGGGGGACCTCCCGCCCGCTGGCCGGGCGGGTGGCCTCCCGCCCACTGGCCGGGCGGGAGGCCTGCTTCAGTGACCTCGTTTCTTATTCGCGAAGAGGCACCTGCAAATTTTTTTCGAACCTGCCACCCGATGGGTGGGCGGGAGGCTCCTTTCCGCCCGTTCAGCGGGCGGGAGACACTTATTTTTCAAAATTTTCCCAACTGGCACCCCTTTTACGAATTTTAATTTCTTTTAATCCCTTTTTTTTAAAAAACTCGTTTTTCTGCTAGGCCACGAAACCTCACGGCCCAATTTGTAAAAGTAGAGCACGAAAAGGGGCCCTGGAAGCTGCTGGCTTCAGTCAATAAGTGTGGGCCTGATTGCTTGGGTACTGCGGCGGCCGCCGGCGGCGAACGCCGATGAGAGGACGACGAGAGAGAGAGAGAGAACCCGCACGCGTGATGACGAAGGAGATGAGAGCACCGGCGGCCACCACCCACCAGCCCACCACCACCACCAATTGACCATGGCGTAACCGAACGCAGCACTCCGAAAAAAACAAGAGAATCCAAACCGTTCGAAGTTTCGAACTCTCCCACCTCCACACGCCTCTGTCAGTCTGCCCAGCCCACGTCCGCCACCCGACTCCCATGCCGTCGGCTTCCCTCCGCCTCGCCGTCATCGGCGCGGGCGCGGCGGGGCTAGCCGCCGCCCGCGAGCTCCGCCGCGAGGGCCACGCGCCCGTCGTCTTCGAGCGCGCCGCCGCCGTGGGGGGCACCTGGCTCTACGCGCCCCCCGCCACGCCCTCCGACCCGCTCGGCGCCGCCGCCACGCACTCCAGCCTCTACGCCTCGCTCCGCACCAACCTGCCCCGCGAGACCATGGGCTTCCTCGATTTCCCCTTCACCGCCTCGGCGCCCGGCTCCGCCGACCCCCGCAGGTTCCCCGGGCACGAGGAGGTGCTCCGGTACCTGGAGGCGTTCGCGCGGCGGTTCGATCTGCTCCGGCTCGTCCGGTTCGAGACAGAGGTGCTCAGGGTGCGGAGGGAGGACCGCGGGAGGTGGGCGGTCACGTCGAGGAAGCTTGGGGACAAGGGGAGCGGCGAGGAGGAGGTGTACGACGCCGTCGTGGTTTGCAACGGGCACTACACGGAGCCGCGCATCGCCGTCATTCCAGGTAATTTCGGCGCTTCACAATCTGCAGCCTTGAACTACTAAGATACTAGGTTCTGGAATAAACTGCATAAGCATAACCTACAACCCCCACGGCGTCGAGTGAGTAATTTTAATGTTTGGATCATCCATCAATTTGTTACAGCCGTTGCAAATTCCAGATGGTTATTGCCTTCAGTAATCAATTCTTATCTTACACTATCAAACTTTGGCAGGTGTAGACGCTTGGCCAGGGAAGCAGATGCATAGCCACAATTACCGTGTGCCCGAGCCATTCCTTGATCAAGTGCGTGCTTTTGTCTTGGTGATCTATGCTCCTGGCAGGTATTTCCATGGTTAACGAAGACTATCTGTTGCAATGACAGGTAGTGATCATAATCGGGGCTTCGGCAAGCGCAATTGACATTTCAAGAGACGTTGCAAGCACCGCAAAAGAGGTCCATATTGCCGATAGGTCAGCACCAGTTCACACCTGTGAGAAGCAGCCTGGCTACAATAATCTGTGGCTTCATTCCATGGTAAACGGCCTTTTCTCCTGGTGAGTCAAGCAAGATGTGGTAGCTTTTATCTACTGAGGAGCTGCCACAGTTAGTATTGTTAAAACTAATGCTCGAACTGCAGATTGACCGTGCCGAGAAGGATGGTAGTGTGGTGTTCCAGGATGGCAGCTCAATCAAAGCCGATGTCATCATGCACTGCACTGGGTATAGAGACTTGCAGTATCCCTGCAATATCATTTCTTATCTTACAAAAGCAAGCCATCTTGTGCTACTTTGCCTGAAGCTGATGCTGATCATGTGTTTCCTCTATTTCAATGTTTGCTAGCTACTTTTATGACTTTCCATTCCTTGGAGATGATGGCACTATCACTGTGGTTGACAACCGCGTCGATCCACTATACAAGCATGTTTTCCCACCGGAAGTGGCTCCTCAACTGTCCTTCATTGGATTGCCATGGAAGGTCAGTTTTGCTGCGAACTGCTGCTTGTCAGTTCAGAACTTCAGATTCACTTGTAAGTTGCAACTTGCCTTGCGATCCTAAGATATAAAACCTTCGACCTCTGTTCCATCCAGGTTATTCCTTTCCCACTGTTTGAACTCCAAAGTAAGTGGGTGGCTAGAGTTCTATCGGGTCGGATTGTGCTTCCATCTAAAGAAGAAATGATGGAAGATGTGAAAGCTTTCTACTCAAAACTAGAAGCACGTGGATGGCCTAAGAGATACACACATAACTTTTCAAACTACCAGGTATGCTAGAGATGTCTGTCAATAATAAAATCTGGTGTTGAAGGAAGCATTGATGAGCAGTTCTATGTAGGGGAAAAAAAGCTTTGTGACATGGCTTCTGTACTGTGTCATATTGATATTCCTATGTCGATACATTTGAAATTTCCTTGATATATTTGCTTTGTATGCAGTTTGAGTATGATGATTGGCTTGCTGAGCAATGCAGCCATCCACCAATCGAAGAATGGAGGAAGCAGATGTACACTTTTAATGGGATTAACAAGGCAGTTCGTCCTGAGAGTTATCGCGATGAGTGGGATGACGACCATCTAGTGGCTGAAGCAAATGAAGATTTCAAGAAATACTTGTAGAATATGTTTCGTTATTCTCATCCCATATTCAATAAATGCGCCTGAGACTCATCTGCACTGCAATAAGCATGATTGTGTAAATAGTTACCTGGTGTGGATTGGCCATACATCTGGGATTAGCATTTCATTGATCATTCAATGTATATGAGACTGATCTTCATTGCCATAAGAAATTACAGAGCAAACAATTTTGCAAGTCAAAGTGTGGAGCGGGCATATGTGGCGAGTAAGATTTCACTGGTGATATTACTGTTTGCATCAGGTAAGATGAGCAAAGTCGAAGTGTGGAGCGGGCATATGTGGTGTGATATTACTGTTTGCATTAGCTAAGTTAAGCAAAAAAATCTCTATAGATAAAATGCACCAGCCGGGAATCGAACCCGGGTCTGTACCGTGGCAGGGTACTATTCTACCACTAGACCACTGGTGCTTTTGCGTGACTGATTTTATTTAAAGTATATCAAGTGAAGTAATTCTGTGAAAATTGCTTCTATTTTAATCATGAATTCATTGCGAGCATTCAAAATTGGAACTAAAAGACGAGCTTGTTCCTATGAAGTATGAACGCAGGCACTATGGCAAAGTCGTTTCCTGTCATTTCTGCTTGTTCTCAGCACGAAAGGCAATCTCTATGAAGGAAATACTTGTAGAATCATTTTCATTATCCTCATGCTGTAGAGGCAATATGTTTTTCCTGGTGCCGCATGGTTCCATTTCATGGCCCCTAACTGGGAGAATCAAGGTACGCATTGTTTAAACAAGGACGGTGGTACACTACGAACATCATTTTGCCTGTTGAAATTGCCACTCATCTATCCAAAACAAAACTGTACTCACATTGAACACTCCTTACTCCAACAGCAAATGTACACACACACTCTTCCACCCTCAAAAATTTGAAACATGAACGAATCAGTTGCTGCACTTGCACAGCACCAAAATGTCCTGACGGAACCGAAGATGATGTTCCCGGTTACCCTGAATCTCTCTGATCCTACGTCTCGACGCTGTCGTCCTCCATCGCGTAAATCCTCTCCAGCCGAACCTCCTCCTGCGCGCGCGTCCGCCTCCGAATCCTCCGCAGGACACCATCCACGGCGAGGTCGACAGCGTCCTTCACTGCCCCCCTCAACTCGTCCGTGCTGCCGTGCCGCCGGTACACCACCCTCGGCGCCATCTCCAGCACGCGCTTCCGCATCCTCCGCACCTCGGCCTCCGGCACGGCCTCGAGCGTCTCGGCGACGCTGACGCCGCCGAACACCACGGTCTCCTTGGGTATGTGCACGGAGAACTCGTCGTACCGCGCGGGGGGCAGGTGCCACCCGTACTGGCTCCGCGCCGCGAGGTCCTCGAAGAACACGGGCACGCAGCCGGCGAGGATGGCGTCGAACGTGGAACGCCGCGTCGGCGTGTCCCCCGGCGGCTCCAGGCAGAATTTGGCCTTGAGCATGGCGCGCATGTACCGGCCGGGGTCGTGCGAGCACTTGCCGCCGGAGCAGTCGACGACGGCGCACGCGTCGGTGCGGTTCGCGCACTCGGCGAGGATGGAGCCCCGGATGTTGGGCCGGGATGGGCGCGACACGCCGCCCGCGAAGAGCATCAGCGTGCTGCGGCGGGACCGGCGCGCGCGGGCGAACCAGGCGCGCAGGTGCGGGAGCGACGCCGGGTGGAACGACGTGAGGTGCGGGATGGCGTGCTCCTGCCACGGCCAGATGCGGGACTCCAGCGTCAGGAACGTGAAGTTGGCCAGCTCCGGCAGCCGCAGCAGCGACGTCGTGCCCCACATCCTCGGCTCCGCGCCCGGCGGCTGCGCGTAGTCCCACGCGGATCCCGACACCACCAGGAAATGGTCGTGCCCCCGGCGGCGCGCCAGGATCCGAGGCTGGTCCCGCGCGAGGAACTCGGCGAGCTCCGCGCCGTGCCGGGCCGAGGCGTCGAGGAGCACCGGGTCGAGAACGTACGGCAGCGCGTCGAGCGCCGCGTAGTAGGGCACGAACACGGCGTCGGCGCGGGCCGGGTCGTCGGCGAGGCAGCCCCGCTCCAGGACGCGGCGGTGGAAGAAGGGCTCCAGCAGCCGCGCGTCGGTGCGGTACCAGGAGCGGCTGCGCGGGTGCGTGCGCGGGCCGAGGCCGTGGTTGGCGAGCGACTCGCAGGGCGGGGCCGAGGTGGCCGCCGCGGACGCGTCGGCGAGCGGGAAGGCGTCGGCGCCGCAGTGGCGGAGGAGGTCGGCGTTGAAGCGAGGGGGCACGCGGCGGATGTGGATCCGGCGGCCCGCGCAGGGGTCCGGCCCGTCGGCGCCTCCGCGGGGGGCGGCGGCGACGTTGAGGAAGAGGAAGAGGAAGAGCGAGAGGGGATTGGCCATTTTGGGGGCCGACCGAGGGAGAGAGTCGGGGAGGTGGTCGTGTAACTGAAACAACCGGTTTGTGGTGGTGCCGATTTCACCGTGCTGGTAAAAAGCCGTTAATTTAGGGGTCCTATAGCCGCCGACCGATAGCACTAAATCAATCGGCTCGCGGGCCACGGCCCACCCCGCCCGAGCTCCGTTTTCGCAGCCACGTTCAACCTCGAGACGCCGGCCGGTTTCTTCCTACGACGTGAGCCCAGCCCGGTAACTTCTTTGAGGCCCATAAATGCGGCCACTCAATTCTAGCTCGATAAATATGGCAGCCCATATTTAAGTTCAGGAAAGAAAAAAAACAACCGGAAAGTTCTTCAGTCTTCCAGCTTAGCAATAATAT
Source organism: Panicum hallii (assembly GCF_002211085.1). Lineage (NCBI taxonomy): Eukaryota > Viridiplantae > Streptophyta > Magnoliopsida > Poales > Poaceae > Panicum > Panicum hallii. The sequence goes on from NC_038050.1 coordinate 56,274,517, forward strand.
CCGAGCTGTTTGCTAAAAAATAAGGCAATAATATCCGAGCTGTAATAGAACAAAACAATATCTGAGCAATTTCGCAGCAAGGCCAATATAGGCATATAGCTAGCCAGCTGGTGCGAGTAGGGTGGTCGTGCCCTCGTCTGCTGGCGTATGCTGCCGTGCCTGCGCTAACCATGGCTGTGTTTAGTTCGGCAGGCGTGAAGGTAAAATTTTATTTTAAAGGAATCTTACCAATTTGAAGTACTAAATAAATTCTATTTACAAAACTTTTTGCATAGATGGGTTGTAAATCGCGAGACGAATCTAATGATGCTAATTAATCCATAATTAAGCAATAATTAGCTGATGGTTACTGTAGCATTACCGTTGCAAATCGTGGATTAAGTAGGCTCATTAGATTCGTCTCGCGATTTACAGCCCATCCATACAAAAAGTTTTGTAAATAGACTTTATTTAGTACTTTAAATTAGTAAGATTTCTTTTAAAATTTTACGTTTATGGCTTTTTTACGTTTACGGGGTGGAAACTAATCAGCTGCCATGTTGACGCATGGTCCAGTGACGCCCAGCCGCCAGGCCTGCCCTCCCTCGAATCATGTGGAAACGTGTAGCGGCAACGTAGCACGCGAGTCGCCGAGTCGTTGATCTCGGATTGATGACACAGCGGACCGTACAATTTGTACTCGCCCAGTACCGAATACTGTAACGCAAGGTGCAAAGATCTGCAACCGATCGACGGCTGCCGGATCCTTCAATAACGTCCAACCAGGCAACCAATGCAATGCACTGTGCTGAATACCTTTAGGGAAAAAAAAAACAGAGAGAGAAATCACTACTGGTACTGGCTGTCTATACAGGCTATACATCCGCGGTAGGTTGGCCTTGCGTTCGCACGCGGCGGGCAGCGACTGCGCTTGCAGAAGCCGCATCCGCACCTCCTCCTCCGATCCGCCTAGACATTCATGTTACGTACGCAACAGGACGACGAGTCCAGTCACGTACAGCGCGATGCCTGCACCGCAAGTCTGCAAGCATGCGGGGACGTGCAGCTACCAGCACGCGCGGGCGCGACGGTGATCTGGCGACACGTCAGCCCCGACGGCCGTGAACAGCACTACGCGCTAGCCAGTACTAGTAAGCTGCTCGATCGATCGGTCGCGCACTGCGGCAGCGCTGGTGCACAGCACGTACGTGCACCCAGCTAGCTGCCTAGCTAGCTTGATTTGCAGATACAGTCAGCTCCACGCATGTAAAGTTAAAGCTAGGTACTGTGCATGGCTTCATATCGTATATATTAGCAGCTGACGCAACTGTGCGTTAGCTAGAACAATCTTTTCCAGCGCGTGCAGGCCACGCAAGGCTGACCTCGACTGAACATTACTCTGGACGGCACGAACCCCACGGAGATTTTCTTCTTCTTCTTCTTCTTTGGCGTGGACGTGACGTCGCCCTGTACCCCACCCACAGAAGCACCGTAAAATCTCCGTGTTCCTCTGCACGCCGCGAACGAGCTCGTTCCTTTATTAAGAATGGTTGAACCGAATCCGTGGCGCGCGGCGCCGGCGATGCAACCACCGCGCGCGGCCGGTGTCACGGCGCAACGTGCGGAAATAAGGACGTCCGTCCGTTCGTCGGTGCGTGCCGCACGTTGCAGGAAATTTATATCGACCGCGCCGCCCCGTCACCGCACCGTCGGACCCATCGGGGCGGCAGGCACGGTGGCTACTCTCGCCCGCGTCGCGAGTACACTTTTTTGAACCGTCGCGATACACTCGTTGCATACGCGCATAATATAGTAGGGGCGGCCAGCGCATGCGTGCGTGAGGGGGCCAATCATCGGGGAGTGCCGAGTGCGACGGCAACACATGCAACACGAGAAAACAAGTGCGCGCGCGCTACGAGTAGCTGGGGGCGGTCGAGGAAATTAGGTTGCGGTCTACGTGCCCGCGTGCGCTCGTGCGCCCGAAACAAGGGTTTATTTGGTGACTGGTGCGCTGGAGCCTACGCGTAAATGCCCTCCCGAACGTCGTGGCCACTAGCTGCTACCATACGCATGCTGCGGCTGCCAGCCACCGTTCTGAATTGCTGCTCGCCGCCCACGAGGCTAGCTAGCTAGCTAGCTATATCACCAGGCCAACGGCGGCGCGACCAGCGCCGTGCGCGCATGTCAGCTCCTCCTAATTCGCCGGGCAGGATGCCATTGCTTGCCTAGATCGAGCGCCCCGGCCCACGCTCCGAGGCATGTGCGCCGGCCCCCACCCTTTCCCGATTTATTCCGACGAACGATCTCCTCCGCCCGGTGGCGGTCGCCTCGGTACGCGCCGCAAGTGGCCTGGCCGCGCCGGCACGCGCGCGCGACGCAAGTTGCTGCCGCAGCACGGGCGCCGTGGCCAGAGGCCAAGAAATGCCTTTTCGACGCTGGATTCTTGTCTCGGTCGGCACAACTTGTGCGTTTATACTAAAAACTTCAAATCTGACGTCGTCGGTGAGATCATATCATTGGCCGTTGGCCGTTGCGTGGTTCTTCTTTCATTCAGGGTGGCAGATTCATCAGCGCTCTCTGTGCCCGGCACCTCTATGATCTGCAAGTGCACGCAAACACTATTCCAGCTAGCAAGAGTAGTAAACCTTGCTAGCTGGCTAGTAGCTACTGCATTCCATTTCCACCCGAGACTAACCTAAAAATGCCTTAGGTTTTACCTGCAGGTCACAACTGCCCTCATGACGGCCCTGACTTGCGATGCCTCGCCCTGCTGCCCCGACGTGGCGCTGAGTCATATGCAGGGCAGCGTAGTTCCAGCAGCCAGTTTTTTTAATAAGAAACGAGCTGTCCTGTCTTTCTTGGAGGTCAAGGCATGCGGCTAGGTTGCGCCGCTGCCCCTATGGAATCGATCTGTCGAAAGTACCGGACATTTGCACGTAAACAAAGAGATAGGGAGCGCAAGTGGTCAAACACGCCACCGGCATCATATGCATGCCGTCGTCGTGCACTCACTAGTCATTAGTAGTAGCAAAGTTCTCCAGCACTATTTGCCATGTCATATTAGTTTATTCCTGCATGCCGAGACGACAGACAAAAAAAGATAAAAATAAACCCGATGGACGTAGTACTTGCGTGAGACTCCCAGTCACACGCTTCGCGTTCGCGGCAGACGTCGTCGTCGTCGTACGATCCACGACGCCGCCTGGATCCGGCGGCGGCCTGATGAAGAAGAAGCTTCTCCACAATTTCTCGCGCATTGACTTATCGATGCTTACAGCCTTACACGCAGAGAAAAAGACTTCCTTGATTTCGTCGTAAATTCTGGGACGAACACGAACTTGTCCGCCCGTCCCCTTGTCCGCACGCACCCTCACTTGACCTTTGATACCTTGCTCGGAATATTCTGGCACGTAGTTCGTACGTGGCACGGTGCCGAAACTGCCAGCTGCCTCCCGGCGACTTGACTCGGGCGCCGACCTTTTTGCTGGGGACGACGGCCGCCGGATCCACGGCTGGCTGAAGCTTTCGCCTTTCACCGTCAGCGCCACGCACGCTCGCGTCGAGTCCGCCCGTCGCGGCCGGCCGGGCGGTGCGTGCGTGCGTTCGCCCACCGACAAAAACCGTACAGCTCGAATGGAGACGGCAACGTGCGATCTGACGAAGCCCTGCGGCCCGTCAGCGACAGGCAAGCTAGCGAGTTCGCTCGCTGGCGTCGCGCGTGCGCTGGCTTGCTGACGGTGGGAGGATGCCGATATAAATATAGTGCTACTTCCTCCCAACTACCGAGCAGGGATTTGCGGCGAAATGGTGCGGTATCTTCTCCTCCCTTGACCGTCGCCACCGCCAAGCCACGGGGTGGATCGATCTCTCCGCGGAGGCGGAGCGGATCTGCAACTTGGCTGCGACGCCGTTCAGTTTCTTTTTCTGAACTTACTAAAACGCCATTCAGTTTAGTTTCACCCCGCGTCTGTCTTGGAAGGAAAGCCGAGAGCGAGGAAATAATGTGGCTCACAGTACGACGCGCACGTGCTGCACTTCTCTGCCTGCCGGCCGGCCGGGGTACGGCTACCTACCCAACCTAATGCGGGCACGCACGCGCGCATGGCCCCTTGGCCGTTGGCGCCGGAACTACTCCGTTCTTGGAACGCCTTCCGTCTCCGGCAGGCACTGTCTGCTAGCTGTTCGATTCACGTCGATGTTGTGAGCCAGCCGCGCGAGCGAGCGCCTTGTTCGTCCTCCTTGGACTCCTTTTCCTCGGGTCCGAAGTCCGAACCAACAGTGGCGGGCAGAGAGAATATTAAAATGTAACCTGCAAGTCGTCTGTGCACAGATCGCGAAGGGAACAATCGGACGGTTCGAAATTTCACTTTCCGGGCCGGTACCCGTGGAAAACATTCACCCCGGTCGAGAGGGCAGTCCCAATAGACTAAGTAAGTAGGATAGTATCTATAGTATTAATGAAACTGACACGTAAGCAATTTGATGAGGCGAGATAGTTAATAAAGAAAGATAAGGAAACCGTTTCCTATATGAGAAATGTTGTCTACATGCGCTATGAAGCACGAAGAAACCATCGCTTCCGCGTTGGGGGCGGGCACCAGTTTCCATCCGTGGAGCCCACGCGCCTGCCGTCATCACCGCTCGCCGCGCTGCTCCGGGGGCAGGTGCAGTCCTACCGTGCCCCTCGCACGAGGTCGCCGCCGTCGAGACCGCCGGCTTGCTCAGCGGGCGAGCTTGCGTTTGTGTCCCTTTTTTTTTCTTTTCAGAAAGACCGCCAATGGAGAAGCTTATCTTGCAGCCAACGGGGAGGAGATTCGAGCTGTCACAAGCTCGATTTGCAGATTGCTGACTTCAAATTAGTTGTTGTGAGTTCGATTTGGATGCCAACGAGGCTGATTTGGGTGGGGAGAAGTTCGATTCAGCATGGGAAACTTCGATTTGGTGAGGAGGAGCATAGATTCAATGGTAATGACTTCCAATTTCGTGGTGAAAAGTTCAATTTGAGTGGTGGTAAGCCAGTAAGAAGCATGTACTCGATGCAGAAGGTTTGGTTGGGGCTCGGAGATGTGAAATTGGGGGAGATGAGTGTTGCCTGAGCGACGGAACCTGCCGCCGCCGCGGGCCTCGATCTCTTGCTACGCAGCAGCCGCGCCCAAAGATGCCTGCCTCGGCCCTCGACCTCTTCCTGTGCCGTCTCGGCCTCGATTTCCTCCCGCGTAGCCGCCGTGCTCAGGATGCCGGCTTTGGCCTCGTGCTCCTTCCGTACAGCCGCCGCGCTCGAGGACGCCGGCCTCGGCCTCAAGCTCCTCCCGCGGCTTAGGATGGGAAGAGAGAAGACGATGGGAGAGAAAACGAAAAAGATTTGTTAAAAGTTAATGTGTGGTCCATGTATAGAAATCATGCGCTATGTGATGTAGTTTCTAGACGAAGTTTCTTGCTTAGCTGGCTGCTATAGAAACTAGTTGTAGTTTCAGCGTTGAGACTGCCCTAATCTTTCCAACAGGTCTGTTCAGGTGTTCATAATCTGTCCTCTCCAACCGTTTGCTCTTACCATAGCAGAGTACTGCATGGCGACGGAGAGACTGCATCTGCGCAGCGCAGGAGTGGTGGATGCTTTTCACACGGGCCGGACCTCGACCGCACGCAATCACAGTGCTCCTAGTTGCTGGTGGTCTGGTGGGGGCAACCGCTCGTCGAGAAGCAGCCCCATTGGCCGGGTTCCGCTGTTTAAACAACTCATCACGAAGGCAAAAGCAACATGGGGAACCGTGACCAACAGTTGGATCGCGACAGGATCCGAAGCCTTCTCCCCTACCGTCGTCTGCAGCCGCAAGACACTCGCGGTCGCCATGCCTCACGGCCTGCCTCTTGGCGGCCCTGTACGGCCAAGCAAAAATCAACGTCACCAAACGGCAACCGCTGCCCACTCCGTTTATAGAAAGTTAGATGAGCGGGCAGGACGCTCCGCTCCCGGTTTTCGAGGTGGCCTGGTCAGCCGATTCCACTCCGCTGCCATTCTGCCAAGAGTGCCACTGTGCCAGGAACCGAGCCGGATCTGCTCGTGAACTCAAACCAAGGGCCATCCATTTATCAAAAAGAAAAAAAACAAAAAACGGGCATCTTCTCAATCAAAATGTCGGTGCAGTGCAGCCGCCTGTCTCTCGGTGTGGTGGGACTGGTCCACGTCAGTGCCAGGTCCGGCTAGGGCCCAGGCCGTAGGCGGCCGCCGGCGGGTCCTGAAATTCTCAAACCGATTTCTTTCCAAAAAAATTCTCAAACCGCAGCAGGGAGCAGTTTCACGTGCCGAACAAGTATTGCTTATTGTTCACGATCGGAGCATGTTACAATGCAAAAGGTTAGCAGCAGGTGAATGACCATCGATCATCATTGTCGTCTCAATAAGTCATGGCAAAGCATTACGGTACAAGAACAAAAAACGGCAGCATGTCTCCTTTATTGAGTAGAGTAGAAAAAAAAGTTTCGACAAAATGAGAAGAAAGGTAAGCTCGGATGGAGATAAGCACCGTAAGAGTATCTCCAAAATTTTTTCTAAATTGCCCTCTCTAAATTATTATTTGAAGAATCTTTTTGCATAAACACTATTTTCTATATATTTTAACTCTTCAACAGCTTTTCTATATTTTATGTACATTTTAGAAAGCTATTTTCGTTATTTATCTTTGGTTAGAGAGAAATATTGAATAGAGGGAGACTATATTTGATACCACCTTAAAAATGTTTTTCTATTAAAATTTTTATTCCGAAAAGATATACGGAATCACTTACGCCCGCCGTCATGGCGCCACCCGTGGCCAGCGTCCGCCCACGTGGAGATCCGGTGGACCCTCTCCCCCGCCCACGCGGCACCACGTGTCGGCGCGTCGGTGGGGACGAGCCCCGGCCCCCGGTCAAGGATTCCGAAGCCGCTCTCCTGCCTCTCTTCTCCGCCGTAGATCCCGGGCCCACCTCCCTTCCCTGGTTCCCCCCACCGCCCCGCGCACGTGTGGGGCCCGGACCGGCCCGACCCCTCACGATCGCCGTCGCTTCCCGCTACGTGGCGCGCCGCCACCCGCCCGCGTCAGCAAAAGCTCGTGCCGGCGGCCCCGCGCTCCGGTCGCTTTGGGGGTTAATCCCGTGACCAGTGAAAACGAAGCGAAACGCCCGTGACCGAGACAACCGGTAACTGCCCTTTCCGCCTCCGCTTCTAGAGAGAGAAGCAGCGAGTCGCCGCCTATTAATACGGCGCCCCCCGTCCACCTTCTCTCCTCTCCCTTCCCCATTCGGCTCCCAAAATCCCCTCCGTCGCCGCCTTCCGTCCGGTCGGTTCCCAGCCTCGTTGGGTGGCTCGCTGGCGCCTGCATTGGGGATAATCTCGCCGCCTCTGTCCGGTAAGGTTCCTCCTCCCTGGATCGGGTCCTCATGTTTTACTTGGAAACTATGTCACGGGGTTCGTCAAGTATTCGTAGATCTCGCGCCGAATTGCTTGCCGGGTTCGTGTAATTTTTTTGTCTTTTGGGAGAGTATTCCTCGCCGTCTCCGTCTCCCCGTGCGGCGGCGATGGCCTCGTTGCCGCCGTCGCCACCGGGAATAGGTTCCGTTTCACGTTTGGAACTGTATCGGAAGCGCCCATTGCAAACAAGATTTTTTTTAATCCAACAACCAAAAACATGGCCATGAATGAGCAGGTGGGATGCGGAGGGGAGAGACGGAGGAGGGGCGGTGTGGGCGGTGGTGGTTGGCGGTGTGGGATTCTTCCTTGCGAGGGTCCCTACGCCGGGGCGGGGTCCGTCCAACTGGCCGTACCTTTTTCTTGCCCTTTTCCCCGATTCTTTTTGGATGTATCGCGGGGTGGAGGGAAATAAAAATCCCAGCTTTGATGATTGCCACAGGGCACCGGTCTGGCCTTGTCTTAGGGCGCCCCCACGTATTTTGTTCTTGTTAGTTGGGGTTGATGGGAGCTGTGCCTTCACTGCCTCCGTTGCGAGCGGCATGTTGCATCGCCGAGGCTTTCTTGCAAGCCTGGCCAGGCGACATCTGTTGTACAGGCCTATTGATGGTCTATTGATTGGCCGATTGATGCCGGTGGTCCAGTCGATTAGTCCTGCCATGATACGTGATGATTACTGACCTTATGCGCAATTATGTGTTTGCCTTTTGTTTCTGAGTGCCACCGCTAAACAATTCCATGTGCACTTGTCCCGAATTACTTTTCCATATGCGTTTTCATGGGCACCCTGTGCGATTCACCATGGTGGTGACTTGTACTGACGATGGCGACCACCATAAACTTTGTAACTTTGTGCATCTAAGAGTAGTACACATGGGTCTCACCAAATCATCTTTGTTTATGTCATTTGTTGTAATTTGGCTTTCAAGTTGTTGATGACGGATGGATCAAACGTCGTTTTCCAACTATTTGGAGGTACATAAAAGGAATCATGGCTCACCAGCTGTTGTCTTTGTTATTTTCCCTTGTTATTACTCTTGAATCGTGAACAAAAAGGCACCCCAGTATGTTTCCTTTTTTTAACTTGGAAGACACAAACAGTAACTATGCTGTGGTCAGCTGTTCTTGCATTAGGTGATGTGGTATTTCATTAGACCATTACATGACAACCCTTTTTTGTCTTTTTAATTACTGCAGTGTTAGCTTGGCTGTGATTGTGCACAATTATTGTCCTTGGAGCTGATTGATCTCTTGGATGAATGAGTGTTTCTTTAAATGATCTGTGCTGACCATGGTGATGAACCAGTATGTGCCTGAACGTCCTGCAGTCCTTATTTTTCATTGATATCTATGTTCCAGGCTAATTTTTTTTTCTAATGCAGAGTGCAGGGTCTTCGCGTTTAATGGGCTGGACGCGGTACATGCATATTTGCAGTGACAAGAAGACATTGAAACGCTGGTTTTTCATTGACAAGAGGGTTGGTTAAGTGCTCAGTTCTGTGGAAAATTCTGCATTCTGGTGCACTGACTTTGTGTAGCTTCTAACTGCTCTTACAAAGAGACTTGAGGGGGAGGGTGAGTCGTGCCTTGTTGATGGATTTGAAGACAGGCCTCAACTCACCTGTTGTTGCTGATCATCTCCCTACATTAGCCTTGCCTGCTGCTGTCATGACTTTCACAACACCTACTAGCTTCCCCTCTCCGGGGCTTTGCTTGAATACTACAAAGAAGATACCTCTGCCTAGTAAGATTGAAGAAGTTCGTGCCACTGGATGGCTCGACCTTATGATGGCCGCATCACCTACCCGCAGAAGGCAGATCAAGGATGTCATCAATGATACTCAAGCTGATGATCTCGATTTGCAATATCGTAACTGGATGGTATGTATTTACACCTGTAGTGTTTGCCACTGTTACAGAAGTTTGACAACATGTCAGTGATTTCCATTGTTTTATCATTGAAGGTCGACTATCCGTCTGCTTTGACCTCATTTGAGGCAATTACTGATCTTGCTGGGCGTAAAAGGTTGGCATTGTTTCTTGACTATGATGGAACGCTTTCACCAATTGTGGACAATCCTGAAAATGCATTAATGTCTGATGAGGTACATTTACATCAACTCCTGCTATTCATGTAAGATTGGAGCACTGCTCCTATATTTTCAGTGCATTTTCTGTACACTCTCTAAAGATTGTATTTCACAGATGCGAGCTGCTGTGAGGCATGTGGCATCACTTTTCCCAACTGCAATCATCAGTGGAAGGTCTCGGGATAAGGTATATTATGTTAATTGTTTATCAAGGGAAATAATCTTTGTACCAACATTTTGCTTTTCCCTCTCTTGTTAGTTCTTTTCTCTGATTGACCTTTTCCTTTTAGGTTTTTGACTTTGTCAAGCTTAATGAACTACACTATGCCGGGAGTCACGGAATGGACATAATGGGCCCTGTTAGGAAGACTGCTGACTCCAATGGTGCGGAATGCATTCGGTCAACTGATTCGAAGGTGAAAAAACTTTCTAGATCTTGTATCCACATTTTAAACTTGTTACTCGTTTAGTAAGGTGATTTTTTTAACCCCCACAGGGTAAGGAAGTCAATCTGTTCCAACCTGCAAGTGAGTTTTTACCCATGATCAGTGAGGTATGTATCTTCTTCTGGAATTTAGGTTGCCATTTTATGTCATATGGTTGGACTTTGCTCAGTCTTGTACATGCCAGGTGTATAAAAAACTTGGTGAGAGTGTCAAGGACATTAATGGTGCCAGGATGGAAGACAACAAGTTCTGTGTGTCTGTGCATTACCGCAATGTGGCAGAAGACGTAATAATTCTATATCCAACTGTTTATATTTCATACATGAAAATGTTTATTAGGGATATTTGAGCTGAATATTAACCAATTTAACTCATTTCTATTCTTCAGGACTATAAAAAGGTTTTCCAGTGTGTAACTGCTGTTTTGGAAGATTACCCTTGCCTAAGGCTAACCCATGGAAGGAAGGTGAGGATTATGCACAACTAGAGGCTTTATCTAAATTATTTGCTAGTAAGCATTTTTTAAATTTTATTTATATTCAATTGCACTCTTCAATGCAGGTTTTTGAGGTCCGTCCTGTGATTGATTGGAATAAAGGTAAAGCTGTGGAGTTTTTACTCGAATCTCTTGGGCTCAATGAGAGTGAAGATGTTCTCCCTATCTATGTTGGAGATGACAGAACTGATGAAGATGCATTCAAGGTATCTAGTGATTTCTAATTTGCTCACATGAACTTCTAATACAATAGGCCGTTTCTACAATTCATAGTTTCCTCTTTATGCAAATAGGTTCTGAAGGCAAGCAACCGTGGCTTCGGAATACTGGTGTCATCTATACCCAAGGAGAGCGATGCCTTCTACTCCTTGAGGGATCCAGCTGAGGTAACTCACAGCACTGCAGTAACCACAACAGAACTTTTGCATCTGAATGTTTAGTATTGGTTCAAAAGGAAAAAACATTTTGAATAATAGTTATGTGCTTGTTATCGCAAGTGAAATGAAACACTCTTCTTGATGTCTATAGGTGATGGAATTCCTGAGAAAGCTGGCAGCATGGAAGGAGCAGTCCACCTGAGAGTGAAAGAACATCAGTTTGGTTGGTTTGGGGAAGAACCAAGAGTATAAATAGTAGCAAGATATATACTGCTAACCAAATAAGTCGGCTATTTGGAGGAGTCAGGCCAAAATGTTTTTGATTTGGCATTTTATAAGAGGCTATTGCATTTTTCTGTCCCACTTTGTTCTCGTGTCAGGGTTTGTGAAGCAAATTCAATTCTTTCATTGTTTAGGTTCCTTTAGTATATACAGCGATATTCTTAAAAGAGTTTTGGTTCCTACTAGTATTTCGCTGCCTCACAGTTTTGCTCTAGGTAATTATCTATTCCACGTTGTATTCGTGAAGATGTAAACAACTGGTTCTTTGTTTAAACAGCGCATAGCTGTCAATGTGCTCTAAAATTGTCAAGTTGTGAGCACGGAACCTACATTGCAGGCATGTCCTGTATCTGGGTTTTTCTATGTTTCTTGGAAGTATATATCTGGGTACCTGTCTACCTGATGTTCCATTCTGTGAGCTGGACCAGCTCTCCATTTTGTGTGCTGGACCAATTCTTGTGAGTCTGCTCTGTTATCTGGCGATCAAAATGTTGAGCTCGCAGTGTGCGGGTTTGTTCCAAATTTATTTGTTAGTTCTACGCGTAAAGCATAATTTCTAATCGGTTCAGTCTCTTGTTTGAAATGTGAGAATTTTGGTCGAAATTTTTAAAAATTGATCTACATTTTAGGCAGACTTCATAAATTTCTAGTTGAACCCAATGCCGTAGGAAGGATTTCTATGTTCATTGTCGTCACCATGAGATTTTGCACCGATTTCATCTTTTTGGGATAGGACGACACTCATTTTTCATGTTTTTTGAGAGGAAAGGCTTGGACTTTATTTATTTTATTTTATTTTACGTGGAAAAAAGCTTTTCATTAACTTATTGGCTCAGCAACTTTATTGATAACTTAGAATTACATTCCATCGCTTGCTTCGATGTAATTTTGTAAAACGGGCAGCTGGGTCATGCGGCCCACGCGCACTTTCCATGGCATTCAGAATATGGGCCGTCGGAAGGTAAGGAAGGAATTGGTTGTTGGTTGTTTGTGGTTTCAGCTGCTATCCCCCCAACCCCAACCCACCAGATCGACCCACGCAGTTTCTTCCCATCACGGCACCCCAACGGGCCGCACCTTTCCTTCGAGGACCACTCCACCTTCCCACCCCCCCGAGTCCAAAACCCTACGACCCGCGCCACCATGCCGCGCCTCGCCGCCGCCGCCGTCGCCCGCCACGCCGGCGCGGCCCTGCGCCGCGGCGCGCTTGAGGGGCTGCGGCGGCTCTCCTCCCTCCAACCGTCGCACGCCGCCTCCAGCGAAGAGGTAACCGAGCGCCGGGCTGACCTGCCCCGTTTTCGTGGCGGCGTCTTCCAGGATCGGAGGCGCGATACTCCATCGCTGACACCGTATTTTGCGCAGGTGCTCGTGGAAGGAAAGGCCAGTGCGCGCGCCGCCGTGCTCAACCGCCCGGGCTACCTCAACGCCCTCACCACCACCATGGTTCGTCCCCATTTCTCGTGTCATAGGTAGCGGTTGGTGCGCATTTTTGTTTCGGTGGTGACGGGGAGACTGTGCTCGACGAAATGCTTCCATGGTTGTGCGGTGGTGGGGGTTCAGTGGACTATGGGCGCGATGATTGATGAAATGCTTCCGTGATCATGCTCCATAGTAGTTTGATGAATTGCGTTTGGTGTTTTACTTAGAACCCCTCCTATCATTTGTGTAGCACGTGCTTGATGAAATGTCTGCACAGTCATTTATGTATGCTGGACGCCTTGGTGTAGGGTGAAGTACCCTTTTTATCAACCAATCTTAAGCTTCTGCTACTTGATTTAGTCCCGTTGTTGTAGTGCGAATGGTTTCTTCGCTTAGTTTATTCCTTGTGTTTTAAGTGTTGACAATGTTCACTTTTTTCTCTGGGACTAGTGCATAGATTACAGCTTACAATTTTACACTGGAAAAAAGTGATCTGATGTTCAGTCAAATGTCCGTCTTGATAGGGAGCTAGGCTCAATAAGTTTTATGAATCATGGGAGGACAACCCAGATATTGGCTTTGTCATGATGAAGGTATGGTGCTTCATCATTTCTTTCTGCTAATGTTGCTGACCAAATATAAATTGAGATGTTCATTGCATGAAGGGCAGCGGCCGAGCGTTCTGTGCTGGCGGGGATGTTGTTAGATTGCGTGAACTTGTCAGTGAAGGTGGGTGGTTAGGCCCTGTATAGCATATAGCCCACATCTCATCGTGAATTGCTGATAGTAATCCGTCCATTATAGTTATGTCACCATCCTGTGCATCTGTCATGTTTGCATTTAGAAATCAGCTGCAGGTTAATTTGGAGCAATAACTCTCCACTGCTTGTTTGCTCAACCTCCTTTATTTATTTCTAGAAAAGGTTGATGGCAAGAATGCAAGTAAAAGTTCTTTTTTCTCCAATTCTACCATGTAATAGAACTTCCTTAAATTTGGATGGTCTACTGAAAACTCACGCATTGTGAAAATGGCTTAGCCACACGTGTAAGGTTACCTCAAGTTTTTATTCTTTTTCCTATCAGGCAAAACGGAGGAATGTCAGGATTTTTTCAAGACTCTGTACAGTTTCATTTATTTTCTAGGCACGTACTTGAAACCACATGTAAGTATATGGACTCAAAACTTTTTTCTTATTACGGTTCATTATAACCATTTAGATTTGGCATCTGAGGTAGCATTTTTTTTTGCTAATAATAGGTTGCCATTCTTGATGGTGTTACTATGGGTGGTGGAGGAGGTGTTTCAATTCCTGGAACATTTCGCATTGCAACTGATAGAACAGTATGTCAATATATTTTTCCTGATTTGCTTTTCTTTTCTATATATTTCTATGGTGAGATTATATTTGCTATTTTTCTCTTAATGTTTGCTCTATTTCATGAATGAATAGTTTGAAGTAAGGTATTTGATGTATTTGTTATAACACGGCGATTTTCAGGTCTTTGCAACTCCAGAAGTTCATATTGGATTCCATCCTGATGCTGCAGCCTCCTTTTACTTGTCGCATCTAACTGGTCATGTTGGTTAGTGCACTTTTTAGTAGCTCCGTGCTGTCCCCTATGATTTTTTTTTGGTGGTTGTGCTATAGTCCATTGCGCAATAGAACATTCGCTCTACTAGTTTTCACACTGGAAACTATACAGGGGAATATGTGGCCTTGACTGGTGAAAAACTCAATGGGGCTGATATGATTGCCCTTGGCCTTGCCACACACTATTCCATGAGTGAGGTAAGATACTCTTTTGCAAATAACATGTTTTAATTTTCTGGTCTTTCCACCCTGGTATTATTAACTAACTTATCAGCCTTTTATCCTGTTCTTTTTTTTTTGTGGACAGCATCTAGATCTGGTTGATGAACGACTTGCAAAGTTAGTAACTGATGACCCATCAGTTATTGATTCTTCCCTTGCACAATATGGAGACATGGTTTATCCAGACAAAAAAAGCATTGTTCATAGGTAAGCTATTTGCTGAGCATGTCTCATCAAGCACCTTTGGCCATGTGACTTATCTTCATCCTCGAAAAATTACTTGATTGTCTGCTTTGTTTCTCTCTCTTTTTTGAAAAGTGCCCGTTTCAATATATTTCTGTGTATATCATCTTGATGGGTATTCCTTGCTTCATTTCTGCTACCATAGGCTGGATGTGATAGACAAATGCTTCAGCCATGAGACAGTTGAAGAGATTGTTGATGCCTTGGTGAGTTATGATTCAGCTGCTTTTACTTTTCTGACATCTATCAGTGTTTGATTGATCTGGTCATCTGAGACTTACTTGTTAGCATCTCATGGTTTATTATGAAACTATCATGGAATTTATAGCTAACTTTTGATGGAGACCTATTATACTGTCTTGACATATCTTCTATTCACTGTACTTTTACTGTCCTGGATGGTGCATGAATTAGTTTGTTGAGTTCAGTTTATTGGTTCTGTGACTGAAAATTTGTTCAATGCTTATATGCTTTAAACCTAAGTCTTCCATGTAACCAGGAAAGTGAAGCGGCTAGGTTGGACGAAGAATGGTGTACCTTGGCACTGAAACGATTGAAAGAGGCCTCTCCATTAGCTTTGAAGGTCTCACTGCGATCGGTAAGTAGAAATTCGTATGACCTCAGTTGTTTGTCCTTAAGCTGTTGACTCAGATTATTTCTGGACATCATGTAGATACGTGAGGGTAGATATCAGACACTTGATGAGTGCCTTGTCCGTGAATACCGCATGTCCATGCATGGAATATCAAAACAATTTTCTCATGAATTTTGTGAGGTATGTTTTTTTATGCCATGCTTTTAAAAGTTTATGAAATGTTGTATAAAGTATACAATGTGATCAAGTGATTACTTCTGCCGCAAAATTTGAAAATGAGTACCAGCAAACTTGAGACCTGAAAATTTTATGACTTCCAGCCAGAATTGCAATAGTTATAATTGCAGGTGACCAGAAAAAGCAAACTGTAACAAAGAACTTTATTGTGAGCAAATAATCATTGACTTCTCTGTTGGATTATTTTTTTTTGCAGCTGTTATACTAATTGGACTCGTTTTTTTGTTGCTGTGTAGGGTGTGAGAGCGCGCCTAGTTGAAAAGGACTTGGCTCCAAAGGTTTGTTTTGCTCCGCACCATTGGTTCTTTCAACTACAAATAAAACAAAAATGGTTCTTTGTCATCTGTGCATTGATAATCTGTTGTTGCAGTGGGATCCCCCTGCCCTCGAGTATGTCACAAAGGACATGGTGGATGCCTACTTTGCACCTCTTGGCGAGTTTGATGCTGAGTTGAATCTACCTACAGAAACGCGAGAGGCATTCGTATGATCAAACAGATCATTCCATGGTCCGGGACCTGATAAACGTGCTAGCCATTATTTTTGGCAGCGCAAACAGTCGGAGGATGGACAAACTATTCGTGTACCATATACACCTTGGCGTATTGAATTTTGAGCGCCAAGGAAAACCTGTGCTACTTTTTCGTTACTTGTCATAAGCACGCATCTTTACCATACAAAGAGCCAGGTGCAAGCGTTGTGCGCAAGAGTCGGAGAGTGGTCGCAAAGTTCAGATGCAGCCCATGCTAAGACCATCGTTTGTCCTGTACCCAGCAGCCCAACTGCGTGAGCTCTCCGTCCCTGCTTGGCCCTGTCGAGTCAGTACTCAGCCGTTCTCTCCTGTCAGTTCAGGCCACGGTTTACTACCGTATCGTGTGCAGAGATGAAGCACTTTTCCTATTACTACCAGGCCCTGAGAATTCACGACCTCAAGCCCCGAACGGAACGAGTAACGGCTGCAGGTCTCACACACATGCCAAATCCACCAAGCAAACACCAAGGAATATATGTGATCTGGCCAGAACATGCAGGAGAATATCAGAGTACGAACCCTACACGGTTCAACCAGTTAATCACGGGTTCACGGGCGTGCTCGCGTCCAAAATCCGACGAGATTTCAGAGCAGAGTGATGGCGGCGACGCGCCAGCTCGAGCGCCACATGCGCGGCTCCCATCTCGCCTCACCACGACCCGCTATAAGTACCACTCGCCATGCACACCTACAGCCACAGAGCAAGCGAGCGCAGCACAAGCACTAGCAGCAGCAGCAGCAGCAGCTCTAGCTTGCACGTGCACAAGCAGCTCGCTCGGTCGCGATGGCAGCTAGAGCGGCGCTCCTCCTGGCCGTGAGCCTGGTCCTGGCCGCCGTGGCGAGCGCGACCTACTGCCCGCCGCCGCCGGCCCCGAAGCCGCCGACGCCGACGCCCAGCGGCGGTGGCCACCACTGCCCCAGGGACGCGCTGAAGCTGGGCGTGTGCGCCAACGTGCTGGGCCTCGTCAAGGGCAAGATCGGCTCGCCACCGTACCAGCCCTGCTGCTCGCTGCTGGACGGGCTCGTGGACCTGGAGGCCGCCGTCTGCCTCTGCACCGCCATCAAGGCCAACATCCTCGGCATCAACCTCAACCTCCCCATCGACCTCAGCCTAATCCTCAACAACTGCGGCAAGAGCTGCCCCAACGACTTCCACTGCGCATAGATCGTCCACTGATCGATGATCGTCCTCCTCCTTCGCCGGCGGCCGCGGTCGTCCATTCTGTCATTCCGTGGCGAGATGATGATGATGCTTTGCTTGCTCTGTGGTTGATCATCTTGCTGCCAGCTCGAGCTTGTTTGTTTTTATTCGTTTCGTGATACATATGATGAGTGGTTTGCACTTGTATGTACACAACCCCCGGCAACAGTCACAACATGCATTGCCTGGGTGATCAGTTGATTACTGATCATGTTATTCTTGATCTGTTTCTATGGTTTGTCCCGTAAATGAAGCTGTAATTTCTTTCTGATAAAGCTGAGTGTGTGGAATAATGGAATTGATTTGGACGTGTACTACTGGAATGCCGTTTCAAACATGCATACTTTCCTTGCCCAGGAAGTGATGAAAATATTTTCAAAATAATCAGATACTCCAGCTTCCCAAATTGTGGTTCGTTTGTGCTGTACATATGAATACAACAATGCCGCACTGTTGCTTGCTTGTTAGAGCAATGCCCAGAGAGTTCATGAAATGAACCAACAGAAACTTCACTCGATGCTTCTGCCATAAGTACAGCTAGCGGTAAAGTTGTAAAATGAGACAGTGGTTATTTGCACGGTACAGCCGTACAGGTCATCGGGACACAAAATTAGCCCACGTACAGATCGTGAAGTGAGAAATCGCCGAGATAATGACTCATATATAGGTCTACATGTTCCACAAAATCAATCACTGCAACGTTGGAGATCATTACTGATAGCAGACCATCGGGCCACGGACGTTTCATTTGCTCCAGAATAATATCCAGTTACAGATCAATAAACATTCACCAAGCAGTACGTACGTAGCATACTACCGGTGCGAAATATAAAATACGACCTTAAAGTTGAAAAATCATATAAGAAAAAACATATATTCACTTAATTATACAAGTTCCATACATATATTTCTTACGACATATGGAAAGGGTTTTTAGAGGCGGGTACGCACCTGCCCGTAGTTCTCGCAGCTAAAAATACGATTTTTAGGGGCGGGTAACGCGTCCATTCCTACAAATCGATTTCTAAGGGCGAGTCATGCCGTGACTCACCCCTATAAATCAATTTTCAGAAAATAAAAAAATAAATAAAAATTGAAAATAGCAAAATAAAAAAGAAAAAAATATTGCAGCCAACTAACCACCACCATAGGCCCCTGTAATATAGTTAAAAAAACTCTACGAGGTACACTATTCTTTTATATTAACTCTGAAATTGACGCCACCACCCGCACCTAAAAATATTTTTCAATTTTATTCCAAAAATTCATTTAAATGTTTCCATATAGCAAAACAAATAAAAAATTAAAACTTCTACACTATGATTATTGTGAACTATAGATAAAAAAATATACCAACTATATTTTAGTGTATATATAAAGGTTAAGATTGTTGAAAGCTCAAAGTATGACTTGAGTTGTATGAGATACTATATAATTATAGCCATATGTAGTTTCATAATAATTTTTTGGACCATTAAATGACCTTAAATAAAAAATTTATCAACTATAAAGTTTTAGATCTCATCATTATCTACAACTTTAATATAAAGTTTGACTTCATCCAAGATCATATGAAAAAGTTATAATTTTTTTATGTGGAACCATTTTTAGAGGCGGATCATGCCATCACCCACTTCTAAAAATATATTTTTAGGGACGGGTGATGCCATCACCCGCCCCTAGAAATACCACCATTTCCAGGGCGGGTGGTGGCATCACCCATCCCTAGAAATGCTATTTTTAGGGGCGGGTGACCGCCCGTGAAAATGACGGCCATTTGCCATCAACTGCCCTTAAAAATACTTTTCTAGAGCGGGTCGGATGCTGCAGTGACTGCGCTCCATTTGCAGGAGCGGGTCAACTTTTGATCCGCCCCTAGAAAAAATAGGATGTTCCTACAAATCGTTTTCGTAGTATTGAATATATATTAGTGCTAAAACAGTACATAGGTAATACTAAAGCTATAGAATTGAATGACCCATGTTCTTCTGAAAAGCATAATCAATTAAGTATGTCTTGAAATGAAAACAAAACTAAATAACTAGTGATTTGAACAATATATGAGTTCCTTCTAGAAAATGCAAAGAAGATCAAACCTTGAGCCGAGAAGATCATATGATGATGGGGAAAAAATGTCATTCTCATATAGCGTGCAATTGACATGGAGGACTTTGACGAGCTAAGATGGGCATTTCCCCCTCTGATTAATTAAGTACAATATTTAAGTAAATGGATTAGGATTTGGGGGCCCTGTGCAGCTGGCCACCCTGCCCTTCCCAGTCGAGACGGCCCTGACCAAGCGCGTATAAGCAGCTTCCAGTGCTGATGAGCAATCGTTATCTGACAGCAGGAGATGGGACGAAGCAAGGAACCGCTTGGGCACCCGTGAACCGGATGACGCGCGCAGGCTCGTCGCGCCTCTCGTCCCAGTTGGCCCTGCTGACCCCCCTTGCGCGCGAACGTCCGCCACAAACAACAATATGACCTGCTAAAGATTAAGGCCGAGTGCTGGCTGATCACAGGAATGCCAACCTAACAATATAAAAAAGGAAGTGGCATGCAGATGCAATCGTCGTCGTCCAATACGATGGCACATACTCCACTTATTCGGCCAGATGGTTATAATATACTAATGCCTATTCTTGGTGCGTGGGTGGGTGCCATGCAGGGGTGTGAGATTTGGACGGTTCACGTTTTTTTTTCGAAACGCAGTACAGATGTAGACGCTCACAAACGCGTGTATACTTATCCTTATAAATACACGCATGCCATTCTACCCTACGGACGCCTCTGAGAGACTCTTGGGTTCACCGCATGATTTGTATTGTATTTTATTTTTCCTAGTTACATAATTTTTTATTTTTACTATGTACTTAGATAAACGCTATATCTATATATGTATTAGGAATTATGTATTTAGAAAAATTAAAATAGGAAACAGTGGGAGTAATAACTAATAAACAAGGTTCTAAATATCCCACTATATCTTCCGCTTCAGCCCACTATAGCTGTTTGAGGCAATATACAACTATTTGAACTCATGTGTAATTTAGCTGCTACAGCCCGCTATAGCCTCATTTAGCCCGCTATTAGCTGTTTTTAGACTCCAGTCGCTAAATTCCTTAGCCCGCTATTTGGAACCATGCTAATAAGCACTTGGGATTTTTGTTGAGCTTTGAATATTCTTGCCTCCCATATTGAGGTTTTTGTTGTGTGGTAAGGATATGCGTGAAGATTAGCTAAAGATTGTACAACTCTGACACGTGCTTAGTTGAAATCACCATGCCCCTCTTGTGCTTTTGATACGTGCTTTGTTGAAATTTTATTTTGAGCTATGCAATCTTTTCTTTTCTTTTTGAAACAGTAAGGGACCCTTATTTGATCTTTTTGTGTTTATATGTATGAAAAGGATATGTGCATATTACAACTCCATAGGCCTAAAAAAAAGAAAAGACCAAAAATCCAGTAGTAATATCAACACAAATCTTATCATTCCAATTTAGATCTTACATGGTGCAATTTGTAAGAAAATATTTCCATTGCATTGGACGGGCCCACCTTGAACGAAGGGTATTCAATTGAATACCCATTATTTTTGATAAAACTTTTTGTATATGTAATATTTCTCAAGTATATGAAGGAAAAAATAAAAACAAACAACAAATATGATAACGGGATAAAAAATAGCCCAACTTCCTCTCCCCACCAAACAGCCCACGTTCCCCCTCCCCTCCCCTCCCCTCCCCTCCCCCGCGGCCCACGAGCCCCAACTGGCCCACCCCACTCGCAAGCCCTTGCTAGGCTCCCCCGGTACCCTCCCCGTTCCCCCACCCCTGGCCCATATGCCCACACGCACATTTGCCCTGCCCTTCAGCTCAGCAGCTCCCTAGGTTGGCAACCCTAGGCGGCAGCTGCGGCGCGCGGCACGGCGGGTCGGTGGCCGGCGGTGACCGACAGCGAGGGCGGCTGGGCGGAGAGGGCGCTAGGGCGGCGAGCCAACAGCTGAGCGGCAGGCCGGTAGGGGCGGACCCGCGCCGCTACGGGGCGCCGGCAACGACGGCTGCGGGCTACCTGCTGCCTGGCCAGGCTCTGGCTCGCTTGCTCGGCGCGCGACAGCATGGCGGCGCCTCGGCCTCGGCGACCAGGGAGGTAGTGAGCAGCGTAGGCGCACCTAGCAGCAAGGCAGCAAGGGGCCAGGGCAACCGAGCCCTTAACCTTGAAAGGTTTGTGAAAATTCATCCATATTTTGTGAAAATTATCATTGCAATTAATATAAATTCACAATAATGTAGTATTGTAATAAGAAAGATATTTATGAAACTTGATTGCTTGTAATATGTAGGTTTGAATCATGAAAAGAAGGAAGAGTAGCGGTGCCGCTACTGATTTGAGATCTTTTTTGGAAAGAAGTGCTGCAAAAAAGAGACAATCTGAGTCAGAGGTTGTTTCTCCATCTTCCAATGAAAATTAGCTGGAAATGGTGGTATTTTAAGAACCGAGTAGCAGTGGGGCGAACGCAGTGAGTTGAGCAGTGGTAGCCAGTTTAGCCCCCAATAACTGAAGATGATGAATCCATGCCTGTCGATAAATCTGAATCCAATGGCAACGAGAATGATGATTATAACATAGAGCATGATCGTGGGTTGAGGGCTCCTATTTCTAGCTATCCTGTCAATGACCAAGATTCAGTTAGAAGGGCGTACATCGCATTGGGGTCATGTCGACCAAACATGAAAAGGGATAACTTTCCGCAACATAATTGTGGAGGTATATGATTGTGGAGGTATGTGCCGATTCCAACCAAAGTGATTTGATGAATTCAAGTGTCTAGAGTATAGTGTGCATAAAGATGCTGTATATTGCTTTGTTTGCTATTTGTTCAAAGATATAGTAAATTTCCTGATGGAGATGCTTTTGTTGAGGAAGGGTTTCAGAATTGGAACATGAAAGCTAGATTTCGTAAGCATGCGGGTGCTATTGATGGTGCTCATAGTGAAGCTGAAGAGAAGTATGATATGTTTAGAACATCCTGTACATCCATCTGTGAGTCTCGTGCCTCAAACACTACAGAGTTTAAGGCTAGATATCTTGCTTGCTTGACATTGTCACTTAAGTGCATAAGATATCTTTTGCATCAAGGGTTGGTTTTTCGTGGTCATGATGAGGGAAATAATTCGCAGGATCAAGTGAATTTCAAGGAACTTTTGGCATGGCTTGCAGGTAATTTTGAAGAAGTTAATTGGGTGGTTCTTGAAAATGCTCCACTTAATTATCAGATGATTGACCATAAGATTCAGAAATAACTTATTGCTTCTTGTGCTCATGAAACAACCAAATTTATTATAGAGGAACTTGGTGATGAATGCTTTGCTATTCTTGCTGATAAGTCTAGTGATGCATACCATCAGGAACAATTGGCTCTTTACTTGCATTATGTCAATAAAAAAGGAGAACCTGTTGAGCAGTTTCTTGGTCTTGTGCACGTTGAAGATACTACATCATTGACTCTTAAAGAAGCAATTCAGTCCTTACTTATCAAATATCAATTGCCTTTATCCAAGGTGCGTGGTCAAGAGTATGATGGAGCTAATAATATGAAAGGTCATGTTAATGGTTTAAAGAAATTAATTATGAAAGTCCCCTTCTGCATATTATGTTCATTGCTTCACCAATCAACTTCAGTTAACCCTTGTAGTTGTTGCTAAAGAGAATATTAATTGTCAATGGTATTTTGGGCAACCTTCATATTTGTTGAATGTTCTAGAGATATCATGTAAGAAGATCCGCATGCTTCGCATAGCTCAAGCTGAATACATGATTGAAGCATTGAAATTGGGTGAAACTGGAACTGGCCAAGGATTGAATCAAGAGATGGGTTTAGCAAGACCAAGTGATACATGTTGGGGATCTCATTACAAAACTGTTATGCATGTGATGCATTTATATCCTTCAATCAAGAAAGTTCTTTTTAGAGTTGGAAAAGAAGGTAAAGGGGCTGAGGCATTAGAAGCTCAAACTATGCTCAAAATATTTAACTCGTTTGAGTTCGATTTTCTACTCCACTTGATGAATGAAATATTTGGATACGCAAATGACTTATGCAATGCTTTGCAAAAGAGAGAGCAAGATATTGTAAATGTAATAGATTTTCTTGAGTTCACAAAGGTAGAATTGGATGTTTTGAGACAAGATGCTGGATGGAAAGAATTTCTAAAGACGGTCATTTCTTTTTGTCAGGAGCGTAAAGTTAAAGTTGTTGACATAGATGGAAAGTATATTTCTATATAAAGATCAGCTAAATTCTATAGAGGTGCCACTAATTACCACCGGTTTCATGCTGATATATTTTTGGGTGTCATTGATATGCAACTTCAGGAGCTCAATAGTAGGTTTGATGAGGTAAACATAGAGCTACTTAGATGTATGGCATCATTCAGTCCAGCTAACTCCTACCTTTAATGTTGAGAAGTTGGTTAAGCTTGCGGAGTTCTATCCTCATGACTTTGTATTTGAAGAAATGAATCAATTTTGTTTTCAACTAACTCGCTATATTGCTGATGTGAGGAATGATGACAACTTCAAAAATTTGAGGAATCTATCGGAGTTGTCTATGATGCTAGTTAAAATAAATAAGATTGTTCGGTATGATATTGTGTATAAACTTCTTGAGTTGGTGCTAGATCTGTCTATTGCAACTGCTGGTGTTGAGAGAATCTTTTCGGCAATGAACACTATCAAAAACAAACTAAGAAGTAAGATGGGATAGAATTTTTGAATAATTGTTTGGTCACATTTATTGAAAGGGAATTCTTCTTGCAAGCGAAGGATGAGGACATCATCAAGTATTTTCAAACCATGAAGGATCGTAAAGTTATCTTGTAATTTGTAAGCATTTTTATCAATGTCATTTGCTATTTTTTATAATTTATACTCTATTTATTTCAGATGTTCCCACTATGATATGTTGATCATTTAGTGTTCTATTATCTATATGTTGAACAAATTCAAATTATGAACAATATATGTTGTCGATACTCCATTATGTGCTATTAATATATAGTATGAGCTAGGGGTTGAGCTGTTAATTTTTTTTTACACCATTTGAAATTTCGAATACCCACCTCCCAAATCCTAGGCCCGCCCCTGATTTGCGTAAGTTGAGGATCTCCTGTTGCATGGTAGCACACAGCATACATGTATATAGGTAGTTAAGGATTATAATAATAGCAGAAGTGAATAACTTAGAAACAGTTTAGAAACAGTTATATGAATATGGGATAGGGATATTTGTGTGCATAATAGAAGATGTGGGCAAAATAGATGCAAATTCAGGGTTACTTTATATTGTTTTTCTTAATGGCAATGGTGGATAATTTATATGTCAAAGTTTATATACAAGCCTGTGCTATTTCGAGGTTCTTCGACTCTCTCCATTCAATTTTTATATGTTGTGATTTGATTATATATGCAAAAACAATTTTTAACCGCAAACACATTTTGTAATCATTATAAAAGTATAATATGCAGCAAGTACTTTTAATTAAGTACAATGGTACAATTGTGCCACAAAATCATAAATTCAGGTACTAGTATTTTTTAGAGTAATTTCATAATGATAAATTTATAAACTGTCTGGTAAGATTCCTCCGCTCATCGTGGCTGACCAAAGCATAATATATACGAAGATGTGCATACACAAATAGTAGATGAGATTCTTTTACAATCTTCGTGGAGTGTGCGAAGTGATTATTAGTATGCATGTAAGGTAGATAATGGTGACACACACACAACCTCTCTCAAACAGATACGTACAATGAACACATGCATGAACCTTTGTCAGGTCTGGGCCTCCAGCAATGCAAGCAGCTGGTTCTGACTTCAAAGTTAGCTACATACCTTGTCCATCATATCGTGGACGGAGATACGGAATCCTGTAATTTTTTAAGCGAGTGCTGCTGGTACACGAGAGGTGAAGCTCAGCTGCCCAGGGATCAGTTTGCAGGCTTGCAGCTAGCGGCGCCCATGTTTACTAGCTCGGCCGCCGCGTTTGCGCTACGAGTCCAAGTGCTCACACGCACTCACACACCAAGTTGCAAGATTTTTAAGGCGATCGAGTGGCTGAGTACCGATGGAGATCAAAGCCTGGAGTTGTGCACGCTGTACTCACATCACGACGATGTGAACCACTGATCAGCTGTACTTCGCTAGGAACCCTGCTTTGTTCAGTAGCGAATAGCGGTGCCAAAGAAAATGTAAAGAATAATTGTACTTATCGTTCTTCTCACACCACGACGTGTTAACCACCGAATAATAATTGTACTTCGACGCGAGCTCTGCTTATTTCGCTAGCAAACACAGAGAGCTAGCTGCAAAAAAAAAAAAAAATCAAGCAAGAATTATGCAGAAGTTGCTTGGCGATCAACGAGACGTCATGGGTGATCACGCATCGTCACATGCAAACCAGCTGGAGTGGGACTGCCGACTCTGCTCCATACTTTTGTATGATGATTCAGTGAATTTAGGAATCGCATTTTTCAGAGTTTCCCAACTCAATGTAAATGTATGTTGGAAGACTTTCAGGCTGCAGCCTATCACGTCTATGTTCTTCTCACGGGAAGGGAAGGACTAACAACACCAACTAGTATCAAATTCCAAAGTAGTCAGATCACTTTTATACAACAATGCTACTGTAATAATACATGACCTGTTATGCAACTATGACCGCATTACTGCTCACAGAACAACATATTTGACATTTTCCATGCATTTTTCTTAAATGGCCAAGTCGTTATGTTCTTCTTAGTTTTTTTCGCTCAAGTGAGTGAGAGGGTGCTGTAGTCTAATAACCCTCAGCTATTCACAAAAAAATACTATAAAAATGTTGCAAATCTAGTAGTATTAATTTGATCATGCATTCCCCTAGAGATCTTTTACATGTAAGTAGACAAAGAGCAAAATTAAAACTTTGGAACTAGCAAATCTAAGTGTATCAGATATCAATTTTTTATACTTCATTCGTTCTAAAATAAAGGTCATTTTAATTTGTTCTAAGCCAACTTTTTTCACTTTGGACAAATGCATAGAAAAATACAATAGCATCCACAATAATATCGAACTAATCTCAACACCATATGCATTTATTTGATATTGTAAATGTCAATATATTTTTCTACAAATTTGGATAAGAAAATTTGATTTATGAGAAAACTAAAATGAGCTAAGATTTGAGACAGAGGGAGTACCTCCTAATAAGTTATTATAACTGGTGCTTGTCTTATCTCTCTAAGTCTCCTAATACCTAGTATCATGATATTGTATCCAAAACTAGCACGCCACATAAATGTCATTAAATTAATGTGTAGAGACAACACTTCTAACACATAGTGCTACATCCATCTCTCAAAGAATAATACAATCTTGATATTCAAAAAAATGTTTAGCAAAGAGTAAAATTTTTATGGGTAGCACATGCTTATTAATTTGTCTAGGTTTGATGGCATGGCTTGATCAGTAGAGGAAATTGCTTCTCTGATTCATTGCTAAGGCCAGTCTTAGTGCATGGTTTCATTACAAAGTTTGGTAACTGAACCGGATGAGTGTCATGGGAATAAAATTTCTCTCTCATCTCATGAAACCCTCGATCCTCTCTCCTCGTAATGGCCCTGCCATATCAATAAATTTTGCTGATGTGGCATAAAATTTAATGCGTATGAAATTTTTATGAAACTCCCACTGAGATTGGCCTAACACATACTACACATTAATTTATCTCGCGTCAATGGTGTTTTCTAAGACAGATTAATTAAAACAAACGTGATTAATTAAGGAAGGATACTAGAGTCATTTCTCCTAAGCACCAACTATCTGAAAAATGCTATGATTGTAATTTTTTTTTTGGTAGGGAGGTAGTATCATGTTGTCTTAGGAGCTTTCAATTGTTGCAGTGCTGTATCTATGAGAGTGGACCTCAAACATTAGATTTTGTATTAGAATATAAGATATCGTGCCAAAGTTATACTTTCTCCTCTAAAAACTGCAACTCTTGCATTTGAAAAAAAATCACACAAGGTACACAAATGGGGCCTACTTAATTACCTTGCATGCCTAATCAAGTGGCAAAACATATTTGCCAACCTTAATTATCTTACATGGCGACGTCAGTGAAAAAGGAAAGTCAGTACACCCAGATAGGTTGACTCATGTATAAGGGTACCAAGGTCATTTGATAATAATATTAATCTGGCTCTGAAAAATACAATCACACTCTTCGTGCGACAGTAAGAGTATCTTACTACACAAGATACAACTTTCCTCTCTTTCCTTTCTTTTCTGCACAAATGAAAAAAAGTCCTACCTGACACACCTAATTGACGTGCACGATACTGTTGGAGTAGCCTTTGCTATCATGGACACTAGTACTGCAGTAAGCAAAATATGTAAGCAGTAACCTATCGGATGATGATAAGAGTCCTGACCCATACCTGTCTAGCTCTTGTCGCGTGAATTTAGCAGGATTGCTCAACTTGCATCTGTATTTCCACATGGGGAAAAATTGTCCTATCCCCCCAAAACCACCGGCGCGTCCAGAGAGACAACCAAGCAACGATCAAACCGATCGAAGCACAGGTCATGCTTTGCTGCCGCCAAGCACCAAAGCATCTCCCTCCACTCCATCGACCTGCTATAAAAACCCTGCCAAACACCCTGAGGAAACCATCCCCAAAGCACACGAGCACGCAGTAGCACAGTGTCTCTACTCCTTGCTCGCGGCACGATCGCACAGCACAGACCAACAATGGCTGCCAAGCTTGCCCTCTTTCTGGCCCTGAGCCTCCTCTTCGCCGCCTCCGCGCACGGCTGCGCACCCTACTGCCCAGGCCCCGTCGTCCCGACGCCGCCGGTCGTGCCGACGCCGTCCCACAGCCACGGGCGCTGCCCGATCGACGCGCTCAAGCTCAGGGTGTGCGCCAACGTGCTGGGCCTCGTCAAGGTCGGCCTGCCCCAGTACGACGAGTGCTGCCCGCTGCTGCAGGGGCTCGTCGACCTCGACGCCGCCGTCTGCCTCTGCACGGCGATCAAGGCCGACGTCCTGGGCATCCACCTCAACGTGCCCGTCAGTCTCAACCTCATCCTCAACAAGTGCGGCAAGATCTGCCCGGCCGACTTCACTTGCCCTCAGTGAGATGGGGGAGCTGATCGATTGAGATAAAGCCATCATCCAAGGAACCTAGGCTTGTCTATCTACACTCGCGTTTCAACGGCGACATGTCTTGTTAAATGATCAATAAGTTTGTTATAAATTCTTTCACTGTACCTTTTTTTGCGAGGAACCTTTTGAATTGTATACTTGTATGGAGTTGTACTACCATTTTTAATTGTCAATGATTCCGGCGTTAATTAACAAGTAGAAAGCAGAGTACAGGTGCCAGTGGCGCCAAGTTTAAAAACCTGCTTCGGCGACGCCGGAGACAGGCCGGGGCAGCGGAATAGCCTTACACCACGAAGAAAAAAAGATTACAAGTTTATTACTCGCTAAAGGGTCGATCTACTAGCACAGCCAGGTGCTTTGCTCTTGCAGAAACCCAAAGCTTGGCCGCTTCTTTGATATCGTCTACAAGTCTGCTCACTGGCTTCACTTGGTCTTCAAAAATACGTCTGTTTCTTTCCCTCGACACTGTCCAAATGATCAGAATGGCCAGGGAAAGAGCCCCTTTAGCTTGTGTACCCGTCAGAGACCCTGTAAGGTTTTGAAACCAAGAGGGCAGGTCAATGAAAAACGTTCGCCTTTTCTTTGGAGAAAGAGGAAAGATGTATTCAAGACCGATTACACGTACACGCACGTCGGCTATATGTATGGCTATTCCAGAATTATACCTCGTGAGCTACCAAAATTTGGTATAGGTACTATATAAACCTGGTATTTCATCTATGATAATAATCCTCTTTCAAAATATGGTAGAAAATTACGTACACTCATACAAATTGATCCCTACGAATACAACTATGTTCCTATAAGTAACTCCGACAAAATGGGCTGGCAAACCTTGAGAATGACAGAATCAACATTGGTGCTTCACTGAGTGTTTACGGGCATGTCGCCTAATAATTAAACAATAACGATGCTTATTTTGGATCATAAATCTAAAAAAAGTACGAGCACTCGTGTGAGTTGAGGACTCGAACCAACTTGACATGTTTTT
This sequence comes from Panicum hallii, assembly GCF_002211085.1. Lineage (NCBI taxonomy): Eukaryota > Viridiplantae > Streptophyta > Magnoliopsida > Poales > Poaceae > Panicum > Panicum hallii. Next base: position 56,303,875 of record NC_038050.1, read on the forward strand.
ACTGTAAGAAGCCTAACTAAATGCGCAATGCAGAGTTCGACAAGATAATAATAGCAAAAAAGGATAGTTATAGGAGGCCACTATGTCTGCTCTCAGCGGACAAAAATTAATTAATTGTGCAGATTTATCTATGCATACTTGTCAATTTAAGAAAAGCAAGGTTTCCAATTGCCAAGTTATTTAAAGTACCATATATAGGCATATAGCTACTCGTGACTAGGAGAAAAACAGAAAAGTGTACATCAAGCAGCTTGGAGTGGTGACTGGTGAGTACTCCCTCGGATTTAGAACGTACGGAAAACTAGATGGCCCTCAAGCAATTTTAGCTCCCACCGGCACTTGATTTTGTGCCAGCGCATTTGTGTTCTGCAATTCGTGGGTAAATATGGAGTTTGACACTCATGAGCTGAGAAAACGTCAACTTTTGCGCTGCAAAAAAATAAACATTTGATCTTCTACAGTTGGATAACAACCAGTTTTTTGTCAGAGTTAGGGTCACCTTTTTTCGGTGTAATTTTCAAGCATTGTTGATGTAAATTGAAAATTTAACTGTTTTCGTTCAGATAAATGCTTGGTTACTTTTATTAGCACAATACTACTCTATATTAAGGGGTCGTTGGTTGGTGCCCATGCTGCCATGCTTTCCCCGCAAAACCGTTCGCTTGCCAGACCGTTGGCGGAGGAACTGCTGCCCTCGTTTCGCCCTTCGTGTGGGCACGCTCAATATTAGTGTCCATCCAAACGAGCGAAACTATTTGAGTCAACGACTGAACAATTGGTTAGGCAGATACGAGTGTTAGATGAAACACGCTCTAAATTCGCTATACAAAGGTGTTTTTAGTACATAAATAAACTATTCTTTATTTCAAGGAAAGGCGATCCCCACACCTTTGTACTAAGAGGAAACTTATTCTGACCCGGTCAAGAAAAGACCCTGAAGATCAAATGAGTTTTGGGATATTGATATAGGCAGTAAAGCAGCACATTGACTTGAAATTTGCATAAAAATATGAATTTTTAAATAAATATTAAATATTATAAAATATTGAATGCATTAACATCTTCGTTATGTTGTTTTCACAATTCTTTATGCATTGATTATCAATCTAAAAAGGTTTTTGAGATAAAGAATAAACTGAAGCTAATCTTCAGCATTTACACCGACAGGGATGTACATGATCGTTCTTTTCTACTGGTTAAAGTTATGTACTCCCTCCGTCTCATGAAGAGTGCAATTCTAGTTTTTTCAGATAGATCAGTGGTGTTGCAAAAATACTATAATGCTCTCATTTGTTGGCAATATGTAGTTTGTTTTGGGATGCAAATCAAATCTGACCACTTAATTAGGCAGGTAGTTGAGATCCAATTGATATGATTGCACTCTTTGCGAGATCTTTTTTCAAACGTAGGATTGCACTTGTTCATGCGACGACCAAGGGAGTAGCCACAACACACCAAGTTTAATGGTATAAATTCTAGAACGTTATATATAGGTTCTGTTTGACAGGACTCAAATATCAGCTTTTTCAGAGTGGATTCCATGGGGTCCTAATAAATAGTTAAAACATAACTATATTATGGGAGCTAACTAGAACCGATCATTTTTCCATTTACACTGCGAGCTGAACAACCCGCTCCACCCGCTTTCCGTGCATTTCACACCAAAATCACCTCTCATCTGTTCTCCACACAAATCCCACTGGAATCACTCGACCAGAGAATCGGAAGGTAGAGCTAAAGAATTAGAAAGTGAAGATCTACCAAACTGACCCATATATCGAATCAGAGGAAGTAGCTAGCTGAGAACAAATCACAGCTACTCCGTCTCAAGAGAGTGGTAAGGTGAACACATGCCGGGCTGCAGGTACGTTTGTCTGGCGCGGACTTCTAGCCAGCTTGTTCTGTGACCTTTCAGACCACACGGAGTTGCGTGAATGGTTCATCTTTCGTGGAAACATAGACATGGGCACTGGGCAGAGATACCATCCCAATTGTATACTACTACTTGAGCTCGATTCAGTGTCCGTTGAAGCGCGGCGCACCCATGTTTGCCCGACGCGATAGTACGAGTCTAAGTGAGCACCGACGATAGATGAAAGATGAAAACTGGAATCGTTGTGCTCAAACGATGTGCCATCACTGATCAATTGTCTTGCTGCGACTTTCGATTTGTTCGTTAGCGCGAGCAAGGTTCAGAAAATATTGAGCACATCGTGCAGAGTTGCTTGCAATCAACGATTCGTCACATGCAGATGCAAGATGCAACCAGCTGGAAGCATGGACTGGGAGTACTCGTGATCTATGTTACCGGATACTATGATACGGATATGGATACGCGATACTCCGATACGCCATTTTTCAAAAAAATACCGATATGGAGATACATGGATATATATGTTATATTTATATTTATAGAAATATATAGTAGGGATAAAATAAAAATGCATACATAATTCATAAAATTGCTTAAAATATTTTTGGAGTGTCTGATTGTTTAGTATTTGATATAATAATTCACCTATCTTAGATGTATAGAGATTATATATTTATAGGCAAAATGAGGGGATAGGGTTTCAAGGAGTCCGGAAAGAATCAACAAAGGATCCAAATTATTTTATTTATTTAAATATTAATAAAATATCAGATACTTGTCCGACAAGTATCGGAGGAGTATGGGTATCCGGTAAGCATCAGAGGAGTATCATTATCTGATATGTGAGGGTTCATAAGTATCCATGCATCGTAGCTCGTGATGGTGAAGTTCATCGATCATATCGGCAGAGATTAGTGGATTCCAACTTCTCCAGAAGAGTCAGTCAATTCAGAAGTCGGCAATTTTTTCCGCGGGTCCTGTGGGAAAATCCATGAACATGTTTTGGAATAATTTCTGCCGATCGCAGATAACCAAATGATGTGATCAGTTTTGATAGAGAGTTAACGACAAACTTTGAACTGAGATGACTGCTGCTACCAAAGTTACATTTCTGCATCAGTCTGTTTATAGCACAAGAGTCCGCCTGATGCATCAGTGGCAAGCTCGCCGAGTGAATTTTGACATGATTTCTCAACTTGCTTCTGTATCTCCACATGCTAAAATGTTGTCCTATCTCTCCTTCACAACTGGCGCATCCCAGGACAACCAGGCATTGTTCAACTCGATCGAATCACACATGCGTTGCTGCATTCATCCACGCATGACGCCGAGCACAAAAGCATCTTTCTCCAGTGATCAACCAGCTATAAAAACCATGCCAAACACCCTGAGGAAACCATCCCCAAAGCACACGAGCACGCAGTAGCACAGTGTCTCTACTCCTTGCTCGCGGCACGATCGCACAGCACAGACCAACAATGGCTGCCAAGCTTGCCCTCTTCCTGGCCCTGAGCCTCCTCTTCGCCGCCGCCGCGCACGGCTGCGCACCCTACTGCCCAGGCCCCGTCGTCCCGACGCCGCCGGTCGTGCCGACGCCGTCCCACAGCCACGGGCGCTGCCCGATCGACGCGCTCAAGCTCAGGGTGTGCGCCAACGTGCTGGGCCTCGTCAAGGTCGGCCTGCCCCAGTACGACGAGTGCTGCCCGCTGCTGCAGGGGCTCGTCGACCTCGACGCCGCCGTCTGCCTCTGCACGGCGATCAAGGCCGACGTCCTGGGCATCCACCTCAACGTGCCCGTCAGTCTCAACCTCATCCTCAACAAGTGCGGCAAGATCTGCCCGGCCGACTTTACCTGCCCTCAGTAAGTTGACGGAGCTAAAAAGCACGGTCTGAATGTACGCTTGTACTCTTCCTCGCGTTTCGTTCCACGGTTAATAACAGCTTGCAGCAACGACCCGTTGTTGTTTGCACCACCGAAAATTTGTTACCAATTCTTTCACTGTATCTTTGATCTGATTTACTTGTATGGAGTTGTACTATCATTTGTAGTTGTCAATAAGAAATTTTTTTATTGTGAAAAGGAAGAAAAATATTCATCAGTTGATGGTATATGCACGACCTTCCTGCAGTGGCAGCTCGTATCAGAAGGCAGCAAGCACGCATGAAGTATCATGAGTTCTGATTATGAGTGAAGTGCGGCTAGCGGTGGTCCAAATACTCTTTCATCTACCATTCATATAAAAATACATAGCTAACTTAAACATTCACTACCACAAATTCAGTCATACACGCAACAGACGGCCGTAATTTATAGACGGAAAACCTATGTCTGTGATGGGCCTCATCACAAAAGCAGTTAGGCAATACGCTACACGTATGCGATGAGACTCATCACAGATGCGGGTATACACTTCTGTGATGTGCCCTTATAACCGACGGACTGACTGACGCATCTGTGATGCGTATTAAAATCCCCCCCCCCCCCCCCGCCAAAAAAAAATCAGCGCCCTAGCAGCTCCTTCGCATCCATTCCAAAATAAGCACCTCACTGATTTCAGTTCTTCTATTTCACTCAACACGAGAACAGTAAAAACAACAAGCTGTCACATTATTGAGGGGCGGCATCACAAGTTGAACGCGCGCGACGTGAGGCTCATCGCGACGGCACCCGACGGTGAGCTCGGCCTCGCCGCCGTGACAGGCTCCGCTCTGCGCCTGTGGCAGCGGCATGGACATTTACGGCCTGTGGGCGAGATACATACGGTCGCTGGCTTCGACATGGACAGAACCAAGCTTGGCAACCTGTTAAAGAAACACCTTACTAAGCCAGCAAGACACGGCATGGACAGAACCAATCTTGGCATTCTTTCAGATTTCACAAGCTTTGTACATTTACATGGCGTTCTTCCATCTCCATCAAGTCTGAACCTTGGCATCGATTTGCACACATTTACATGTTTGTATCTCAAGCATGAACTGTTGACAAATAATCTCATATCAGATCACTTGATGTTCCTGTCAAAGTTTAACAACAATATGAAGAACAAGAAACCAGACGCCAAGAACTAATTGGCTTCAAGCGTAGGAGCCCAAACTGCCCTAGTAGCGCACATAGCTTGAAGAATGCGGCAATCTGGCCCTTCGTAATTCACGTTTGGCAGATAATTGCTTTGCGGCTGCGGATGTCGATGAAGGTGAAGGTCAGCTGCCTGCCTGCCTTCTTAGAGCATACTTGGCTATATAATTTAGCCAGCTGTTGGCTATATCTCATTGCCATGTCATTCTAAATCAATCTAATAGACAACTTATGTAATAGTTGGCAAAATATATATATATATATATAGACTGTAACATTAATACTTGATTCATCTTCATTCCCTCTATTATTCTTTCGCCAAATTTATTGGTGTTCGTGTTGCAGTCGGCTGAGAGCATACCGCTTCTCTTCTCTCCCTCCTCTGTCCCCTCCAACTCAACAAAAATATGATATGCCACTTTATTTAGTCCGTCTGCATTACCTTATAGTAGGTGCAGCTTGACCCCTGTAAGCTACGAGGTGAAAAGGGAGGCCTGCGGTCCGATCTACCTATCTGGTCGGCTAGTGTATGAAAGAAAGTCTATTTCAAGTGCTAGTGCCTCTGTTCAGGCGTCATGGCAACGTTCCAGTGACGAGCAACGGCGAACTGAACAGACAGGCAGATCCCTGAACACCTGGCAACACAGCCGCGCATGCATCACCTTCTATTGGCGTAAGGTGGAAGAAGAAGTTCCGATGGGCGATGGCTGACGTTCACTGGTAACACCGTCTCTCTCCATCACCCACCACTAGCAACAGTTTTATCTCCTCCGCAAAACAATTACTCGAAAAAAGAAATGAAAAACAAAAACAAAACTCAAACAAAAACCCATCTATGGGCCAGAAGCCCGAAATGGAATCAGAAGAGAGCCCAATAACAGAAGATCTATTCAAGATTTTTTTTCCACACCCATACAGATCTTAACACAATAACAACCTCTGAAAAGTGAGTGAAAACACCGCAAAGAGATATGTTTAAAAATTCCGTTTGAGTTACTAGCGCTCAAGTGTTAGAATTATACGTTTGAGACTTTGAGTTACTAGCGCTCAAGTGTTAGAATTATACTAGGCCCCGTGCGCACAGATGGGCTTTTCACGGCGCGCCAGCCGCAGCCCGGCGGCCCGGCCGCAAGCATAGAGTTGAGCCCACAAGCAACCGCCTTCTGATTTCTACCGCGGTCAGTGAATCTCCATCGGCCCACTACCCCGCTTAGCTGGCGCCATCAGTTTCCGTGCTTTTCACTTTCTACCGCGGGGCGCATCATTTTCTACCGGGCAAGCCGCAGAGCAGAGTGCGGCGGCCAGCGAGGCAGTGGCAGAGCACGCCCACGCCCACGCCGCCGCCGTTGGAGCACCACCGTAACAAACTTGACTGCCAAGCCAAATCGATCACGCGAACAACCACCTCGTCGCGTCCCCTTTTCTCCACATCACAATTCGAATCGCGCTCGCCTGGAGAAACCCCGGCCGCGCCTCTCTCCACGTCCCCCCGCCCACCGCGAGCGTCTCCGCCGGCCATGCTGTCGGAATCGCCGAGGGAAGGGCCGTGGGTCATCCTGGCCCGCGTCCCGGAGATCTTCGACGACGACACGGAGGACGGCAGCATCCCGCGGGGCAGGGACGTCAGCTTCGTCTTCAACGTGCCGCCGCGCGTCTCCTTCCTGAAGGTGCCCGCTAGCATTGCACCAACCCAGGGCACGAGCGCCGTCGAATACCCGGCCATCGTCGCCGCCGACCCGTCCGGCTGGCTCCTCTTCTGCGACAGGTACCACTCGGGATTCGCCGAGTACCTCGTGTGGCTGCGCGACGACGCGAGGCAGGACGGCGACTCCTTCGTACCGACTACGCGCACCGGCGACAGGGAAGCTGGCGATTACTGCCTCTGTGACGGCACTACCGGCATCGCCACCCTCGTGCCCGACTACCGCCACTGCGGCACCAGAGACCCGGGCAGCACGAGGCTGATCCGGCGAGGCGACGAGATTCTGATCGTGGAGCTTCAGTGCCCTCCTGACCACACGAAGCCCGCTCTCTGCTGCTACTCCACGAAGACGGGCAGGTGGACAAGGTAGGCCTTCGCCTGCAACTCCATCGAGAAGAAGCTGTGCAATAACGGAGTCCTTGCTTACGGGGGGCGGCTGTGGTGGGTTGATCTATCGATGGCATCCTGACATGCAATCCATTTGCAAGCAAGCCGTGCCTGAAGCACGTCCAGTACCCGGGGGCAAGCAAGGTCCAGCTGAACTCGGGCACAGATCTCATCGCCAATGTACACGGTATCTTCCGGAGCAGGTGCGTGAACGTGAGTGGAGGTCATCTGCGCTACGTGCACATCGACGCGGATAACACAATCACCACGTGGAGGCTGGAAGACCCACCCGTGGATGGCGAATGGCCGCTGGACAACTCTGCCGGTGCTGATCTTTGGACGCTAGAGCATAAGGTGCTGCTCAAGGACATTGCTTGGGGCGACGATGCAGCCGGCCTGCAGCAGATCCCGCCAGTGATCGCCTTGGTGCATCCGCACAGGCCTGAGATCGTGTACTTGATTGATAATGCAAAATTGTTCTCGGTTGACCTGCATCGCCGGAGAGTACTGGACTGGCAGCAATGTAAAGTGGCTGAGGCGTCGCCGGAGTACCCCACTTCGGAGCTGCTCATACCTTGGCCGCTTCCACCCAAAGAACGCTCTCCAGGTACACACCACACACATGTCAATGCCACATCTCATGCAGTATTGTTGAGCACTGAATTCTGTGTGTTTTGAACGTATATCGTTATAACTGACGCTTTTTGTTTTGAAGGTGTCCTTGCTGGCTTGGGCTCATGGACGTTTCAGCTGCTAAAGGTCTCGAAAGACAGGCTCTCCCAGTGCTTTGGTTCAGTTTGTGAAGCAGCAGCTACAGCTGACTCTGAAGAAGTCCCCCTCTGCCCGGTAAGACTTTCACCTGTTAGAGATCTGCAGCCTTTCCTTGATTGTCATAGGGCACCTAGTCATTCCCTTGCATTTGACTTCATCACTAATTGTGAAGCTGATCAGCAAGTATTGGTTTCACTGAAGGTCCCCTGACGTTGACGACAACAGCTATTGTACTCTGCGTTTTCCGAAGATGATTCCAAGATTACGGAGGCACAACAAGCAGCAACGACGCTATTGTGCTGTGCTATTAGATTTTCATTTTTCCTAGATAGCCCCATTTCAGTCAATGATCACCTGGAAAATGCCTTCCACCAAGAATTGAGGGAATGTTTTCCAGAACAGAGGAGTTTCACAACTTTGTTGGTTCGTGATGGTGGTACGCTGATGTGTACTTCCTCCGTTCCAAAAAACTGTTCGTTTAAAAATTTCAGACATATTAATACTCTCTCTATTTTTATTTACATGTCGTATTAGGTTTATCCTAAGTCAAACTTGACCAACTTTGACCAAATTTATAGAAAAAATAATAGCATTTACAATATCAAATTTATTTCATTAAATTCACCATGAAATATATTTTGATAGTGCCTATATTGGGTAGTATAGTTGTTGCTATATTTTTCTATAAATTTGGTCAAAGTTATCTAAGTTTGACTTAGAACAAACCTAATATAGGCACTATCAAAATAAAAACGGAGGGAGTAGTAGTGGAAATGATCCTGTTACCCTTAATTAACTATAGCAGTTGTGATTGAAGACCGCACTGTTTATTTGGTTCCATAAATCTCAATATGCATTGGAATTTGAAAAATAACATATACTTAATTATTTGATTGGTTCTATACCCTTCTGAGTAGGTTCCGCTGACTAGTTTGATGGGACAATGCATGAGGAGATCTTGCACACCTGTGAGTTCACTAGTCTTCACTTGATAACTTCTTTGGGAGCTCTGTTACTTGTCATGTGTATGTTTGCATCGAGACATCTGAGGTCAAACGAGATGCTTCCGGTTTTCTTTGCAGTTTCGGTTACAATCATACTTAATGCATGTCGCACAACGACATAACTCAAATTTGACTTGTATTGCCAATGATCAAGGTTGCCGCCGGCGAGCCGTAGCTCACTGAAGCTTCACAGATCTCAGTGTCCTGGTACTCTTTCGCTCCCCTACTCCAGTGGCGCTCGACACTCACTGGTGGTCATGCCTTTTAGACCATAACCATAGCCGTATGCAATTGGTACTTAGTGGTGTTTTCTAGCTTGGCCAATAATAAGGATGGTGGCATGCCACTGCAGTATATATCTCCTCCTAAATTGATGGCGTTCTATAGCTTATTTATCAAATTTTTAGATCGACCCTATCTATAACTTCTCCCTATCTTTGCGGTCATTGCTTGCAGTGTCACATCCTTTTCTGATCCTTGTCAAGCCTCTCGACGTCCTTGGTGTTCATGCCGTCAAGTGCCGTGTATCTACTAAGAGAGTGCCGTGCCAGGGGCCAGGGCCTAGGGTCCTGCTGCATCATGTTCGGCATAAACAGACGTGACTACTTCAATGTCGTGTTGATGGCCGATGTCGGTGGCGGCGCCGGCGCCGCGGTAGCCATGTTGTCTATGAAGGGGTTCCGGCAGCTGAGATGGGGACCTGGAGAGTGGTGCCTACGTACGTTATTCGGTCATTGACTCTTGCATCGTTTTGCAAGAGCGCGCGGCATGACTCAAAGCTGCCATGCCCGCCGCGCCGAGCCGCCACGGCACGCGCTCAAGGATCGTGGACGTCACAACCGTGTCGGAGTTTGAGAACGAACAGGGAACTGATCGGCCAGCTGCGGTTAATTGGAGTTCAGATCAAAGATGAGATTCATAGCGACGGACGGCAAGATCTTGATTGAACTCGATTCGTATTTGAATATCCGTGCACGTGTTGGATCGTTGGAGCAACCAGTACCTGTATTGAAGAGATACCTAGCTGCTAGGTCTCGAAGAAACGGGACACGCGACTCGCCAATCGCAACGCCGTCCTCCTGCGCCTCCCGCCGCGGCCGTCGTGCCTCCTCCGCGCCTCCCTCTTCTGCAAGCGCTGGCGCGGCCTCGTCACCGACCCCGGCTTCCTCCGCGCGCCGGCTCCGCCTCCTCCGCCGCGCCCCCGTCCTCCTCGGCGTCTTCCTCAACACCCCCCCGGTCGCCGTACGCCTCGTTCGCCCCCGTCGGCGACCCGCCCGACCGCGTCCCTGGCTTGCGATTCCACCCGCCGTGGCGCGGGTTCATCCGCTGCTGCCGCCGCGGCCTCGCGATCCTCTACAGCTGCGAGCGCATCGTCGTCTGGGACCCCATGTCCCACGAGAACCACTTGGTGATCCGACCGCCCGCGTCCGTGTGCGACCGTTTCTTCTACGGCTTGGGCATGGTCCTTCTCCCTGAAGACGGCGGCGGCGACGACAACGCCGCCGGCCGCGGCTTCCGCGTCGCTGTCGCGCTCGTCGAGGAGGGCGTCGCTGTCGGCGCGGTCTACTCGTCGGGCACGGGCGCGTGGGCAAACCACGTCACCGCGCCCGCCCCGGCCTCCAGCCGCGTCCTCTGGAAGGAGAAGCCCGACGCCGTCGTCGGTGACACCGTCTACTGGCTGCTCAACGACGACCGCGTCCTCTCGCTCGAGTTGCGAGCCGGCAGCCAGCAGGTCCTGTCCGTCCTCGAGCCGGCGGCCGGAAACGTCCCGAGCGTCTACGCGCAGAACGCGCAGCTCATGACGGCCACGGCGGCGCCACTTGGATGCCCCTCAGGACTGTCCTCCTGAACACGCTGCTCCCCGAGCCGAGGAGACGCCACAACGAGCCGGCGCCGGCGGCCTGTGCTCGGATCTTTGGCGTTGACGAGGACACGGCGCCGTGGTGTTCCTGCGGAGGCCGCACGTCCTTTTCATGCTCCAGCTCGATCCGACACCGCAGATCAAGAAGATAGGCGACATATTTAGCATGAAGCACGGGTTCGACACTGTCTATCCCTACGCGGCTACGCCTACGCCAGCATTTTTTTCTCCGAGCAATATCACCAGCATTATCAAATTGTGACGGTGGCAGCTCTATTGGGCTTTCAAGTGGATTGTGGTTTTCGCCCCTGCAGTTAGCGGCCTCAATTTGAGTTCTTTTCCGGCCCGTCACCGACAGAACAATGGGATCTGGACTGAAGGCTTACTTTCGGCTGGAGTTTTTTTACAAGTTCAGTTTGTTAATCTTTTTTTACTAACAGTTTGTTAATCTCTACTACTATAATTGGGAGAAAAACAGCGTCCTGAACTCAGCTGGACCATCGGCTTGTCACCTGCGACTCACGGCCCATCGTGCGCTCCAACTTTTCCTCCTCCTACCCACGCCAACATCAAGGCCTATCCTGTCTGCGATCAGTCCTCGGGTCCCTCCGACCCCTCCATTCCCTGTTGTCCCCACTCGCCACGCCGATCGGATCTAGCTGTGATGACGGTCCGTTGCCTTCGATTCCGACCCCAGTGCCTTCTAACCTTCACAAACCGCTAACGATGTGAGAGACTTGTATCTTCTACTTTATTTTTATACGTATCATGTCAGAGGAAGAGGATCATGACTGCTCTTCGTCGACTACATGCACTGAAGACGTCACCAGCAAGCTCGGTGCCAGCGATCTCCCCACCGTCATTATCGACTACTTCGACGATATCGATTACGTCAACGTCTCCAGCGATCAGATCTGCACCAACTCGCCATCACGCTGGGCAGGTCTCCGGTGGTCCTGCCAAACTCGTCACCACCCCGGCAATCGGCATCAGCTTCGGGTGACCAGTTGCTGCATATCATTGCCTATGTACTACATCAGAGTGTTGTCACTCCAAGCGGTTCCCACCACCTACGCTCCGAAGTCAGCTCGCGGCTAAGGTTGGGAACCGTTGGCCACCTGGTTTGTTACGGATGATGTGGATCAAAAGGATCAGCCCAAGGAAGGCTCACGGGAAAAGAAAATAGCTCAGATAGGTTTCTTGTGCGAATGATCCTTGGAATTTCAGAAAATACAAGCGGGACCTAAAACTTGTAGTTTAACCTCATATTCCTTATGGAATTAGGGTCTCATGATATTTTTTTGCAGAAAGCATCTCGGATGACCGTGTTATTTATAGGTTGCACCTTCTGTAAAATTGATGTTCAGGAAAAGTATTTATTATGTTGCATCTTTGTTATAATTACACATATCTTTAGTAAATTGATACATTTAATCATAGTAGTATGGATTTAGACATTTGAGCTCTCTAAATTTTGAAAACCCCTTTGAGGCTTGTATTTTAACTTTTTCTAGCATAGATAATTAATTATTATAATTGAACCATCAATCCAGGAAGTGGTGAGAAATTGGCTCTAATCAAAGAAAATGGGTTTTCATTAATGAGCGTTCTTAATCTTGAAGAACCTTAGACATACTATCCCGAAAGGGTCATAATTAATTCAGTTTTCTAACAATTTTGTGAATGGGGTAATACATTTGCTAGGAAAATTTTAGGAAATTAATTAAACTATCTATTAAATAGATTTAAGCAATCTTAATTACTTTTGCACTTGCTTCATGCATTTAAACATATGAAGTGTGCCTGTAGCAGTTGCATGAATAATGTAAGGTGTGACATAAAGTCCATTATTTCTTGAAGAAAATATATTATTGGTTTAAACCTAGCACCATATGATTTCCAGAAGAAATGCTAATAACTTTGAAAGTTATTTTAGCTAATTGAAATCAACAAATTTACTTCCAAAACAGTATTATGATTTTACAATACCAGTAAATTCTCAATAACTATGTCAACTATTTGAGTTCATACATAACACGAAGTTATGCAAACTCAATGTGTTTTCTTGATGAGTCATATTATTTGCCACGTAGGCTATTCTGCAAATTAAGAAGAATATGCATAAACTCAATTATAGAAAACATTTATGCAACCAGAAAATGCATAAGTCATATAAGTGGAAGAAAATACTGTACATTCTAGAAGAAATGTTTGGCTCGGGGGAGATGCATCGAGACAAAAAATTTCATACTCACCCTATAACCATAAATAAATAGAATTTCCTTCATAAGTTGCATTATTAATTATATTAAAATTTGGATATGCTCATGAAGAGCAATAACTTAGTTTCTACTTAAGAATGGAAGAGTATATTCAACAAAATGGTTTTTGTTATCTCTGTATAGGTTTTTCTCACCCACAACTACCAAACATGGATGTAATAACATCAACATGTTATTGTAGGTCAATAAAAATGTTACTAGTTCTCCTTGTAACACATTTTGTTAGTGTTCCTATTCATGATGTTACTACAATCTAATCTGCTGAAACACGAGATATGTGTTCTTTTACATCTAAAAGGGTGTTCACACTTTGTAACAACAATTTCTGGTCTAATGGAACACATAATCCTCATATTCTGGGTCACCTAATAGATTATTAAATTTTAGCCTAAAGTTTAGTACTAGAATCCAAGCAAGGCTTTAATTAACCTCTTGTCGATTTATGCTAATTTGGAACCAACCGTTAATCCATTAGCTAGCTTTATTTGGATCCATTAACTAATAGTTAGCTAGCTAAATTTAGCTATTATGGATCCAAATAGACTAATGAAGTAGCTAGCTAATTGGAACCCAATTAAATTATCCCATCAGCTTGTTGATCTTAGCTAATTCTAACTAATGACCTTTAATGAATCTGTGCAATTATGGAAGGATAGTATGGTCCATTATTCTCAACATCTAGCGATTAGCTGGTGGATCAAACACACTAGCTAATGGTTAGCTAGCTAATAAAATATATTATTAATTAGATAGCTAATCATTATTTAGGGTGGATCCAAACATAACTAGTTAGGTTGGACCAGCAAATTAAATAGTTACTGTGCACTAGTTGTCCAACTAGTTAGAAGGATTTTAACTACGCATTAGCTGTCCGATTTGAATTCACTCTAGTTAAAATTAACTACCTACCAATTATAGTCAGTGATCCAAATATACCCTTAGAGCAACTCCAGCAGACCGTATCTAAATAGTCCCCTATCTCAAGTTTAGAGAATTAAATAAAAAAGATGCACTCCAGCAGACCCTCTAGTAGGCCCTTTATTTTGGGAGGCCTTCAAATCTCCTTCTCCACTCTATATTCCTACAGGGTCTCTACGGAGCTCTCTATTATAAGTTAGAATTGAGGACTATTATTGGAGTTGGAGTAAATTTGAAGTTCTCTAAAAAAAATAGAGGCAACCCCCATTTAGCATTTGGAGGGTCTAATTTAGAGGCTACTGCTAGAGCAACTCCATTAGTAGCCCCTAAATCAGACCCTCCAAATGTTAAATGGAGGTTGTCTCTATTTTTTTTTGGATTTTCAAATTTGCTTCAACTCTAGTAATAGTCCTCAATTCTAACTTATAATAGAGGACTCTCTATAGACCCCATAGGAATGGAAAGTGGATGATAGGATTTGTAAACCTCCCAAAATAGAGGGCCCAGTAGAGTGTCTGCCGGAATTTAATTTTTTAGCTTAACCCTCTAAATTTAAAATAAGGAGCTGTTTAGAGGGTTTGTTGGAGTTGCTTCTACTCATTGGAACCTGCAAGTCTCATACGATTGCTATCTCTATTCTATGATAACTGTAGCATTGCATCTATAGCTTGCCATGGAGATTGGGACTCACTTCCTTGCTCTGCATACTGATCTTGTTCTTGCGTATGTGTGCCCTGCCTCTTCTTGTGCACCTGACCTACTACGGCACATTTTGCACTGTGGTCTTTTTGCAATCTGCCACTGCTTTTCCATGTAAAACACCTGTGTACCTATCACTAATACACCACGGTAGGTTTTATCTGATCTCGCTGTACTTTATCTGGCATAGTTTACTGTACTGGCCAACACCATGATTTGTTTGGCCACGGTTATTATATTTGATCTGTCACCCCTGCACCATCATGAGGATCTACTACTCCTTCACATGCATGCTACAACTAAGGGTGTGTTTGGATTCCGGTCATAATTTTTAGCAAGCTACAAATTAGCATTACCTGATCCAAATATAGTGCTAAAAGTTGAGCTAATTTTTAACAAACTCCCTTATAACTTGTTGTTAGCCCAGTAATTGATTGAAGGTGACTAATTTGGGCTAATAGGTTTCGAGCAATCTATTAGCAATTTATTAGTCATTTATCCAAACAGCATATGGCTAATTTTAGCCAACTAATTTTTAGCAAGCTAATATTTAGTCCTAAGTAAAAATTAGATTTGCCCATCTAAATCGGGTTTAATATTCCATGGCAAAACCCTGACAGCAGATTTCTCCTTGCAGCACATTAATTATGGACTAACAATATACATCTAAGGTCCCTTTTGATCCAAAGGCTAATTTTCAGTCATCGAATTTAGGGAATAAATAGGAGAACTAAATATAGACTAATTGTGAACTAATTTAGCTCATTATCACAGGTAGGGTTAATACTTTTTGATCTGTCAACGCCTGCGTATCTGCCTCTCGTGTACGTACATCTATACCACGGTCAGCTCCTTCTCGGAACTTGCAACAAAATCCATTGATGACTCTTTTGCTGTACTGATTTCTCCTGCCCTGACTTCTCCACCCCGGCCGGCAAGCAGAACCTGACAAAATAGACATGAACGGTTGCAAAGCTGCCATTGAACCTCACCTGCAAAGCTGCCACATGGAACCTCACCAATTGATGCGGCCATGGCGACCTCCGATGGCGACGCGACGTTCCTATATATACTCGAGTTGATGAATGCGTGTGCGTGTGTTGCAGATGGCAGCAGTGTGCTCGTGAGAAACGAGTGTGGGCCGGCCGACGTCTGTGGCCTTTTATAGATGAAGCCTAGAGGCTAGGGCTGACTGGCGAGGAAGCCTTGGAGCGCAGCGCCGCCAGCTGCTGTTTGTTGTGCGAGCGCTTCTCGCGGGCGACTCCGGCGATCAAGGATGACCACACCGCTGCGCACGTTGGTAAATTACCAGTTCAAACTGAAGCTTTATCCTCTGGAATCTTCTGAACTTTTCAAATTAAACGAGAGGATATACGCAGGGCAGGAGAATGCGTACGTGTGCATACGTGTGCATTTATCCTCTGGAATCTTCGAAACCCATGGAGAATGCGTACGCGTGCATTTGCTATTCGAAACAACACGTGCATGTATACTAGACGACAAATACTAGTACGTGCATACGGCTGCGTATATGGTACGCATACATGTAATGGACAAGCATCATGTAACCTAGCTTGGACCCAGGGGCGAAGCCAGGATAGAACGGACCCTGGTGCACACGGATCCGATTAGGGGTAACGCACCTTACTGGGATCGGATTCATCGCAGAAGTGGATTCGCGCTAGAGAAGGTTGTTTCTTGGCCGATATTTCTCTCCTTTCTTCTCGGGCCGCCAACCACCCGCTCCCCGCCGGTCCGATCCTCCTTCTCCTTTCTCTCGCCGGGCCTTTTTATACTGAGTTGGAACAATTTTATTGGAAAAATAGAACAATCGTTCCAACTTAAAAAAAGAAACATTATTTTAAAATAATGTTCTAAGAAAAAATATTATAAATAAAAAAAAATATGAAATACAAATGTTCCATTAGAAAATAGAGGTTATTTTCAGAATGAAAAAAAATGTTCCGAAAAAATTATTCTGGAACAAAACAAAATTGTTTCAAAAGACACTTCACCAAAAAATATTTAAGTATAGTTTAGTTTCGAATATAATCAGTTAGCAAACCGTAGCTTTTTTATTTAAATATAAATTTGCACAAAGTTCTATGGGTTTTGCTGCATGCGACACAGCCCCTGCATATGCGTCAGGCTCGGGCTGCTGGGCAAGCGCTCTTCGCTGGGCCTCTGCATGCATGAATCAGGCGCCTGGGCCGCTGCATGCGCGCGTCAGGTTTACGCTGAACCTTCTATGACGGATCGACAGCTAGTCACGGGGGTGACCTGTAATATTTTCGGGTGCACTCTCCGTTGCATAGAAGATAATCAATATAGTTTACATGCATGGTAAAAATCAGTTAACTATGAGCAAATTTTTTTTTCACTATGGTGCCTGTGCATCAGGGAAGGACAACATAGCGTCACCCCTGCTTGGACGGGATGTACGTGGGCCATTAATAAGCTTTGGGTTACCTTATATTAAGCTATACTTAGTGTTCAAAAATAATTACTATAAAAATATCTAAGGGTGAAAATAAATTATATACTACCGACCTGTGGTATGGGTAGTATATGAGAAAAGTTTTCATATTTTAATTGCATACTATTGAAAATTTGCTCTTTTTCATTAAAGAACAACTAGCAATGTGGCCCGCGCAAATAGCACGGGTAGCTAGTTTGTTTTCGTACTAATATTTGGGCTCCATTTAGTTAAAATAAATTTACTCATAAAGTTTTTTCCATGTTTCATTATTGTGTAGAGAGGAAGAATAGGACATTGATTGAAGCCGCAAGAACAATTCTTGATAAGTACAAGACTCCGGATATCTTTTGGGCCGAAGCAATCAATACGGCGTGTCATGCCTTCAACCGCCTCTACCTCCGTAAATACTTGGGCAAGACACCCTATGAGATAATCACCGGTAAAAAATCCAAGGTGCACTATTTTAGAGTTTTTCGGAGTAAATATTTCATACTTAACAAGAAAACCAAAAGCTTAAAGTTTGCATCAAAAATGTTAATGAAGGCTTTCTACTCGGTTATGGTACTAACGAACACGCATGTCGTGTATTCAACAAAACCACCGGTTGTGTTGAGGTCATGGTGGACGTAACTTTTGATAAATCCAACGGCTCTCAAGTAGAGCAAGTTGATAAAAATATTGAAGATGAAGAGGAACCCCCCGAGTCTATCAATCATGAGGATGGGCTTGGGAGAGGTGAGGCCTCGTGAAGTTCAAGCTCGAACTCCGGTTGAAGAAAGAAATAATGATCCATCATCATCCACAAGAGTTGAACCACCAATCTCTCAACAACCTCAATATCAAAGTCAAGTTTATGGTGATGATCAAGTTCATGGTGACGATCAAGTTCATGGCATTGATAATGGGGGAGAACAAGGTGGAGAAGTGTAACACCCTAAGGTATTTTCCTTAAATTTTAATGAATTTATTTGGGCTTAAATAAATTTCCCAGGCTTTTCTTAAATTTTTGTGGCATTTAAAGTAATTTATAACGCAAGAAAATAAAATTTATCATAGGATTAAAGTGTTTGTGCATTCATGCCGCAGCATTGTTTTATTTGTGTTGAGTGTATAGGTTTGAATTCAAATTGTGATTGAATTCAAATGGCTTTGTTTGAATGGGTAGAGTAAAGAAAAAGGAAAGGGAAAAAGAGAAGACCAGCCCAGCTCCCTCTCTCAGCCCAGCCCAAAACCCTCTCCCTCTCTCCCTCACGGGCTCTCTCTTGCCCTGGCCCAATTCTTCCCCGACCTCTCTCTCTCTTCCCCCTCTCTTTCCGCGTGGGCCAAGCCCGAGGCCCGGCATTCCTCCTCTTTCCCTCCCCGCGTGGGCTGCGCACGGCCGTCCGGCCCGTTTCCCCTCTGCTCTCCGCCCGAGCGCCCTCTCCTCCCTCCTCCCGCTGCCAGACCGGTCCCACCGGTCAGGTGTTTCTTCCCCCCTCGCGACCTCCTCTGTTTTGTCCCCGCCGGACCTCCCTCTTGGCCGCTGGCCGTGGCCCGCGTTGCCGCCCCCTTTGGGCCCTCTCCTCTGTGCCACGCCCAGCCGGGCTACGAGCTGGCCAGGCCCCCGCCCAGATTCTTCTAGAAGAGCGCCGCGTTCGGATCAGAACGGCCCCAACGGCCCGCGAGAAGCGGCGGCTCGGTTGACCCGCACGCCAAGGCTGCCAACTTCCCCCTTCTTAGCCGCAGCTGCTCCCCGCACCACCCTCCATCGCCTCTGCGTACCAGCCGCCCGAGCCCCCCTTGCGCTGCCCCGTTCCGCCGCTCGATTTCCGGTAAGCCGTAGGCCGCTCCGGGAATTGGTCGCCGCCAGTAAGCCGCCGGCCAAAGCTGACCCTCTTTGCATCTTCACAGGGCCCGTGCGCATCGCTTGGGTGGACAAGTAGGCCGTGAGGAGCGCTACAGCGGGCTGTCCGCGAGCACCCCGTGCGCGCCGCCGCCGACCGAGCCTCACGCCGCCGCAATTCTGCCCAGCGCCACCGATCCCCGACCGTTAGCCACCGCCTCAGCTTCCAGGGGAGGTAAGAAACGCGCCGAGCCTCTTTTCCCTCCCTATTTCCTTCTGCACACACCTTTCCCCCTTGCCGTCGAGATCCCGTGCCGCCTCCGTCGCGGGAAGTCCCAACCCGAGCCCTAAATGGCTTTCCCGAGCGCCTAGGTGTGTTCAGTGCATCGTGCTCGATCTCCAGGACTTGATGTCGTTCAAAATGAGGCCCGGATGACCGAGATTGGCCATCGCCGGTGAAGCGCCGCCGCGGGGAGAGCGTCTCCGGCGACCCCCGCCGTTCCAGAGCCGTAGAACCGAGCCGTGAACCAAGCCGATGAACCGAGCCGTGATCTGGGCCGTCCGATGCACATCCTGCGATCCAAGCCAGCCCACGCGCGAGTCAAATGGGATGCGTACCGGTCAGCGCCGGCAATCTTGCTAAAGAGCCCTCGGGTTTATGGGAAATCAACCCGCCGTCCAGCCTTAGTTAAAAAAATATTTACAGAAGGGTCCTTTTATTCCCGTTTCACCCCCTGGCTTCTCTGGAAATTGAACCCGCAGTCCAGTCTAAGGTTTTTAGCGAAGTTAGCCCTTGCGTCTAGGGTTTAATTACGTTTAAGTCCTCGGTTTTTGCGCAGAACCCCTTAGGATCTCCAGTTTCTTACAAATAAGCCCCTGGATCCTGTTTTAAGCGCAGTTTTCGCGTTTTAGCTCCGTTTTAAGCGTTCTTTATATCCCCGCGATCGTTGTAACGCGTAGATTAGTTCTAGGCTAGTTTTGTATGCTATTTCTATGTAATGCTGTACTGTTTTCTTATAGTTACTATTGTTTGTGCATGTGTGTATGTGTGGACTATGCTTGATGATCGTGAGTAGACGCGGAGCCTTTGGACCAGTACCAGGAGCAGCCGTCTTCCGAGCAGTTTGAGCAGCAGCCGGGAGAGTACGAGGAAGGCAAGTATAACATGAATCTCCTATCACTTTTAAATACAATTTCATACTGCATTTAATTCTGTGCGCCTATAAGGATTTCCTAGCCACCTTTATATCCTTTATATATATATCCTTTGGGTTGCATTTTGGTTAGTTGTGCTAGGTTGCTGCGCTATAACATATCTTGGTCCTTTTTAATTAATTTGAATAATGGTCTTATGCAACTTAATTCTGGAGCCGACCCTCTGTGCTGTGTGCTTGAGTGGTTTGTGCATCCTTAAAAGATATTTTTGTTAGAAACATGGTTTAGGGGGCCAGCACGGTGCTTAGTGCTTGGTTGGCCACTCTCCATAAGGACCGGTTCATAGAGCGACAACCTGGGACAACCGCGCAACCACAAGACTGGAATGGGACGGTCTTGACTTACTAATTAGGTCGTGTTGGTTCGGGAGTAACTTACCTGCGTGGGCAAGAGGGGTGGTAAGCTTCTATGGTCCCTGCTCCTCCGGCTTGGTCTGTGCTGTGTGTCTTGTACCCCCGGAGGTGGGCCCCATCGTCGCTGATCCAGAATCCTTAGCGGTTACACCTTACCAACGTGATTCTTTGTAACGGTCTCGTAGTGTGCTTGCTAGCCATCTCACCTAAGGAAGTGTGATGAATAACTAGCGTAGCTCACGACTTGTGGGTAAAGTTGTGCAACCTCTCGAGAGTGTAAAACTGATATATCAGCTGTGCTCACAGTCATGAGCGGCCCAGATCCTCCTTTTGATTAGTGGGGTTATCAACCTTTGGCGAGGGAGATTTCCCCGGGTGGTTTTGGTTTGGATGGTTCTCAGTAGTTCTTAAATAATACTGATTAATTTCTTAAGCAATTTGGGTTATGGTAACTCATCCACTTGTAGTAATTAGCTTTAATAAAATTTGCCAAGATTAAAAGCTAATGCAGTTGAGTCAGCTAACCTTAGAGCCTCATACCCGTGTTATACTTGTTGAGTACTAGTTTGTACTCACACTTGTCTCTCTACTCTTCTGTTCTATCTTGGATATCTTCGACTGCTGCTCAGTGCCCGGCAACGTGGAGGATTACGTCAGCGGCTTCGACGACTTCTAGGCGTTTGTCTCCCAGTCGACGTCCCTGTGGCGCCCAGCTCTTCATGTATTCATTTTACGCTTCCGCATTTCTTGAACTGATTCTTGATTCAGTTGTAATAAAGATATTCATTTTATAATTTATACGCTTTTATTCGTGACATGTGTTGTGATATCTTGATAGTCTGTTGTATATATGCGTGACTTGATCCTGGCGCATATATGATTGCTCGATTTATGTTCTTATAAATCGGGTGTGACAAGAAGCTCAAGAAGATGCTCCACATGTTGAAAATGATGATGAAGGACTCATTCAACCTCAATCTCAAGTGCCTCATACAAGAGTTTATTACTTGTTGGAAGTATTCAAAGAGGGGTAATTACTTGTTCATATTTAGCAACTTTTTATGGATATTACTCGTTTATTTTTTCTTTGGAACCTCTCAAGGTAGATGAAGCACTTGATGATCCGGATTGGATAATTGCCATGCAAGAAGAGTTGAACAACTTCATAAGAAATAAGGTATGAGAGTTGGTTGAATGACCAAAGCAAAATGTGATCGGCACCAAGTGGGTTTTCCGAAAAAAAATAAGATGAATATGGTGTCGTCACAAGAAACGAGGCAAGGTTAGTTGCACAAGATTTCACCCAAATTGAAGGTTTGGATTTTGGTGAAACCTATGCACCCGTAGCTAGGCTTGAACCAATTCGTATCTATTAGCCTATGCCACTCACCTTGATTTTAAGCTTTATCAAATGGATGTAAAAAGTGCATTTTTGAACGACCCCCTACCCGAGTGGTGTACGAAGAACAACCACCGAGCTTTGAATATCCAAGATTTCCATATCATATGTACAAGCTTCATAAGACGCTCTATAGGCTTAAGCAAGCTCCTAGAGTATGGTATGAATGACTTAAGGATTTTCTTCTCAAGAACGACTTTGTAATGGGCAAAACCGATTCTACTCTCTTTACTCACAAATTTGATAAGGATATTTTTATTTGCCAAATATATCGATGACATTATATTTGGTTCTACTGATAAGAAATTTTGTAAGGAGCTTAGTAGGATCATGACCAAGAGGTTTGAGATGTCCATGATCGGTGAATTGAAGTTCTTCCTGGATTTGAAGTCAAGAAAATAAAGGAAGGGACTTTCATATGTCAAACCAAGTATGTGAAGGATATGCTTAAGAAGTTTGACATGGCCGATGCCAAGCTCATCAAGACACCCATGGCATTAAATGGTCTTCTTGATCTCAATGAAGAAGGGAAGTCTGTTGATCAAAAAGTATATCACTCCATCCATGATCGGCTCTCTTCTTTACCTTTGTGCATCTATGCCTGATATTATGCTTAGTGTGTGCATGTGTGCAAGATTTCAAGCCAATCCTAAGGAATGCTACTTTATATATGTTAAGAGAATTTTGAGATATTTAGTACACACTCCTAACCTTGGCTTATGGTATCCCAAAGGCTCCACTTTCGATCTACTTGGCTATTCCGATTCGAATTATGCCGGTTGCAAGGTAAATAGAAAGAGTACCATGGGGACTTGCCAATTTTTTGGAAGGTCGATAGCATCTTGGAGCTCTAAGAAATAAAATTCGGTTGCTTTATCCACCACCGAAGCTGAATATGTTGCAGCGGGTGCTTGTTGTGCCCAACTCTTGTGGACGAAGCAAACGTTGAGTGACTTCGGTTGTGAGTTTAGCAAGATTCCGCTCTTTTGTGACAATCAGAGCGCTATCAAGCTTGCAAATAATTTGATGCAACACTCCCGAACAAAGCACATAGATATAAGACATCATTTCTTAAGGGATCATGAGGCTAAAGCAGATATTGCTTTGCGTCATGTGAGCACCGAACAGCAACTTGCCGATATCTTCACTAAGCCTCTAAATGAGGAAAGGTTTTGTGCTTTGAGGAGTGAACTAAATATCTTGGATTCTCATAACTTGGCTTGACTTATTGTACATACTTGATTGTTGCTTAGATAAGAAAAATGAATTTACTTGTGTTGAATTGTTTTTGAAATACTTGGATTTTGATCTTTGAATCAAAGCTTGACTCTTGTGATCATTTTTATGTAATGTTGTTTGTGGCTGATCTTTAAGCGTCAAGTTGTCTCATATATCTATAAGTCATATCTCTTAATATCTCCAAATTTATTCCTCTCAAAATCTATCCTTTTGGAGTTGAAAAGTATGTGCTGGAACTTCCGACCCAAGGTCGGAACTTCTGACAAACATCGGAAGTATCAGGGTAGTCTTGACAAAGGTTCCTTGGGAGGCTGGTTTTATTTTCTTCGGAACTTCCAACACATGGTCCGAACTTCCGATGACCTCCATTGGAACTTTCTTCATTCTTTTGACCAAGGGTCCTCGGGTTCAAAATTTCTTTTTCGTCGGAACTTCCGACCCCCAACTGGAACTTCCGACGATACACTTGAACCTATAAATATCTGTTGGCCAGCCCCTCAAACCCTAACTCCTCACTCTTTCAAACACCACCGATGTCACCACCTCTCCCCTCTCAAATTCTTGCGGGGAAATCAAGTTTCAACCGTAGGATTTCATTGCTTTGGTGTTCTTTGGATTCTCCACTTTTCAGAACATCCGATCCCCATCACTTCTCTTTCGATTCGCATGGGAAATCTTCAAGGTATTTCATTCAAAATCCTTGTCGCCCGATCTCTCAATGTAGAAGGAGTTAGATGTTTCTTTCTTGTGGATAGCTTCTTGGTACATCATTGATCATATGCCTAGAATATTATCAAATTTGGTGGGCAAAATCTCTCGATTCATGATCTTTTGGGTCTACTCGGGCCCTGTCGGAAGTTCTGACCCACAGTCGGGAGTTCCTTCCCCGTGTCGGAAGTTCCAACGGGTGCTTTAACAGTCTCATTTAGTTGATTTTGATCACATCTATTGAGTCTATCCTAATTTTTATCTTACATACTCAGATGGCTCGTGAAAGGATAGGAAAGCAAAGAGCTTCTTCACCGGAAATTGAATTATCTCCTTCATCTAATTCTGAAGCAACTCAAGAAGCTTCACCTGTGGCTCATTGTACTGGCAAGAGAAATGCGGTTGCCAAGGCTCCTTTGCACTCTCATGGTCGTGGAAGACCTAATCCACGAGGCACTTCTGCTCAAGGCGCTCATCCACGCATGAAGCATACCTCTGCTTTGGGCTCTCATGTGTCATATGCTAGAGAGTCCATAGAGTATCTTGAGAGGATTGTCCTTTGGATGAAGCCTCCAATTAGAGAGATTGCTCCTCAGTACAATGGGACTCGTCTAGTGGACTACAGCAAGGGCAAGCACGATCTCTATGCTTTGAGATATGATGATCCATCTGAGTATGGTAAAGAGTAGCAAGGATGTGTCCACTTTTGGATGAATTTTCATGCAGATTGGTATATGTCTGTGGTCCATTGCAAATCTCATCCCACCACCAAGATGAAATCCATTAGCTGGGATTACTTGTTTGAAATTGACTTGCCGATGGTAAGGGAAGTCGAAGATGCTTGTAGAAGGATGAATCTCACATCAATCATGTCCTTCAACTGTGATTAGAACAAGGAGGTCATTGCTTAGTTCTATGCAACTCTTTATGTCAACCGCTCAACCAAGACCTTTCATTGGACCATTCAAGGCAAGACTTTCTATGTTGAATATGCTTACTTCGCAAGCATTCTTGGGTTCTGTAATCCTGATCTCTTGAGAGAGAGGATACATGAGGAGGAAAATATGCTTGATGATGGAGAACTTCACTTCATGTATGACAATACATATGGTGACATTAAGTTTGGGACAATACATGGGTTGACATGTTACTACAAGCTGCTCAACCAACTCTTCCGCTACACTCTATGTCCCAAAAGTGGTGACTCAGACAACATCTCCAACATGTCAAAGAACCTGCTTGCTAGGATGGCTCCCAACAAGAATGAGTTTAGCGTCTTTGACTTTATTTGGGAGGAAATCATCATCTGCTCTGTTTCACCAAAGAAAGGCTATCATTACGCACCATACGTCTTTGCCATGATCAAATAATTGACAAGCATAAATATCTTGACCGACAAGGCCATCAAGTATACAAGCCTAAGAAAGGTCAACTTCAGCGTCTTCTCAAGGTTGGAGCTCATGCACCTAGCCGCTCCACTCAAGGACCATCACATTCCCCTTCTAGCTCTCATGATCCTTCAAGTTTTCATGGTCCATCTAGCTCTCAAGGTCCTTCGAGCTCCCATGGTCCTCCTCCTCGTGCCGCAAAGAAGAAAGGAATTCTAAGTTTCATCTCTCAAGGCTTGTTTGCATGCTTCAATGTGGGCTGTCATAATGTGCAAGAAATCCATGACCACAAGAAGCATGTGGATGAGCAGCTCCTCAAGATTGAGGAAAGACAAAAGGAAATAATGGTGAAGTATGACATGCCTCACTCACCTCTTCATGCTCTCATGAACTTTCCTCCTCCACCGACTTTTTACAACCCTTGGGAAGAGATGGGTGGACCTTCCATGATGTTTGGGGCTCCTCAAGTTGATGAGGATGAAATTGAAGAAGATTTGGGTAGGTGTGAGGAGTTGGATGAAGAAGAAGAGGAAGTGCCCGTTGCCAACACACCCACCGATGAAGAAGAAGATGATGAAGAAGATGACGATGATGATGACAAGTAGTGGCTATGGAAGGGCCTCTCCTTTTTGGTGCTTGTTGCCACAGGGGGAGTGAGCTCACCATAGGCGCCACTTGGGAAGGATCTGTGGCCGTTTTATCTATCTTAGTTTCATCATTGAACTTTAAACTCTTGTGCTTGTGGACATGTGAAACTTGTATTTGTTTTATGTGTGGTGTGCCAAGTGAGACTTTGAAATTTGTAGGATTTATTTATGTTTATCTATGCTAGTGTGATCTTAGAACTTATTGCCTTTATGATGATCATGACTTGATGTAATATTTATTTCCACTTTGTTACTATGATATATCTTGTCATTTGCATCATGATGATATTTCTCACACTATGCACCCCACGAATGCAATGATATAGGAGGAGCTCTTTTAATATGTGCAAATGACATTTGAGGCCATTGTTGAATTTATCTTGATGAATGCACATATTAAGGGGGAGTTCAACTATACGATTGAATTCAAAATATTTTATTGAATTTATTGTGAGCCTTAATTGTTTTGTCATCAATCACCAGAAGGGGGAGATTGAAAGCGCATTTGGCCCCCTAAGTGGGTTTTTGGTGTTGATGATATGCATAATTAAGGAGCTAATGTGTTTATCGAGTTATGGACAGGTAAAAATTCAGCGAAATGAAAAAGAGCAAGAAAAGATGATAAATTTACTTAAAGGACGATGCTGGGCTTAAAAGAAGATCTTTTAATAGTTTCTATTTTGAATTTGAGTATAGGAAACACCGTACTATTAAGAGGGATGCGAATAGATAGCATGAAGGTGTCAAAGTGCTTAAATGAGATTCTAACCTCCTATGAGAGACACAAATCACACACTTGCATATTTGGGTCCCTGCAGTTTCTGTAGTTGTCGGAAGTTCCGACACGGTGTCAGACGTAATTGGGTTCTTCTAACAGGGGATCCTCGGCCAGCTGTTTTTCAAAGGGTCGGAAGTTCCGACGATCACTTAATCAATGCATTAACAGCTAGTTTTTGGGGCTCGGATATTTATACCCCCTCAGTCCCTTCTTCATTTCCTGCTGACCTAACGTGAGACAAACACCTCCAAAAGCATTTACTACTCCTCCCCAATCCCTCCTTGAGATAATCTTTAGTTGATTTGAGCTAGGGCTTGAGTGAGAGCAAGATTGAGGTGTGAGACTCAACCATTTAAGTGAGAGGGCAGCCAAGTTCATCTCAAGAGCACTTGAAGCATCTTCATTCTTTGATTCACGTTTGTTACTTTTGAAGCTTGCTTCTAGATGGTTTGGTGTCGCCCGTGGAGCATCCTCTCGTGTGTATGCGCCCCGGAAAGTTTGTATTACCCTATCCACAAAGTAAGTGACTCAATCTTTCTTTGTGGTTGATTAAGTGAGATAAAGGGTTAGTGGAAGAACCGACTCTTTGTGAGCTCCTCAACGGAGATATAGTTTCCTTAATGGGAGTGAACTTCGGGAATAAATTTCTTGTGTCTTGTGCTTATTGCATTTAATTAGTTTTTGTTAATCTAGAGTTTATTTTATACTGATCTACGTACTCGAGTTGTTGTGCTTGTAAAGATCACCAGCAGAAGTCTCCTAGTATCATTGTGTAACTTTTGATTTAGTCAGGTTCTGCAGCTTCAAGTTTAATTTTGAATTTCGTATAAGAACTTTCCTTTTGTCAGAAGTTCCGGTCTAGTGTCAGAAGTTCCAATAGATTTAATTGCTGCGAAGAATTTTTCAGGTTTTATAGTTATGCTTATTCACCCTCCTAGGCATCACTAAGATCCTTTTAGGAACACGGCACAGGGAGGAGGCTGGCGCGGGGAGAGGCAGCGCGGTGAGCTCGGCGTGGGCGGAGGAGCGGCGGCGGAGAGGAGCCCATGGGAAAATCTGGCAGCCCTAATGGTATTCAAATCCAAATGCCAAAATTTTATCAAGTCCTACCCGCCCCTACAAATGATTTTCTTTCAATTTCTAAAAATCATTCAATTTAGAAAAATAGCAAAACATATAAAAAAAAGTGAAATTTGTACCATAAGCCTATTATGACTTGTAGAATTTAAAAAATACCAAAATCATATTTCAGCGTATATAATGGTTAAGAGTGTGGAACCATGATGTATAGCTCACCCACACTACTATCTCATACAACTCAACGCACACTTTATGGTTTCTACACTCATAATCACCATATACATTAAAATATGCATGTAGTATTATTTTCTAGTTCTATAGATCACAATAGACTTATGGTACAAATTTCACTTTTTCTGATGTGTTTTGCTATTTTTTTGAATTATTCGATTTTTCGGGATAAATTTGCAAAATAATTTGTAGGGGCGGGTGAAGCCCCACCCGCCCGTACAAATGATTTTCTTTTTATTTCCAAAAATTATTCAATTAAAAAATAGCAAAACACTTTAAATTTGTACCATAAGCCTATTCTGACCCGTAGAACTTAAAAAAATATCAAAACCATATTTCAGCATATATAATAATTTATTTTTATTTTAAGAATTCATTTAATTCAAAAAATAGCAAAACATAGAAAAAAGTGAAATTTGTAAAAAAAACCAAAACCACATCTCTGAAAAAAAGATAACGAGCACATTTCATCATATATATTGATTCCAAGTGTCATTATCGTGAGGTCTGACATAGCCAAACACACCTTGATTACATGAATCGAAAAATAATTTACTAGCTAAATATTAAAGCGGTAACAATTCTTGATTCTCCATACTTGCGTGCCCATGGCTTGTCATCTTTTCTTATGCTTGCTTCTATAATTTTTATCTTCTTTGGTAGCTCTGTGAAGAGGTTCATTTTATCATATTGATTATATTCTTCCACATCGTCGATACCATCAACTCCTATGATATCTTATTTTTCAGGAACGACAACATGTTTTGTCTTTTTTGCGGACCAGCTACATACAGTACCTGTGCGACCTATGAAGCAAGTACCCATGGGTCGTCTTTGTAACCAACATTGTTGATGTCAACAATTGTGAGCCTACAGCCGTCCACCTCAACACCTTTTAGGTGTTTGACCCAACGACACTGAAAGACCGGGATTTGTATATTGGAACCATAGTGCAGTTCTCATATATCATCTATAATACCATAATATGTTGTACTTTGGCCCGTTCTCTCGTCTAAGGCCTCAATACGAACACCACCGTTCTGAGACACGGCTTCTTATCCTTTGCGGCAGTATAAAATAGATATCCATTAATATCATACCCTTGCCATGATGTGACCTGGCTAGATGAGCAAGCTGCCAATCTTTTGATCGTTTGCTCATCCACGGTCTCCTCATCTAGTAGATTCAGGTCCTTCAACCATGCAGTCAGTCGACGTTTGTGCTCTCTTATGATCCAATCATCCAAGCGGCCATTATTTTCTGCACAAATCATGCTCAAGTTTTTATTGACTAAAGGTGTCATTATCGTGAGTTGCTGCAAGATGCTATAGTGTGCTTGTTGCACACCTTTGAAATTCTTGTCGATAAAGGTTTTCCTTCCAACTGTGCCAACACCTTCCAACCTCCCCAAAAAGCGTGGAATAGGCAAACCAAGGCCCACTTTATCCTTTAGATAACCGAAGCAACACTCGATGATGTCCACGGTACTATATCCCTCTATCATGGACCCCTCAGGATAAGCACGATTCAGTACATACCGGTTGAGAATGGATATGAAATGCTCATATGTACACATTTCGTGTAGGTAAAGTGGACCTAGTGCCCGTATCTGATCGACCACGTGAATCATTAGGTGTTCCGTTATATCAAAAAAATCCCGGAGGGAAGCACATCTCGAGCTGCACTATAGTCTCCCCAATAAATTCTTGGAGATCCTGCAATTCATCTTCATCGATCATCTTTCATGAAATCTTGTTGAAGAAGTAACACAACCGAGTGATTACCATCTTTACATATACTGCCTTGATCGCTCTGATTGCAATTGGGAGGAACACCGTCCGCAACATATGACAATCGTGACAGTAATAGCTGCATAGCGACAGGTCTTTCATCGAGACTAGTTTCGTTATGTTGGAGGAGAAATGACTTGGGACTCTGATCCCCAGTAAGCTCTCGCACATTGCCTTCTTCTCATCATGTGTCAAATTGTAGCTAGCCGGGGGGAATTCATATCTGCCATTCCCTTTACAGGGTGAAGATCTTCTCTTATCTTTATGGCTACCAAGTCCTAGCACGACTTTAAGGTATCCTTTATCTTGGATGATGTCTCCAGAAGGAGCTCAATTGTGTTAGCAAACACATTCTTGTTCAGGTGCATACCATCGATTACATAGTGTACCTCAAGATCCGCCCAATACGGCAAGTACTTGTAGAAGATGAATTGTTTCTTAAATAGTACGCCATCGATAGGTTCCTTATCGCTCTTTCCCTTCTTCCAATCTTTCTTCATCTTCCTATAAGTGAACTAAATGGTCCAGACCATCTCGAAAATGTAGTGCCCATCTCGTTTTACTGGAGCAGAATATAATTCAGGCATGCTATCAAAAAAATTATATAACTTCTTACTTTGGTACCTATATCCTTCCACCAAGAAGCGCCTATACCCAAGGTAAACTACCTTTCGAGAACCTTCCAGGAAAGATGGTATGATGCCATCCACGCACACCGTGCATCCCGTCCTACCTTTGACTTGTCCTGATAGGACAAACAATGCCTAGTAATTATGGATGTGACGAATATAATGACTCTAAGATTAAAGGGCTGCCGTGTAAAATCATCAATGATGTCGATACCCTCCTTCCATAAAGTTTCCATCTCTTGCATCAGAGGCTCAAGAAAAATATCTATATCAATGCTAGGACGCTTGGGGCCATGTATAAGGACGGATAGCAAAAGATACTTTCTCTTCTGGCACAGCCTTGGAGGCACGTTTTACATCATAAATATAACTGGCCATATGCTATGGGTGATAGTTATTTCACCAAACGGATTCATTCCATGCGTACTCAACGCAAACCGAACATTTCTTAGGTCCTTTCCAAATTCCAGATAGTACTTCTCATCGAATTTCTTCCACTGGTGAGCATCAGCTGGATGTCGAAGCTTTCCATCACCCTTCTTGCGCTTATCTATCCCACCATTGCATCATTTCGGCATCCTTTGAGTTCGAGAAGTAACACCTCAAGCGATTCGAAACAGGGAGGTACCACATAACCATGGTAGAAATTATGCTCTGCTTCTCAGAAATACCTAAAATAGTGTTTGCTGGCTCAATAGAGGCAATACTATTCCTCGCAGTACCCTTCCTCTTCCTTTTATTCCCATCGGCTATACCCTGATTGTCACCATCATAGTAACCGGCATTATTTTTGTACCGACTTGCAGAACATACAGGGCATTTGTCCAAGTCTTTGAAAGTATCCCCACGGTACAAAATATAATGATTTGGACATGCATGAATTCTTTCCACACCCATCGTGAACGGGCTGACAAGCTCTTTGCTAGATATGTGTTGGCTGGCACTTTATTTGGCTTTGGAAGCAACCAAGCCACGATACGCAACAGATCGTTGAAACTACCGTCTGACCAACTATGCTTAGCCTTCAGAGTCAACAGCTCAAGTATGAAATAAAGCACGGTCCAGTGTTTCGGACATCCCTTTGATCGCTTCTATACATTTTCCTCTGCTAATTTTCACCGTCTCGAAGTTTGCTAACCCCTTGGCACTACCAATCAATAGCTTCGCTTTTGTGTGACGCAACAACTGGCTCAGGAAATCACCGTCATTAAATTCGTCGTCACTACTGTCACCATTGATGGGCCCCTCGTCGACACCATCACCATGAAATCCATCAACACCATCATCATTGCCGCCACCAACATCAAAACCATCGTAAGCATCAAACATTCTGTCAAATTGGACGTCTTGTATGGTTTAATCTAGTGGATTATGATTCAGAGGTGGAGAATTCTCTCCATGATACATCCAGATCATGTAGTTCTTAACAAAACCACCTACCAGTACATGCGATCTGATTGTAGTTGTGTTGTGAATACTTTCATATTCTTGCATGTTTTGCACGGGCAAGATATCATCCGTGTCTTCTCATTTCTTGCGTGATTTTCCGCAGCTTGTATGAATTTATTAAGTTCTCCACGGAAATAGGCATCCATCCTTCGTGCTTTGTACATCCATATCCTATCCATCTCTGAACATCATCAAATAATTTAAATGGATTAAAAAAGTCAATTTAACATGTAATAAATAAAAAAATAAAAACCCAACCTATTATCGTACCACCAAATCTTGCAAAAAAACTATCATGCATTTTGTAAATATAGAAAAAAATAAATCAAATCCTATTCTCGAAGGAAATGGAGCCCTAAATGGCCATAAATATATACTTCTATATATGCGTAGATGTTGAAAAAAGTCAATTTAACATGTACTAAATAAAAAAATTAAAACCCAACCTATTATTGTACCTTGACCAACTCCGGGCCCAATAGAAGCAAGCCCTACGGCCAATCCAGCAGCAAGGGCAACGACAGATATATACTGCTCGTAGAGTCCATTGCCATGTGCTACATGAACTATACAATTTAGTGGATATATATAAATATGCATTCCTTATTTGCAGAAGCTTCAATGAATTGAAACACAGTGGCATTCTACAAGACAACCTGAGACTACCATGGGTAGCTAGTCCGCTTTCATTGCTCCAAGGGTGCTATAGAGCTTTCTTAATTTATATAGCCCAACAGAAGATTAGAGTCCTAATCCATCACCATGTTGTGTAACATGATTGATCAAGTTGTTTCTGTTAATACTTATGCTAAAATGTTGACCAATCTCTCCTAGCAACCGGGCGTATCCATGATGACAGCCTAGCATACGATCAAACCCACATCAATTATGCAAGCATTGATTTCAAAATATATTACACATGCATGGCATGCATGCATGCATGTTATACTAGGCACTTGCAACTTTGATCAGCTATAAATACCCCGAGGGAACCACCCCATGGAACCAGACATGCAGAAGCACTAGATCACCATTACTCCTAGCAAGCTTTGTTACAATCACGTTGTGGTAGCAAATCGCTTAATCGCCAATGGCTGCCAAGCTTGGACGCTTGGACTACTCATCGTTGCCCTCAACCTAATCCTCTTCGTCGCCGGTGTGCAGGTTTATACACCCTACTGTGGTCCAGACAATCCTACTCCACCGCCTGTCAAGCCGGCACCATCAACCTATATACCAGAGCCACCAGCTCCGGTTGCACCATCCTCCTACGGCACAGAGCCACCTACTCCTGTTGCGCCGGCGACCGATGCCCACGGCCATTAGCCAGCCGGGCGGTGCCCAGTCGATACGCTCAAGCTTGAGGTGTGTGCAAGTGTCCTTGGCGGCCTTGTCAAGATCAGTCTACCGGAGGACCAGGAAAGATGCTGCCGGCTGTTGGACGGGCTCGCCGACATCGATGCCGCAGCCTGCCTTTGCACCGTGCTCAAGGCCAACGTCCTCAGCATTTCCCTCCGCTTACCGATCGACATCAGCCTGCATCTAAACCAGTGCGGCCGCAAGAATAGCCCGCATGGCTTGACTTGCCCTCGTTATTAAGCTTGATCGGGAATCAAGGTCGAGCCGCTGCACATGACCATGAACACAAGGATTACGTGCAGGGTTTGTTACTTGCAGCGTCAACATGTCGGAGGCGTTGCATCTTGGAATAAGTCTGTTTTAAATATATATTGTATCGTGGATTAAGTTATTGCCTGGATCATATATGAATTTAGTTATAGAGTTTGTACTTGTAATGCTATATGTGATTTGTTTATCAATGCCGAAATAAGGTTTATTATCAACAAGTGTTCATCGTATTTCTTCTTCGAGACTACAGCCACTTTGATATGGTTTAAGCAGCATAACGATGAGGGTTTTGTGGTGACAATTGTCATCACAAGAGCATATTTTTTCCATCACAAAACACTCTGTGGTGATGTTTTCTATGACCAATAGTCACCACAAATACTCGTGCCACAGATACTATACTGATGATTTTTTCGCCCCCACAAATAACCATGCTTAGTAGTGACGAGCCAAAGTACCACTGTTGGCCTACCCTAATTGTTGTCACAAAAGCATTTAAGTTAGTGATAAAAATTTTGGACACTCATATTGTTATTACTGACAAGAACATTGGACACACTTATGTATATAGTATTTATTACAATTTCAACTTAAACGTCACAGTTACTATTTTTTTGGGGGGGAAGCTAAGTACACAGTGACCAAAATTTATTTCTTCAATCTCTTTTGTCAGTAAAGGTGCACCGTGTGGCGATATATGTGCTATCACTACTAAACTACATAATATTTCGTCACTGGTTTTTATCACTAATGCTACGATTCCTATAGTTACTACATTGAAATACTCCCTCTTTTCGTTTATATTTGTCGCTACCAACATGTTTGGAGACATTAAGGAATGGGTGCATTTACTGTTTTTCCCTCATGGTTCTCTCAATGTGTTCTTCCGTGTCCTCACCCATTTGTTCCGTCGTGTCTATAGAGAGTCTGGCATGCCCATGAGCAGTTGGCCACCTATCCTCCTAGTTGTTGGTACTCAAAACCCCTCCTGTGCCATCCCTAAAAGGTGACACATCGGCAACACAACCTCCACCGGCGAGCTCCCTTCGTTCAATCACTCCCCATATGGCTGCCGCCAGACGCACCCAGCTAACGATAATGGCGGTGAGAGGCGGTGGCCCAAAGAGATGGGTGTTGAGGCTCCCTCATCCCTCCTCCTCCTATCTCCTAGCATGGGTGACAGGTTAGCATCATGAATTTCTAGATCCGTTTGCTGCCTTTTTGTTAGTAAAAGTAGCATATAAGTGGACAATTTAGAGGCATATATAGGGATATAGTTTCTAGGCCCCCTTCTGGGTTTGGTGGTTGAATGACAACATAATTAAAGAACTAATGAGTTTAATTAGCTTTGGATAGGTCTCATTGCAAAGAGATGTCCCAAAATTATAATATCTCAAATTGAAGAAAGGGCAAGCAAATTGAAAAGGCAAAAGAGATATAGTTGCAAGGGCTATTATATGATCTCAATGATGACTTGCTTGTATGAATGAGTAAAGATTGATAATGCATTGGTAAATTGATCAAGAAGGAAGAAATGTGATCAAGAGTTTACTATTTCAATAGAAGTGAAGATTCTTGGTTGCTTGATCACTAAGTTTGTATATGGATAAATTTGGTGAACAAATGGAATCCAATAAGTATTATGCATTGATATTTTAATCAGGAAGGAAGAAATGTGATTAAGAGCTTAATATTTCAATACACGTGAAGATTCATGGATGTTTGATCACAAAATTGATATATGGATCAATTTGTTGAACAAATGGAATTCAATGAGTACATATTGTGGTACAAGGCTACATGTGATTTAAGATAGCATGATGGTTAAGGGTTAGTAAGAACTTGGCTACGAGGTACTAAGCGAGGGAGAATGGCAAGCAAAGGGCTTGGCACCGATGAACCCATGCTAGGGTGAAGAAGCAAGTTAGTGTTAGCATCTATGGACCAATCAAGGCCATGGATAGTCACAAGTTGCTAAGCATCAATCATTGTTAAACCATTTGGATTTAGGTTTCTTGAGGATGTCAAGTTGATTATTGATCCATGGTGAAGAACCTCAAGGCACCAGCTCAAGAAGGATAATGCTCAAGAAAGAGGCAATGGAAATATTTGCAAACCCTCAAAGCATGATATTGAAGAAAAGTAGCATGGTAAAGATATTCAAGCTCAAGAGTTTTATATTATATTCGTTATTGATCTTGAGTATAGATAATGCCGTACTATCAAGAGGGATGCAATGTTGATAGTTTTGCTTATGTCTCAGTGCTCAAACCTAACATTTCAAGCGCTAACATAAGGGAAACACTTGTCACAACACTTGCACTGGTTGATCTTGGATATTAATTTCATTTGGAATGGGTAGTTCTCTGAATAAGCTTTCCATAGAGTCCAAGATCATCAAATTCAGAGTCCAGAGTAAAAAGTTATGGCATTTTCTCTTAGGTCACCTAAGCTGTCTCGTAGACCTATGGAAACTCTGAAGATTCCGGAGATTTCTGAGAACTTTGCGGAGATTTCGGAGAAAAGGCAAATGATAACTTTGTTCGAAGATTCCGGATATTTTTGCGGAGCCTCCGGACTTATTTTGAACCTAACGGCTAGTTTTTGGGTCCGGAGTCTTCGGAGATTCCGGAACTTAACAGCCCAACGGCTAGTTTTTGGGGGATGGGTATTTATACCCCTCACCCCCTTCCATTTATTGCTGCTGATTCCTCACATGAAATAGACATATACACAGCCCTAAGAAGCCTCCTAGACGGCTAGGCGTCACCCGGTGAGCACCTAAACTTGTGGTGTGCTGCGGGAAGTTTGTGAAGGCTTCGATTTTGCCTCCGCAATGGAAGAAATCAAGAAGTGAAGTGGCGAAAGGGTTGAGCGCGACCCGGCTTCTTTGGAAGCACCCAATGGAGTCATAGCAACGCGTGAAAGGATCCGAACTTCAATAAACGAATCCTTATGTCACTTGTTCTTGATTTGTTGATTTTACTATTTGTTGCTTGTGCTAGCTCCTTTCTAGGTTTTATCTCGATCTATCACTTGAGAAGGTTTGAGCTGTAAGCTTCTAGTGAAATACTTTGAAAATAACTCACCAGTGTATGGTAATTCGTTGATTTGCATTTGGTTGTAGTTTTCTTAGCCGTGTTGTGAAACTTCTATTATTTCGGGAGACTCCGAAGATTCCTGCAGAAACTTCGGAAGTTGGGGAGATTCCGGAGAAATCTCCAGAGATTCCGTAAGTTACAAATTGCGCTGCAAGTTTTTGTGTAAAATTTCAGAACCGCCTATTCACCCTCCCTCTAGGCGATATCAAAGGTCCTTTCAATTGGTATGAGAGCCGAGACTCTCAATTTCAGGCTTAACCGCCTTGAGAGACAATGTCTACGGGAGGTGAAGTATTGCTAGAACTGCTCTTGCTTGATGGTTCAAATTATGCATCTTGGTCCACTTGTGTGCTTAGTGTTCTTAGGACTATGGGTCCTCAAATTGAGCGGATTGTAGATTTAAGTATTTCTCATCCAAGTGTTGATTGGTCCAATTTAACCAAAGAGGAAGAGAAATGTTTACAACTCAATGCTCAAGCTACTTATGTTTTAATTCATGCTTTGAGTAAAGATGTATTTGATTCCATCATGGATGATGATGATGATGATGATATACTTGAGGATGCACATCTTATTTGGACAATACTCAAAGAAAGATATGATAAGTCCAAATATGATGATGAAGAGCTTATATTGGAAAAATCATTTGAGGAGTTCTCAACATCATCAATAATAAATGAAAATCCTCAAGTTATTTTCTCAAATGGTCAAGATGATGTTTACATATCCACATCCTCACCAACACATGAGTCAATACAAAGTAATAAAATGGTGAGTAGGCTAAATGACCATTCATATCATACTTCTACTTGAAGTTGTCCTTGTAGAACTAATCTTTTGAAGGAAGAAGAAGTTTGTGATCGTTGACGCCAAATGAGGAATCAACCTCTTCCCCACACATAATATCCATTGCCAATGTGTGTCTCATGGCTCAAGATAAGAAGAACCCAACAAGAGTAAATGATTTTCTTTTAGAAAGTCGTGAGAGGCAAGAAGAGCTGCCCATTGAGAAGATCAAGGAATTAAGGCTCTAACTAAAGAGCATGAGAAACTCAAGGATTCTCATGCATCCTTGGTTAGTAGGTATGAAAAATTTTCATTTGAGTAACCTTGCGCTACTAACTCTATCTACTGTGTGGCTCAACTAGAGAAAGCTAATTTTGAGCTAAAGGCTCAACTTGAGGATCTCACTAGCAAGCATATGGCCCTTCAAGAAAAATATGATGATCTCTCATGCTCCTACGAAAAGCTTGTAGATTCTCATGCCATGCTAGATATAGCTCATGAGGTGATGGTAACTTCCGTAAAATCCTACCTACCTCATATGCACAAGTGCACAAGTTCTCAAGTTCATATTGATTTATCTTGTGCTAACCCTTGTCTATCTCAAGCAAATATCCTCCTGAGCACTACTAGTGACTTAGATAATGTAGGCAAAAAGGGGAGACATAATGGTCATGGACTTGTAGCAAATTCAAACAAGAAGAACAAGTCAACAAGCTCAAGTACAAGGAGCAAAGTCAAAATACGATCAAGATCCCTCTCACTTGCTTTAATTGCAAGAAAGAGGGTCACCATGTGAGAGATTGCTCCTTGAAGAAAGAAGAGAAGGATATGAGCAAGAGCAAAGGTAAGAAGAAATGGATGGCTCACATCAACTGCTTCAAATGCTCCAATATTGGACATTGTGCATCAATATGTTCCAACAAGGTTTACAAAACCTCACTTCTAAAGAAGAAAACAAGAAGATCAAAAAGGAGTGTTATGGTTGTAATGAGAAGGGACATGAACTTGCATCATGTTCTCACAATAAGGATGATTGCAAATCATTGAACAAGAGGCAAACTGGCAACAAGCAAATCAAAAATCAAGATGAGAAGAAAAAGAAGACATCTTGCAATGACAAGCAACACATTTGCTACACTTACCGGAGAAAGGGACATATTAGTAAGAATTGTCTCATGGGTAAAATTTCTAAGCCCAACTCTTCCATTGATCATTCTTTGCTTAGAAAGGCCAAAATGGAACTTGTGCTTCTAAGGTGACTCATACACTTTATGGAAGCACAAAGGCCATTTGGGTGCCTAAGTATCTTGTGACTAACCTTCAATGGCCCAACATGGATTGGGTACCACCAAGTGCTTGAATTGGTGAATAGGTACTTGGAGATGCATTGGATACTTGGTTCACTTAAGATGAATTATATTTCACATCTTATGTCAAGATCCTTTCGATTGGTATTTCTCATCATGTGTGGAAAGGGCACCAAGTATGGATATCATTGTTCAACTTCAAGAATCAATGTCATCTTGGTATCAAGTACTTCATTTGGAATATCTAGCCCCTAGCCTTGTGTAGGTGTGAGTTGTTTAAAACTTGTTTTAAATGGTAAACACTTGTTGGGTGGCCAGATAAGTTTTAGTTAAATTCCTACATTATGCCATGTGATGCTTCTAATGGCTCTATAGTAGAGCATGACCTTTTGGTGAATGTAGATGATACATGCTTGATAATGGCTAACAAGATTGGTAATTTGGATGAATCAAATGCTTATTGATATTTGGAAGTTCATACTCATCGAGATGCTAGAAAATGTATATATTGGATTTCTCAATCTTTGATGGAAATTTCTTATATGTAACCTCAAATTCTCGGTGAAAGCTCATTCAACTAGTTCCAAGTATCCCATTGATCAAATCATCAATCATTATTCAAGATGGATGTCGAGGTTGAATCACATCCACACGTGCCTCATCAAAGAGCTTATCTAGAAATCCGAGGCACCACTCCATCAACAATATTTATGGTGACAATCAAAGAATGGTAATCACTATCTCTATTTCATGTTCTTTTTCAATTTTACTCTCCTATGTCTTGTCTAGTCACTTAGGGTAAAAGAAGAACTTGAAGATTTCAATTGAGTGATATCCATGCAAGAAGAATTCACTACCACTTGACAAATATTGAATTGTGGCTATCGGTAGTAACATTAAATGAGAAATTTGGTTGATTTCAAATGGGTCTCTCACTACAAGGAAGATCATTGAATTGGGCTTCATTTATGAATTTCAAACTAAGCAAGTCAAGATGGATCTATTCTATTGCTATATATGTATATGAAGAGTTGACTTGAGGGATTTGATTACTTGGCTCACATATGAAGACACAAAGCAATGCCACGAGACAAGTATGAAGAATCAAACTCAATCCTAGTGGAGATAAGCATGAAGATCGAACTCAATTCTAGTGGATTCATTCATCATTCACATTCTAGAAGTCTCCACAACAACAACTAACATATGGTAGATTGCAAGGGTATCATTCTCATCTAATAAACAATCTACATGAATGTTATGGTTGTGAGTATTTCTTGGCACAAGTATCATTCCTTGCAAAATTTTTTGTGCCTTAACCCAGGATATAGGATGTGCTTCACTTGAGTCTCTGATGAACTCGTGCATGTCTCTAGTAATTAAAATACTTGGATGCATATATTTTGGGGGAGCTTATCCTATGTTTTGTGCTTGTGAGACTAACTTGTTTTCAAGTGATATTCGCATTAGTCTCATGGAATTAAAAACAAAAATAAAAACATCCCAGAGGTATGCTACATAAATCTTATCCCTTTCAATTGGTTCGATGGCTTATATTTATCTAGCTAACTTCCATAATATAGCTTAAATTCCGTGGCCTAAATGTCTTGTAGTGCACACAATCTTGCCTTCCACCGTATGTGTGTGCTATCCTTAGGGGAATTTAGTCTATATTACGAGGCTTCATGGATAAGTGATCCAATTTCCCATTACATCTAAATGATCATTATTTGTGAAACTCTCCCTTGTGCTTTTAATGCCTTCTGTTTTCTATGTGTTGTATCAAGGTTCTTCCAAGGGCTTGCAAAATGGCTTCAAAGTTACTTCATATGAGTCATGGTCCCTTCAA
Source organism: Panicum hallii (assembly GCF_002211085.1). NCBI lineage: Eukaryota > Viridiplantae > Streptophyta > Magnoliopsida > Poales > Poaceae > Panicum > Panicum hallii. The sequence goes on from NC_038050.1 coordinate 56,344,327, forward strand.
GTGTGTTTCTTCTCAATTGGTTTCATATTCTATTGGTATTATATCATTTGAGACTATAATTGTCACCGATGCAAGTTAAGTTGAAAAAAGAACAAGCTCACTTGGTTGAATAAAAATCAAAAGTAGAAAAAGAGATAATAATGGATCAAGGGGAGCAAAAGTTTCATGAGAATCAAGCAATGAGGTCTCACTTGTTGGAGAAAAGAATATGTCAAAGGATATTGAATGGTTCCCAAGTGCTTTTTGGATGATCTAGGATTATTCCGGGTTGTTCCGCTCTTTTTAGCACTTGGACCTTGAGTGAGTTGGAGAATGGAAGGAAATAAAGAATGGAATTTATTGTTAGCTCTCCATTGTGAAAATTCATGATCATTTCAACAACGGGTGGTAACTCATAGTTTCTAATTGCAAATGTTTGTAATTTTACCTTTTTGGCATCTTTGTGAGTTGCTTTAGGTAAAGGAAGAACTAGGAGCATAATATGGATCTTGGATGGTCACAAGAGATCAAATTTACCACATGATATCAAGTGGGAGCTATTTTCACTCTAATAAATGGAGCTTCACTTGTACAAGGCATTGACGAGTTGGTGGTCAATTCAATACATCTTGTGTGGTAATCTACCTTACTTGGTGGTGGTATGCAATCGTTGGTATAATTTCCATTGTTGCAAATTTCTTATGCCTTGACCAAGATATAGGATGGACTCCTCTAAATTCTTATTGAAACCAAGTGCATGCAACAAGTAATTCAAGTATTTGATGCACATATCAAAGGGGAGCTTATCCTATGTCTTATGTCTTTGGGACTAACCATCTCTTCTAGTAATCATATATGTAGTATCTTGGTAAGAATGAATTTGTCAAGGGTATGCTACTTCCATTTGTTCCAATTTGATGGTGAAAACAAGAACTAGCAATTGGGGAAATTAGGCTTCAAGAAAAAGATGATCAAGAAGCTTAAAAAGATGGGCCAAAGACCATTGCTGCTGCAACCTCCGAAGGCTCCAGACAAATTTGCGGAGACTCCGGACAAATCTCCAGGAACTCCAGAGATACTGATCAAGAAGCTCCTAGTAGGATCATGATAAAAAGGGCTTGAAATGTCCATGATAGGAGAGTTGAGGTTTCTTGTTGGATTTGAATCAAGCAACTCAAGATATGCATGCTCATATGTCAAAGCAAGTACCTTAATCAACGTCCTCTCAATTGAAATCTTGGTTCTTTCAATTGGTATCTCAAGGACATGCTTAAGAAGTTTGATATCAAGTATGCCAAGCCCATCAAAACAACAATTCTAATCATTGGATACCATGATCTATATGAAGAATGTGAAGCTTAGAGCAAAGGTATATCGCTCCATGAACTCTTGTAATAACTTTGTGCATCTAGGCCCTAACATGCTAGCGTGTGCATACTTATGCAAAACCTTGGGTCACACCATGAGTTTGTCTTTTGGTGATGATTAGAGAATTATTTTGATATTTGGTTGATACCTCTTGTGGTGGTAATGACATGAGTTTTTCTTGTCAAGAAAATATCATATAAGTGAAGTATGAGCTAAATATGCTAATTTCTTAAAAGTTTGACCTAAGGCTTTGTATACTTTGTTTCATAGAACAAATAAGTGAGAAATACTATGTGCCAAACTATTACCTCACTTTTCCCTTCACTTATGTACCCTAATGTCTCCCTTTTTTATGGAGAGCCCTTTTTGAAGATTGATGCCAAAGGGGGAGAGATTTTGGGAGAAAGTGTAAGGGGGAAGGATACCTTGTAGATTTTATGGGGAAAAGGGGAGGCAAATAAGATTTCTCATTTACTTGGTGTGTGCAAGGATAGATTTCAATTTGGTAACTTTACTAAGGTCCACTCATGATTGTGTGTGTTTTTCATGCCTTGGGTGGTGTAGTGTTAATCTGTAGTTTTTTGGGTGAACTTATAAATCATGTTTACAATCATAACTTTAATAAATCATGTTTAAAATCATAATTTTAATAAGAAAAACTGTTTTTATAGATTTAGTCAAAGTTAGCTAACTTTGACTTAGGACAAAGCTAATACAACATGTAAATAAAAATGGAGGGAGTACTTCAGAGCCCCCGGACACTTCAATCGACATGCACAGCTGCACCTAGGCTCGAAGCACTTGCATGCGAGGGAGAATCGATGCACATTAACTTGCCAAAAGTGGTTAACCAAGAACAATTAACTAACTCGAGAGAGAGAAGATTACGATGTTTTTAACTATCACCTTGGTCTGTGTACAAAAGAGGAATACGACATGTAAAAAAACCAGAGGGAGTACTATGTATAGACACTGATATACATGCCCAATCACTCGCCCAGCGGATAACTTTGATTGACATAGAAATCACATATACCCTGTATATTTCACCACAAGAAATCTAACCAGCTGATCTAAGCTCACTCCACACTGGTGGCTTTGTTGCCAACAATGATCGGGTGAACAAAACTTGATGCGCTTTTTCTAAATTTCTGAACTTCACTCTTTTTCTAGCGTGCTTTTTAATGCAAAGTAAGGCTTCAAGAGTGGTCTCCTTTTAGTAACAATAAGAAATGTACTCGCCACTTTGTACTCTATAGCTCAGTTGCACGGCTTAAATTAAATTTAATATCAGCATGGAAAGTATTGCTTAGAAGATTACACAACTATTTGGATTCTATAGGTCCTAAAGTCCACTCCTGAACTTTCAGAACCGCAAACTTTCTCCGCTTGATAAAAAGGTGGACCACCATACAGTTATATTTAGATATATGAGATGTCATATTTAGATATATGGAAATATGTTAAATATACCTACGTAGAAAGAAACAGGGTGGTAACTATTTGTTAATAAATGAGGCATTCGACGTTGACAAATGCCCTCAGGAACACATACATCCTGGTCGGCACATCCAGCTGCTGGCTGACTTGCAAAGTTTGGAACAGAAGGGGCACGGCTGCACACACGTTGTCCATCCGGTAGTTGATCAGTTTCTGGTGGCCCTCGCTGGGTGCGTGTCCAGATTGTTTTTCATCTTTCAAACTGACTAGTTATGATTAATCTTACTGACACCACCCGCCCATGATGTGGTATCGCTTAATTATATGATTAGCAAACTGCATAACTAATTCTACTTCGTTGAAAAAACTGTACTGTGTTCGTTGGAGCTGCAAAATATTGAGAATGAAGAATTATGCGGATTTGCTAGAGATCCAAACCATGTGATACTACTACAGGTAGAGTTTATTGCCATGTGGTATGCGAACCAAATGATCTTCGGTGGATATATATATTCCATACCTGCAGATGCTTTAGTGAATTCAATAATACAAAGTAGCATTTCTATGATAACCTGGGACAGCCATGGTGGTTAGTTCCATTGCTTCTCCAAGAGTGGTATAGAGCTTTATTAATTTATATAGCCTAGTCAATAGATGGTTAGAGTCCTGAGCCATCACCATTATAACATGATTGATCAAGTTTTTCCTGTTTACACATGCTAAAATGTTGACCAACCTCTCCTAGCAACCGGGCAGGGCGTATCCATGACAGCCTAGCATAGGATGAAACCGGTCCAATGCAATTATGCATGCATTTATTTCATAGTATACTACACATGCATGGCACGTATGGATGAAAACTTGGCTCCTGCAACTTCGATCGGCTATAAATACCATTCGCACACACCCCGAGGGAACCACCCCAAAGAACACGCTGCAGAACTAGACCACCATTACTCCAAGCTACCTTCGTTTCAATCACTCTGACGCAGCAAGTCACTTAGTCACCAATGGCTGCCAAGCTCGGTCTCGTTGTTGCCCTTAACCTAATCCTCTTTGCTGTGGGTGTGCATGGCTGCGCACCTTACTGTGGATCAACCTACGTACCGGAGCCACCAGCACCGTCCTCCTACGTCCCAGAGCCACCCACTCCGATAACGCCGGCAACCGATGCCCACGGCCATCGGCCAGCTGGGCGGTGCCCAGTCGATGCACTCAAGCTTGAGGTGTGCGCAAGCGTCCTTGGTGGCCTTGTCAAGATCAGTCTGCCAGAGGACCGGGAAAGGTGCTGCCGGCTGCTGGACGGACTTGCCGACATCGATGCCGCAGCCTGCCTCTGCACCTTGCTCAAGGCCAACATCCTCGACATCTCCCTCCGCGTGCCTATCGACATCAGCCTCCATCTAAACCAATGCGACCGCAGGAACAGCCCACGTGGCTTGACTTGCCCTCGTTTCTAAGCTCGATGGCAATAAAAGTTGAGCCATATTCATGTCCATGCACACATGGAGCGTACACTTCTCATCGATATCTCGTGTCCAAGGTTTATCACTTGCAGCGGCGATGTGTCGGAGTCGTTGCATGCATGTAGGAATAAGTGTGTTTTACATTTAGAATATATCGCATAATAAGTTCTCATCTGGGTCATCTATAAATTTAAGTATGAAGTTTGTACTTGTAATACTATCTTTGATTATTTGATCAAGGCCGAAATAAAGCTTACTATCAGCAAGTGTATTCATCTATGTATTGTTTTCTCTTTGCATACTAGAGCCGCTTTGATATGACCTAAACATGTGATTATTGTGTTAAAGTAATCCCTCTGTTTGTTTATATATGACGTTTCCAACAGGTTTGAAGAAATTAAAGAATTGGTACATTCTTTCTATTTTGGCCTCGTGCTCCTTTCAATTAGCTGTCACCTATATTCGCTCATCCACTCTGTTGTGATCTACAGTTAGTCAGCCATTCCCATAAGCAGGTGGCCACTGATTCCCTATGTTGCAGACCGTTCTGAGAGGCGACCCGAGGTAAACACCACCTCCATCGGTGAGCTCCCTTCAACCACACCCTAACGGCTGCCGCCACAGACCCTGGCTAGCAACAAAGGTGGTAGCCGGTGGTGGCCCCGAGTGATGGTCGTTGAGGCTCCCTCCCTAGGCTTGGGCATGCGGGTCGTTCAGGAAAATCGGATCGGGTAATTAAGGTAATGAGAACCGCTACCCGATATCATCCGAGAAAGGGATTACCCGAGGGTATCCGAAAATTCGGGTTCGGGTATCGGGTAATCCCGATTACCCAATGTATGTTGCAATCAGATTTCAGGCAGGACACAACGGCACGTTCAGGCAGTATTTTAGCAGGTTTTCATTAATAATTTTGAATACAAATTCATACAGGGGAAAGCACACAAACATTTTCAGCATCACGCCATCACTAAATTCAGATTTCAGGCAGTACCACTACCATGCACAAACACGTTACACATGAGTTCATCAACAGAACACTTGAAGTCTGTACTCATAAAACACTAAAACACTTGAAGTCTGAAATCTAAAGACACAAAACATTAAAACACTTGAAGACAAAACAAATCGAGTCTGGGACAAGTGCAGCAAATCGGATCAGCAATCAGTTCATCATGCAAACACATGCTGTAACACGAGCAGGGGACAGGAGCCTGGGTCGCTGCCAATGAGGATGCTAGCGGCTGGGGATGGGGCCGCGCGGCCGTGTGGGACGCTGGGTCTCGGCAGCGGCCGTCGAGGTCGCGCACGCGAGTGAGCGGTGGGGTCGCGGGCATGCGGGGCGGCATCCGCCGAGCGTCTGGGGCCTTGCGTTGTGTGCGGCGGATGGCGGCAAGACGAGCAGGGGCAGGGGCGCTGGGTGAGTGAGTGGTGCGGCGTGCCGCGTGCGGTGGCGGCCGCAGGGTCACATCTTGAGTAGGGAGTCGGGGCGGGGTGGTCAAGTGATTGCTTGTCAAGATGCGAGCTGTGGGTGGTCTGGTATGGGCCTTGGACCTTGACTAAATTGGGCATTTTCTAGATATCAAGTAATTTAGGATATTCGGATACCGGAGGTATATACCTGAATTTTCCAAACTAATTTCGGGTTCCTCAGCATGGTACCTGAGATAGCGATCGGCATATCACGTTCGAGTATTTCGGGAGCGGATTCAGGTATTTCGGGTTCGGATTTCAGGTTCGGGAAATTGTGCCCAGGCCTATCCCTTCCTCTCATATCTCCCTTCCCTGATGCTTCTCCTTATTTTGCTCCCTCCACTTTGTATCAAATTGGCGTAGTTGGTCACCATATTTGTCGGTTATCTTTTTCATTATTAATAATAGCATAAGTGCAGAATTTAGAAGTATTTATTGGGATAGTTTATAATATTTTTGTAATGGTAAAGATGCATAATTTAATACAAATTTAGAGGTTGTATTAGGTTAATTTCATTTTTAATTGCAGCACACGTGAGTAATTTAGATGGAGATTTTGGAAGAATACTTCACATTATTTTTTATAGCGGTGCAGGTGGGTAATTTGGATGCAGATTCTGAAGAGGTCCATTAGGTTCTTTTTCCTAATCATGTGGCTATATTTTCAAAACATATGACACTATGACAAATTACTCACATACATACATGCTTCCATACACAACCCATGGATGCACACATGCACCTCGTCTACCCCTATGAACACCTCCAAGAATTTGATCGGATCTTGCTGTGGACGACAATATTGCATACACTGAAATAATAGTAGTTGTAAATATGACCACCCAACCTCAGCCGAAGTCTCGGGCCTAGGTCCTTTCCATCACAAGTAACCTAACCAACTAAACTATGCTCACTTAGCTCTGAGGGCTTTTGCGTTGCCAACAACGATAATCAAGAGTACAAAACTTGATGGATAAATGATATACTCTTGTTTGTCAATTTCTAAATTTCTACTTTTTTTCTAGTGGATCTCTTAACGTATAAAGACTTGAAAAGGGGTCCCTTCTTTAGTACCAGTGAGATATGTGCTCGCCATCTTGAAATGTACTCAGTTGCACGGCTTAAATTAATATGAGCCTGGAAGTTGTTATTTAGAAGGTTACACAACTATTGAATTCCATGTCCTAAGCTCCCGTCCCGGTTCTGTCGGATTTTATCCGGCTGCCCACTGAGGGGTATACCCAAGGTGGTAGGTTTTGGGTTGGGATACGCCGAGATCAGGAACTCGAAGGTGCAGACAACACAAGATTTAGACAGGTTCAGGCCGCAATATGCGTAATGCCCTACGTCCTGTATGATGGTTTGTATTGCCTTGATGTTGATCTGGTGATCTTGGTTTTGAAGGGGTCCCTGCCCGCCCTTATATATCCGGGGGGACAGGGTTACATGAATTCTAACCTGATACTAGCTTAGGAATCGTACTCAAGTATAAATCGAGTAGTTTCCTTCTGTATCGACTAGTTCTACTCCGCATGCGGGTAGAATATAACATAAATAAGGTACAGGACACGTCCTATCCCCTAGCCCAATATGGACTCCTTGATGTACACAGCCCCGTGGCCCCGGGTCTGACAAGCCCCCGAGCTCTTCGTAGCTGAGTACTGTAGACTCTTCGAGTACTTCTGAAGTAATCTTCGACTTCTTTCGAAGCTCCGTGTTGAAATCCTTCTTCGAGTACTCCTTTGGCTGCATCGAAGCTATGAGGTGCTCATGCCCCGAATTCCTCTTTTTACATGGGGTGCGATGAATAATCGCACTCCATATGGAGTAGCCCCCGAGCCTTAGGTTGAATCGAAGAATCAGGCTGAGGGTCAAATTAGTCTTGAGTCTTCTTTTTTTCTTATCCTTCGAGTACTTTCGAAAAATAAGTAGTCGATCCCACGTATCACACAGCCACCGAGCCTTGAATCCAAATCTCTCGAATTTTGGAAAAAAGGATCCCAAAGGTCGTGGCAACAATGTTCCCTGTTGAGAAAATATAGTTCAAGATGATGTAATTGGCAGAAATTGAAGTCGAAATTCGAAAAATCTCTTTTTTCGGGACTGAAAAAATGGTTAATCAAATAACTGCTCAACAAATCCACCAAAAAACCGCTCGTGTTCCAAGTATTCTTCTTGTGCAACGCTTCACCTTTCGCACAGTAAACCATTGCCTGACCGCTGGTTATTTAACCTCGCAGTCAGTTAGGATTTTTCCGTGCCTTCAGATCTTGCATCGCCACCAGAGAAAAAACAAAACCCCAATTAGATCTTACCGTGCCGTCACCCCTCCACCGCCCTGCGTAGTCGAAATCCTTCGAGCCTGCGACCGTAGCCCCCGAGCGTTGTGCGAACAACCCGTGGCTTAGAAGATTCGAAATGGCGCCGAAGAAAACCAACCACAAGGACTTGAAAGAAGCGCAAGCGGCAACCAGCGAGTGGACAATTAGTAAGTGTTCTCGCCACAATCTCGCAAATTTGGTGTTGGGGGGCCTTCTTCAAGAAAGGGATCTCATCAATTGGCGCCTTCCCTTTCGCGACCCCTTCCCCATGGAAAATGTCGACGAGATTGTTTCTTTTTGTTCTTTTTCTGAACGGGGATTGGCCCTCCCCACTTGTTCGTTCTTCCGTGGCCTTCTTTATTTCTACGGGATTGAGCTGCAACACCTCAACCCTAACTCAATTTGCCACATCTCCATTTTCATCCACTTCTGTGAAGCCTTCCTCGGAATTGAGCCCCATTGGGCTCTTTTCCGCTATCTTTTCCGCATGAAGCCTCAGCCCACCTCAAAAGATCCATCTGCTCTAGGGGGCGCTGGCATCCAGCTTAGGCAACATGCCAGTGAGAAATACATATCTTACAAATTCCCGTCCAATGTCCCCGGGTGGAAGCAGCAATGGTTCTACATTGCAAACCACGCCCCCCAACTCCCTGCGCGTTCAGGCAGACCTCCTGTTCAGCGCCCCGAATGGACCCTGGAGCCTGCTGAGGCAGAGATGGACCAGGTGAAGGAGCTGCTTGAGTTGATCACCGCACACAAGGAGGCGGGGGTAACCGGGGCATCTGTAATGATGTCATTCTTCAAACGCCGAATCCAACCCATCCAACAGCGCCACACATTAGGATTCGAGTACATGGGTACTGAAGACCCATCTCGTATGTGCGCAGAGGAGCTCGGAGACGACGCAACGCTTGTTCGCCTCAAGCGAATTCTACTGGACGTGGAAACCGTCCCATACGTTCCAACAGGATTTTCAGCCCAGAACCGGCCACCATCAGTAAGTATTCAACCGCTCGACTTCTTCTTTGATGTTGTTAAGTATAACTAACTGATAAACTTGTCATAGGATCAAACGGCGTTATACCGGAATTACCCACCGCAACCCGATCTGCCCCGACCCTATCACTTGTTGCCCAGCTCCGCGGCCGCAGCAGAAAAAGCGAAGACCGCTGGCAACGAGTCGACCGAGAGCAGCAGGCCAAACGAGAGAAGGGCACAAGCAAACAACTCCTCCGGATCATCCGTGGAGTGGTCCGACGACGCGCCTCTGATCCCTCGGCGGCGTCGGGAGATGCAGAAACGTAAAGCCAGCGCCGCTGACCTTGCCAGGTAAGTGCCTATCAAGCTATGAAGTTATCGAGTTGTTCTGCTGAATACTGATAATACTATTTTGTAGTCCTTCATCTTCTTTGCCCAGCCCCCAGCGACGGAAAGTAGTCGAAATACCCTCAACCGGGATGATGCACCAGCAGTCGTGTCTGCGGGAGCTGCTGGGGCGGACCCGTCATCCTCTCCTGCAAACGACGTAACCATCGCCGTGGCAGGTGCCGCGCCGGAGCAGCTCACGCCCTCGGACAGGACAGCCCTGCTACTGGCAATGAGTGCCATGGCCATCAACGCGGCGAGCGCCACGCCGGGGCCACTGGCGCCCACGGCTAGTATGCCTACACCTCCGGCTATAAGCGCCGTGGTGAAAAGGCCGTTGAAACTAATGTTGAGGAAACCAACGATAATCCGATCCCAAGTGTAAGTAATGCTCTGGATCTTGCCCTTAGCCATGTATGGTAATCACAGTATTGATGCTTTACTGTTGTCTTGAACAGATCAGCAGCAGCAGTGATGCTGGACGAGCCAGAACTCGAGTTGGCTCCTCCAGCTCCCGAGCCCTTGCCCGAGCAAGCCGACGCACCGGAACCAGCAGAAGGGGCAGATGTGGCCTTGGCTGACTCACCGCCGCCCGAGCTCCATCACGCGGAATGCGAAGCTGGTGGCAATGAGCAAGTCGAGGCCACCGTTGCCGCGCCTGCCGAGGCTACAGGTAGATGATCCAGCTGCCTTCTGCCGTAATCATCACTGTGTTAAACACCTGTCCTTTGCAGAGACACGCAGCCGTTAGTCTTGGAGGGTGCATGTACTTCTGGCGCAGCAACCGTGTTACCAACCCCTGGAGGAGAGATCAACGAGGCACTCCAAGTGATGCACCTCCTAGGGGACGACCTAAGCCGCGTGCGACAAATGATCAAGGTGATTGATAAGTTTGCCCTGGTAAATCTTGGCTAAATCGCTGATAGCTGCATGCTCGAGTTGTTTGTCTCTGACGTCCAGAAACGTGCAGGATATGAGCCAGAAAGCCGATGAGTAGGCTATGAAGCTGGAAGAGTCCGCCAAGCGAATTGACGAACTAATGCAGGAGCGGGCCGGCTTCGAGCAGACAATCACTGAGCTCCAAGGCCGACTCACGGAGCAGCGAAGGACCCATCAAGGTACGTCGAATTCCATTCTCGAAATCGTACCCGTAGTCGATAACTCCTTGGTCTGAAACCTGTTTATCCCCGCCGAACTTAAAAAACTCTTAAATTATAAAGAGGAGTTGCTTACTGATTTGAAGAACATGCTGAATCGCCGCGCAGCTGAAGTCGAGAGTCTGCGGAAGGTGATGGCCGACACAGAGAAACAGTTCGTCGACTGCCTTCAGCAGATCAAGACTCTAGGCGAGGAGAAGGAGCAGTGCCAGAAGGAACTCGACGACTTAAAGGCAGCAGCCCAGGAACTCGTAGAGATGGTGGACCCTCGGGAAGACGGCGCTGAAGATGAGCCACCACTGCTGGATCGACTTCGCGGGGCACCGCAAAAGATCCTCAACTTCATCACCGAGGCCGCCACAACATACGTGGGTCATGCTTTAGGCCTTGTGAAGTCCTTCTGGCCAAAGGCTCGGCTAGAAGTACTCGCAGGGGGCACAGCTGCTGATTGTACTGATGAAAACTTCCGCGAGTACTTGCTAGAGGTCCGGCCAGTAGCTGAAAAAATTGTAGAAAACATGGTCCAGGATTGAACCGTTAGTATTTATGACATTTGTAATATAAGAAACCACCTTAGTCCTCCTGTGGCCTTATATGAAGTCTGAGAGCCTCATCTGCTCTGTAGCAGGGAGATGCTACCTCTGAGTGCAGCGACTCAGAGAGTAGTCGAAATAGCTCTTCACTTGGGCTCATTGGGTAAGCTAGATAAAATCTGACCGGGGGGATCCAACGTGCCCAGAACGCGTGGTTTGTGGCGCGACGACTAGGATGCCCGTAGCAAACAGTCGAAAACTACCCTGAGTGCAACGACTTCAGGAGTAGTCGATATAGCCCATTATGTGGACATGTCAAACAAGTTAGATAGAACCCGAGCCAGACGGGCCTAACCAGTTTGAAAAAACACGATTGTCATCGCGACGACCCATATGCCTGTAGCAAGTAGTCGATTTGTATAAAACTTGAGCGTGGCCAAAGCCTCCGCATTGTATTCAAGAACTTACATTTCGGGTCATGTGGCATAAAGCCGCCATATTGACCCAGAAAAGAAAAAATGTGCCCTTGGCGCGCACAGGAATTGAAAACGAGTCTGCTTAGGGGTAGAACCGTCGCAGGTGTTGAATATTCCATGAATTGGGTACATCCTGACCGTCGGGGTGTTGTAGTCGATAAGATCCTGGTCTTGTAATCCTCCTGACGATGAACGGTCCTTCCCATCATGAGTTAAGCTTGTGCAAACCCAACTCATCCTGAACGCGACGAAGGACGAGGTCGCCTATGCTAAACGACCGTTCCTTAATATTGCGATCATGATATCGCCGGATCCCCTGTAGGTAACGGGCTGACTGAACGAGAGCAGAGCAGCGAGCCTCTTCGACAGAATCCAGCTCCAGCTGTCGTGCTTTGTCTGCCTCGCCTTCTTTATACATCTCGACCCTTGGAGATTTCCACATGATGTCCGCTGGAAGAATCGCCTCGGAGCCGTAGACAAGAAAGAACGGGGTCTGCCCTGTGGCTTTGGACGGTTGAGTCCTGAGCCCCCAGATGACATGTGGAAACTCGTGAATCCACTTCCCGCCTTTCTTGTTATTGGCGTTGTAGAGTCTCTTCTTGAGGCCGTCAATGATCAAGCCGTTTGCTCGCTCGACTTGCCCATTTGCCCTTGGGTGTGCCACCGAAACGTACTTGACCTCGATGGATGAATTTTCACAGAATTCCCAGAATTGGTTGGCCATGAAATTTGAACCTAAATCTATGATGATAGTGTTGTGAAAGCCGAAACGATGCAAGATATCAGAGATGAAGTCGACCACCTTGTCTGGAGTGAGTTTGGCGATCGGTTTGAACTCGATCCACTTGGTGAACTTGTCGATAGCCACCAAAACATGAGTAAAGCCTCCCGGCGCCGTTGTGAAGGGCCCAATCATGTCTAGGCTCGAGCAAGCGAACAGCCAGGAAGGCGGTATAGTAATGAGGGTGTGGGCCGGGACATGAGTTTGCTTGCCAAAGAACTGGCAGTTCCGACATCTTCGTACCATATCCTCGGCATCGGACACGGCGGTGACTTGGACGCTGCATGGTTACCGCACACGCCCTCGTGTATTTCCCGCAATATGTCCAGACCTTCTTCTGTTGTGACGCACTTCATGAGTACTCCAGATCGTGCGCCGCGCCGATAAAGTTTGTCTTCGACTAGGACGAAACCCTTGCTCCATCGCATGACGCGGGCGGCAGCAGCGCTCTTGGGGTCCATCCCTGCCGGTAATACGAGATCTCGGATAAAGTCGATAAAGGGTCCTCTCCAGTCCTCACCAACCAGCATAACCTCCCGTTCTGGCTGTACAGAGCCAGTGCCGGTGGAGACCTGTGGTGAAGGGCTGATGGACGGTTGTTTCAACTCTTGTACGAATACCTCTGCTGGGACTTGAGTTTGGGTTGATCCCAAGTTAGACAGGGCATCAGCGGCAATGTTGTGCTCCCGCAGTACATGATGAACTTCTAGGCCAGAAAATTTGTTTTCTAGCTTGCGTACCTCCTGTACATAGGCTTCCATGGTCTCCTTGTTGCAGTCCCACTCCTTATTGACTTGCTGAACGACCAAAAGTGAATCGCCATATACAAGTAGTCGCTTGATCCCTAGTGATATCGCCAAACGAAGCCCGTGAAGCAAGGCTTCATACTCGGCTTCATTGTTGGATACCTCCCAGAGGATTTGGAGAACGTATTTGAGTTGTTCGCCTCGTGGGGAAATGAGTAAGACTCTAGCGCCACCGCCATCGAGCTTGAGAGAACCATCGAAGTACATGGTCCAATGCTCTGGCTTGTCCACTGGATTTGGAACTTGATTTTCCCTCCACTCTGCCATGAAGTCGACGAGAGCTTGGGACTTGATTGCAGTACGTGGCTTGAAGTCGATCGACAAAGCCCCCAGTTCTACTGCCCACTTTGAAATACGACTCGTGGCGTCCTGGTTATGTAGGATATCCGCCAGCGGGTAGTCTGTGATCACAGTGATCTGGTACTCTTCGAAGTAGTGGCGTAATTTCCTTGAAGTGATTAGTATGCTGTAGAAAAGCTTCTGGACTGCCGGGTACCGCATCTTAGACTCTGAGAGTACTTCACTGACAAAGTACACGGGCCTCTGCACGCCAAAAGCATGGCCCTCCTTGGAGCGTTCGACAACAATGGCACTGCTGATAACGTGGGTTGTCGCCGCAATATAAAGTAAGAGGGTCTCACCCGGCAATGGAGCTGTGAGGATCGGAGGTGACTGTAGGTGTTGCTTGAGATCCTGCAGGGCCCGCTCGGCTTCCTCCGTCCAGTGAAACTTGTCCTGGCGCTTTAAGAGTCTGAAAAAGGGTAGTCCTCTCTTCCCGAGCCGGGAGATGAATCTGTTAAGAGCTGCCATGCACCCTGTAAGTTTCTGCACATCCTTGATTGTGGCAGGTGCCCCCATATCAGTGATGGCGGTGATGTTTTCAGGGTTGGCCTCGATGCCCCGGTTACTGACTATGAACCCAAGCAATTTACCCGATGGGACGCCGAAAACACACTTGGTCGGATTGAGCTTCCATCGGTATTTCCTTAGGCTGGCGAAAGTTCCCTCCAGATCCGCGATCAGGCCCTCGGGACTTCTGGTCTTCACGACCACGTCGTCCACGTAGGCCTCCACGTTCCGGTGTAACTGATCAGCGAAACACATCTGAATTGCGCGCTGATAGGTAGCGCCTGCGTTCTTCAACCCGAAGGACATGGTTTTATATGCATAAGTTCCAAATGGGGTGATAAACGCGGTCTTGATCTGATCTTTTTCCTTAAGTGCGATCTGATGGTACCCTGAATAACAATCAAGGAAACATAACAGTACGCAACCTGCGGTTGAATCGACTACCTGATCGATGCGAGGGAGCCCAAAGTGATCCTTCGGGCAATGCTTGTTGAGATCGGTATAATCGACACATATTCTCCATTCTTTATTCTTTTTCAATACAAGAACAGGGTTAGCTACCCACTCTGGATGGATTACTTCTTTAATGAATCCGGCTATGAGGAGTTTAGCTATTTCCCGTTTGATAGCCTCCCATTTATCAGGGGCAAAACGACGAAGTCGTTGCTTCTTTGGCACAGCTTGTGGATGCACATTAAGACTATGATCGATCAGCTCCTTGGGCACCCCTGGCATATCCGATGGTTTCCAAGTGAATATGTCTCGGTTAGCTCGCAGGAAGCTGATAAGCGCGAGTTCCTATTTGTCACCCAAGCCCGCGCCGATGATGGCTGTCTTGGATGAGTCGCTTTCTTGGAGCTGGATCGACTTGAGGGCCACAACGCCTATCGACTTGACGCCTGATTGGCTTGCCTTCTTCGTTGGGATATCCAGCTCGGCTTGAGAAAGTTGCTGTGCGGCCGCGAGTACTTCTCCGGAAGCATCTGGCACGCGGGAAGTCGATGCATACTGGATGTCCTCCTGGTTGCAATCATAGGACTTCTTCAAGTCGACTCGGAGCGTGAGCACGCCGCTGCGTCCTGGCATCTTGAGAAGTAAATAGACGTAATGCGGCACCGCCATGAACTTAGTGAGCGCCGGCCTCCCCAGGATAGCATGGTAGGAAGATTCGAAGTTGGCCACCTCGAACTTGATGAACTCGGTTCGGTAATTCTCCCTCGTCCCGAAGGTGACTGGGAGAACGACCGTTCCAAGCGGGTGCGCGGCATTGCCAGGGATAATACCGTAAAAAGTTGCGTTGCTCGGAGTAAGCTTGTTGGTCAGGTCCAGACCCATCTTCTTCAGCGTACTGGCGAAGATAAGATTAAGTCCGCTCCCACCATCGATAAGAACCCGAGTGAGATTAACTTCTACGACCACGGGATCCAGCACCAGTGGAAACTTCCCAGGCTCGGAAAAGCTGGTCCACTGGTCAGCACGGGAAAAAGATATGGGGACCTCCGACCATCGGGGTGGTCGTGGTACCGCCGGCTCAATGGATAGAATTTCCCGTAGCAGCAACTTCTGTTCCCGCTTGGAGCAAAAATCTTCATCACCACCAAAGATGACATTGACGGTCTTGGAGGCATCCTGGAACTTGGGCGTCTCAGATTTATCTTCTTGATCCTCATCTTCGGGCTCTTTGCCCGTTGACTTGTTCTTCTTGCCGTTTCCAGGGGAGCCAAAGGTGCGCTTGAGCTGAAAGCAGTCGATCGCTGCGTGTTTGGAGTTGACGCACCATGGGCACTTCTTCTCCAGAAGTTTTTCAAACTGCTCCTACGTGGTCGACTTCTTGCCCCGCGAAGGACGTTCCACAGCCGCGACGAGATCGTCTGGCTTGCGTTTTCGGGAAGAACCCGAAAAGTCCCGCTGGCCTTTGTCAGCCCGGTTGTCGTTGTTACGCTTCTGGTTGAGGTCGGTGCGTCTTGGAAACCTCTCGCGCATCTTTTCTTCTTGTTCGGACCAGTCGTGCATCATGTCGCGAAGATCTGCAACCGTCTTCGTCCTGTTACGCCCAAAATCACGATATATACCTGGGTCTGTTAGGCCGTTGTAGAAGCAGTCGATGATGTCGTCCTCCGAGATGTTGGCGATGGTGGCCCGCACATCGAAGAAACGGCGGGTGTAGGATCGGAGGAGTTCATTACGCTCCTGCTTGCACTGGGCGAGGTCGTGCCGGGTTCCTGCACGGGTTATCGCCCCCTGGAAGTTGTCGATGAAAACCTTTTTGAGGCCCTCCCAGGAGTCGATGGAGTCGTTGGGGAGGCTTTCCAGCCAGGTCAACGGCGCAGGCTCCAAAGCCATCGGGAAGTAGACGACTTTGGTAGTGTTGGAACCACCAGCCACCTCAATGGCAGTAGAGTAACAGCGGAGCCATTGTTGGGGGGCCTGCTTACCATCATACTTGGTGATGCCGATCGGCTTGAAACCCTCCGGGTACTTGTAGCTGTTGAATCTCGCAGTGAACGCAGGAAAACGATCGCTGCAGTCAGCATCGTCCCGCTCGGCTACCTCGCGTTCCCGTCGCCTCGAGTCGAGGACTGACCGGGCGTCGCGCCCCTCATTGATCTTCTGGCGAAGGTCTGGTTGTTGATGTGGGGGGTTGGGCTGCCTCAGGTTGTTCGCCAGGGGTGGCTGCCGCCTCCCTCCGGTGACCTGACTCCCGCCCGCACCATCATTGTTATTGCTGCGTTGGGATCGCAGGCGATTACCTATTGTTCGACTTGGGGCCCGGCTCCGGCTGTCTCCGACACGCTCGTCCCCGACGAGTGATGCCGGGGCCTGCTGGTCTAGCTGGACCCATGCCCGTTGGGCGTAGCGAAGTGCTTGTCGAACGTTGGGATCATTACTTCGCTCGCGTAACGCTGTTACCCGAGCGATGTTGGCCACAGGAGTCCTGAAACCCCGTTCATCTGCAGCGGCGAATTCAACGTCGAGTTCGCGTTGTGCAGAACGTATGCGCTCGTTGGCCCGCCTTCTACGAACCGCACGAGCTCTGTTCCTGGCACGCCGCGCGTTGCGTTCGGCGTCGTTCTCGTCAACAGCATCGGTAGTGCCTTCGTCTTCTGATATCCCGTCAAGCGCGCCGATGGGGATGAGGGCATCATCGTCCCCCTCCTCCGTCATCAGCACCTGGCGGGTTGCGAGTTCTTCAGAGGGGGCTTCGACTAGTTCAGTCGAGCCCTCGGTGATGGTAGCCAACGCCCTGCCCTCCTGAAAAGGCAGAGGTTCAAGGTGGGCTACCAAGCGGTCTTCATGCCCGAGTAAATCGGACAAATCCATCCCCTTCCAATGAACGATTCGTCCTTCGGAGGTGGTGGTGATCATCAGCCCGCAAGTGGCCAGGTGATCCTTAGCCCCCAACATGCGGTGGCGTCGGAATCCCCAGCCTGGAGCAGAGAGTTCAAGTCCTTCTCCAATGCGGGGAAAGGAACAGTAGTGACAGACTCTGCCTCGGTTTCCATGGCAGAATCAAAAAACGGCAACTCATCGAAATTATCGACGAACTTGTCGAGCCATTCGGCGATTGTTTTTAGCTTGATGGTGTCGTCGATTATGTGCCGACGGAATCCGCCTGCGCCATTGGCGATGCAGACCCATGAGCCAAAAATAAAAGTTGTGCCCTCAGGGAGCACGGGACTGGGGAACTTGAAAAAAGCCATCGAGTTCTCCAGGGGATCTCTGATGCGCTCCCCTACCTGGCGCGCCAGCTGTCGGGTTTTATCCGGCTGCCCACCGAGAGGTATACCCAAGGTGGTAGCTTTTGGGTTGGGATGCCCCGAGATCAGGAACTCGAAGGTGCAGACAACATAAGATTTAGACAGGTTCAGGCTGCAATATGCGTAATGCCCTACGTCCTGTATGATGGTTTGTATTGCCTTGATGTTGATCTGGTGATCTTGGTTTTGAAGGGGTCCCTGCCCGCCCTTATATATCCGGGGGGACAGGGTTACATGAATCCTAGCCTGATACTAGCTTAGGAATCGTCTCAAGTACAAATCAAGTAGTTTCCTTTTGTATCGACTAGTTCTACTCCGCATGCGGATAGAATATAACATAAATAAGGTACAGGACACGTCCTATCCCCTAGTCCAATATGGACTCCTTGATGTACACAGCCCCGTGGCCCCGGGTCTGATAGGTTCCCCAACCACATATTTTGTCTGCTTGAAGAAAAGATCGGCCATAGAACAGTTATATTTAGATATATATGGAGATATGGAAAATATACCTACGTACAAGAGAACAGGATGATATTTGTTTGTGAGCAAATGAGACCTTTGACGTTGACAAAAACCCCTGAACACATACATTCTGGTCTGGACATCTAGCTGCTGGTTGACGTGCAGAGTTCGGAACAAAAGGTGCACAGCTCAACACGCGTTGCTCATCCGATAAATCAATTTCCGGTGGCCCGTGGCCCTCGCCTGGAGCATGTCCAGATTGTTTTTCATCTTTCAAACTAACTAGTTATGATTAATCTTACTGACACCACCCGCCCATGATGTGGTATCGCTTAATTATATGATTAGCAAACTGCATAACTAATTCTACTTCGTTGAAAAAACTGTACTGTGTTCGTTGGAGCTGCAAAATATTGAGAATGAAGAATTATGCGGATTTGCTAGAGATCCAAACCATGTGATACTACTACAGGTAGAGTTTATTGCCATGTGGTATGCGAACCAAATGATCTTCGGTGGATATATATATTCCATACCTGCAGATGCTTTAGTGAATTCAATAATACAAAGTAGCATTTCTATGATAACCTGGGACAGCCATGGTGGTTAGTTCCATTGCTTCTCCAAGAGTGGTATAGAGCTTTATTAATTTATATAGCCTAGTCAATAGATGGTTAGAGTCCTGAGCCATCACCATTATAACATGATTGATCAAGTTTTTCCTGTTTACACATGCTAAAATGTTGACCAACCTCTCCTAGCAACCGGGCAGGGCGTATCCATGACAGCCTAGCATAGGATGAAACCGGTCCAATGCAATTATGCATGCATTTATTTCATAGTATACTACACATGCATGGCACGCATGGATGAATACTTGGCTCCTGCAACTTCGATCGGCTATAAATACCATTCGCACAAACCCCGAGGGAACCACCCCAAAGAACACGCTGCAGAACTAGACCACCATTACTCCAAGGTACCTTCGTTTCAATCACTCTGACGCAGCAAATCACTTAGTCACCAATGGCTGCCAAGCTCGGTCTCGTTGTTGCCCTTAACCTAATCCTCTTTGCTGCGGGTGTGCATGGCTGCGCACCTTACTGTGGATCAACCTACGTACCGGAGCCACCAGCACCGTCCTCCTACGTCCCAGAGCCACCCACTCCGACAACGCCGGCAACCGATGCCCACGGCCATCGGCCAGCTGGGCGGTGCCCAGTCGATGCACTCAAGCTTGAGGTGTGCGCAAGCGTCCTTGGTGGCCTTGTCAAGATCAGTCTGCCAGAGGACCGGGAAAGGTGCTGCCGGCTGCTGGACGGACTTGCCGACATCGATGCCGCAGCCTGCCTCTGCACCTTGCTCAAGGCCAACATCCTCGACATCTCCCTCCGCGTGCCTATCGACATCAGCCTCCATCTAAACCAATGCGACCGCAGGAACAGCCCACGTGGCTTGACTTGCCCTCGTTTCTAAGCTCGACGGCAATAAAAGTTGAGCCATATTCATGTCCATGCACACATGGAGCGTACACTTCTCATCGATATCTCGTGTCCAAGGTTTATCACTTGCAGCGGCGATGTGTCGGAGTCGTTGCATGCATGTAGGAATAAGTGTGTTTTACATTTAGAATATATCGCATAATAAGTTCTCATCTGGGTCATCTATAAATTTAAGTATGAAGTTTGTACTTGTAATACTATCTTTGATTATTTGATCAAGGCCGAAATAAAGCTTACTATCAGCAAGTGTATTCATCTATGTATTGTTTTCTCTTTGCATACTAGAGCCGCTTTGATATGACCTAAACATGTGATTATTGTGTTAAAGTAATCCCTCTGTTTGTTTATATATGACGTTTCCAACAGGTTTGAAGAAATTAAAGAATTGGTACATTCTTTCTATTTTGGCCTCGTGCTCCTTTCAATTAGCTGTCACCTATATTCGCTCATCCACTCTGTTGTGATCTACAGTTAGTCAGCCATTCCCATAAGCAGGTGGCCACTGATTCCCTATGTTGCAGACCGTTCTGAGATGCGACCCGAGGTAAACACCACCTCCATCGGTGAGCTCCCTTCAACCACACCCTAACGGCTGCCGCCACAGACCCTGGCTAGCAACAAAGGTGGTAGCCGGTGGTGGCCCCGAGTGATGGTCGTTGAGGCTCCCTCCCTAGGCTTGGGCATGCGGGTCGTTCAGGAAAATCGGATCGGGTAATTAAGGTAATGAGAACCGCTACCCGATATCATCCGAGAAAGGGATTACCCGAGGGTACCCGAAAATTCGGGTTCGGGTATCGGGTAATCCCGATTACCCAATGTATGTTGCAATCAGATTTCAGGCAGGACACAACGGCACGTTCAGGCAGTATTTTAGCAGGTTTTCATTAATAATTTTGAATACAAATTCATACAGGGGAAAGCACACAAACATTTTCAGCATCACGCCATCACTAAATTCAGATTTCAGGCAGTACCACTACCATGCACAAACACGTTACACATGAGTTCATCAACAGAACACTTGAAGTCTGTACTCATAAAACACTAAAACACTTGAAGTCTGAAATCTAAAGACACAAAACATTAAAACACTTGAAGACAAAACAAATCGAGTCTGGGACAAGTGCAGCAAATCGGATCAGCAATCAGTTCATCATGCAAACACATGCTGTAACACGAGCAGGGGACAGGAGCCTGTGTCGCTGCCGATGAGGATGCTAGCGGCTGGGGATGGGGCCGCGCGGCCGTGTGGGACGCTGGGTCTCGGCAGCGGCCGTCGAGGTCGCGCACGCGAGTGAGCGGTGGGGTCGCGGGCATGCGGGGCGGCATCCGCCGAGCGTCTGGGGCCTTGCGTTGTGTGCGGCGGATGGCGGCAAGACGAGCAGGGGCAGGGGCGCTGGGTGAGTGAGTGATGCGGCGTGCCGCGTGCGGTGGCGGCCGCAGGGTCACATCTTGAGTAGGGAGTCGGGGCGGGGTGGTCAGGTGATTGCTTGTCAAGATGCGAGCTGTGGGTGGTCTGGTATGGGCCTTGGACCTTGACTAAATTGGGCATTTTCTAGATATCAAGTAATTTAGGATATTCGGATACCGGAGGTATATACCTGAATTTTCCAAACTAATTTCGGGTTCCTCAGCATGGTACCCGAGATAGCAATCGGCATATCACGTTCGAGTATTTCGGGAGCGGATTCAGGTATTTCGGGTTCGGATTTTAGGTTCGGGAAATTGTGCCCAGGCCTATCCCTTCCTCTCATATCTCCCTTCCCTGATGCTTCTCCTTATTTTGCTCCCTCCACTTTGTATCAAATTGGCGTAGTTGGTCACCATATTTGTCGGTTAATAATAGCATAAGTGTAGAATTTAGAAGCATTTATTGGGATAGTTTATAATATTTTTGTAATGGTAAAGATGCGTAATTTAATACAAATTTAGAGGTTGTATTAGGTTAATTTCATTTTTAATTGCAGCACACGTGAGTAATTTAGATGGAGATTTTGGAAGAATACTTCACATTATTTTTTATAGCGGTGCAGGTGGGTAATTTGGATGCAGATTCTGAAGAGGTCCATTAGGTTCTTTTTCCTAATCATGTGGCTATATTTTCAAAACATATGACACTATGACAAATTACTCACATACATACATGCTTCCATACACAACCCATGGATGCACACATGCACCTCGTCTACCCCTATGAACACCTCCAAGAATTTGATCGGATCTTGCTGTGGACGACAATATTGCATACACTGAAATAATAGTAGTTGTAAATATGACCACCCAACCTCAGCCGAAGTCTCGGGCCTAGGTCCTTTCCATCACAAGTAACCTAACCAACTAAACTATGCTCACTTAGCTCTGAGGGCTTTTGCGTTGCCAACAACGATAATCAAGAGTACAAAACTTGATGGATAAATGATATACTCTTGTTTGTCAATTTCTAAATTTCTACTTTTTTTCTAGTGGATCTCTTAACGTATAAAGACTTGAAAAGGGGTCCCTTCTTTAGTACCAGTGAGATATGTGCTCGCCATCTTGAAATGTACTCAGTTGCACGGCTTAAATTAATATGAGCTTGGAAGTTGTTATTTAGAAGGTTACACAACTATTGAATTCCATGTCCTAAGCTCCCGTCCCGGTTCTGTCGGGTTTTATCCGGCTGCACACCGAGGGGTATACCCAAGGTGGTAGGTTTTGGGTTGGGATGCGCCGAGATCAGGAACTCGAAGGTGCAGACAACACAAGATTTAGACAGGTTCAGGCCGCATTATGCGTAATGCCCTACGTCCTGTATGATGGTTTGTATTGCCTTGATGTTGATCTGGTGATCTTGGTTTTGAAGGGGTCCCTGCCCGCCCTTATATATCCGGGGGGACAGGGTTACATGAATCCTAGCCTGATACTAGCTTAGGAATCGTACTCAAGTATAAATCGAGTAGTTTCCTTCTGTATCGACTAGTTCTACTCCGCATGCGGGTAGAATATAACATAAATTAGGTACAGGACACGTTCTATCCCCTAGCCCAATATGGACTCCTTGATGTACACAGCCCCGTGGCCCCGGGTCTGACAAGCCCCCGAGCTCTTCGTAGCTGAGTACTGCAGACTCTTCGAGTACTTCTGAAGTAATCTTCGACTTCTTTCGAAGCTCTGTGTTGAAATCCACTTCGAGTACTCCTTTGGCTGCATCGAAGCTATGAGGTGCTCATGCCCCGAATTCCTCTTTTTACATGGGGTGCGATGAATAATCGCACTCCATATGGAGTAGCCCCCGAGCCTTAGGTTGAATCGAAGAATCAGGCTGAGGGTCAAATTAGTCTTGAGTCTTCTTTTCTTCTTATCCTTCGAGTACTTTCGAAAAATAAGTAGTCGATGCCACGTATCACACAGCCCCGAGCCTTGAATCCAAATCTCTCGAATTTTGGAAAAAAGGATCCCAAAGGTCGTGGCAACAATGTTCCCTGTTGAGAAAATATAGTTCAAGATGATGTAATTGGCAGAAATTGAACTCAAAATTCGAAAAATCTCTTTTTTCGGGACAATTAACCCTGAAAAAATGGTTAATCAAATAACTGCTCAACAAATCCACCAAAAAACCGCTCGTGTTCCAAGTATTCTCCTTGTGCGACGCTTCACCTTTCGCACAGTAAACCATTGCCTGACCGCTGGTTATTTAACCTCGCAGTCAGTTAGGGTTTTTCCGTGCCTTCAGATCTTGCATCGCCACCAGAGAAAAAACAAAACCCCAATTAGATCTCACCGTGCCGTCACCCCTCCACCGCCCTGCGTAGTCAAAATCCTTCAAGTCTGCGACCGTAGCCCCTGAGCGTTGTGCGAACAACCCGTGGCTTAACAGATTCGAAATGGCGCCGAAGAAAACCAACCAGAAGGACTTGAAAGAAGCGCAAGCGGCAACCAGCGAGTGGACAATTAGTAAGTGTTCTCGCCACAATCTCGCAAATTTGGTGTTGGGGGGCCTTCTTCAAGAAAGGGATCTCATCAATTGGCGCCTTCCCTTTCGTGACCCCTTCCCCATGGAAAATGTCGACGAGATTGTTTCTTTTTGTTCTTTTTCTGAACGGGGATTGGCCCTCCCCACTTGTTCGTTCTTCCGTGGCCTTCTTTATTTCTACGGGATTGAGCTGCAACACCTCAACCCTAACTCAATTTGCCACATCT
The DNA here is from genome assembly GCF_002211085.1 of Panicum hallii. NCBI lineage: Eukaryota > Viridiplantae > Streptophyta > Magnoliopsida > Poales > Poaceae > Panicum > Panicum hallii. The sequence continues at coordinate 56,368,245 of NC_038050.1, forward strand.
CCATTTTCATCCACTTCTGTGAAGCCTTCCTTGGAATTGAGCCCCATTGGGCTCTTTTCCGCTATCTTTTCCGCATGAAGCCACAGCCCACCTCAAAAGATCCATCTGCTCTAGGGGGCGCTGGCATCCAGCTTAGGCAACATGCCAGTGAGAAATACATATCTTACAAATTCCCGTCCAATGTCCCCGGGTGGAAGCAGCAATGGTTCTACATTGCAAACCACGCCCCCCAACTCCCTGCGCGTTCAGGCAGACCTCCTGTTCAGCGCCCCGAATGGACCCTGGAGCCTGCTGAGGCAGAGATGGACCAGGTGAAGGAGCTGCTTGAGTTGATCACCGCACACAAGGAGGCGGGGGTGACCGGGGCATCTGTAATGATGTCATTCTTCAAACGCCGAATCCAACCCATCCAACAGTGCCACACATTAGGATTCGAGTACATGGGTACTGAAGACCCATCTCGTATGTGCGCAGAGGAGCTCGGAGACGACGCAGCGCTTGTTCGCCTCATGCGAATTCTACTGGATGTGGAAACCGTCCCATACGTTCCAGCAGGATATTCAGCCTAGAACCGGCCACCATCAGTAAGTATTCAACCGCTCGACTTCTTCTTTGATGTTGTGAAGTATAACTGACTGATAAACTTGTCATAGGATCAAACGGCGTTATACCGGAATTGCCCGCCGCAACCCGATCTGCCCCGACCCTATCACTTGTTGCCCAGCGCCGCGGCCGCAGCAGAAAAAGCGAAGACCGCTGGCAACGAGTCGACCGAGAGCAGCAGGCCAAACGAGAGAAGAGCACAAGCAAACAACTCCTCCGGATCATCCGTGGAGTGGTCCGACGACGCGCCTCTGATCCCTCGGCGGCGTCGGGAGATGCAGAAACGTAAAGCCGGCGCTGCTGACCTTGCCAGGTAAGTGCCTATCAAGCTATGAAGTTATCGAGTTGTTCTGCTGAATACTGATAATACTATTTTGTAGTCCTTCATCTTCTTTGCCCAGCCCCCAGCGACGGAAAGTAGTCGAAATACCCTCAACCGGGGATGATGCACCAGCAGTCGTGTCTGCGGGAGCTGCTGGGGCGGACCCGTCATCCTCTCCTGCAAACGACGTAACCATCGCCGTGGCAGGTGCCGCGCCGGAGCAGCTCGCGCCCTCGGACAGGACAGCCCTACTACCGGCAATGAGTGCCGTGGCCATCACCGCGGCGAGCGCCACGCCGGGGCCACTGGCGCCCACGGCTAGTACGCCTACACCTCCGGCTGTAAGCGCCGTGGTGAAAAGGCTGTTGAAACTAATGTTGAGGAAACCAACGATAATCCGATCCCAAGTGTAAGTAATGCTCTGGATCTTGCCCTTAGCCATGTATGGTAATCACAGTATTGATGCTTTACTATTGTCTTGAACAGATCAGTAGCAGCAGTGATGCTGGACGAGCCAGAACTCGAGTTGGCTCCTCCAGCTCCCGAGCCCTTGCCCGAGCAAGCCGACGCACCAGAACCAGTAGAAGGGGCAGATGTGGCCTTGGCTGACTCACCGCCGCCCGAGCTCCATCACGCGGAACGCGAAGCTGGCGGCGATGAGCAAGTTGAGGCCGCCGTTGCCGCGCCTGCTGAGGCTACAGGTAGATGATCTAGCTGCCTTCTGCCGTAATCATCACTGTGTTAAACACCTGTCCATTGCAGAGACCACACAGCCGTCAGTCTTGGAGGGTGCATGTACTTCTGGCGAAGCAACCGTGTTACCAAACCCTGGAGGAGAGATCAACGACGCTCTCCAAGTGATGCACCTCCCAGGGGATGACCTAAGCCGCGTGCGACAAATTATCAAGGCGATTGATAAGTTTGCCCTGGTAAATCTTGGCTAAATCGCTGATAGCTGCATGCTCGAGTTGTTTGTCTCTGACGTCCGGAAACGTGCAGGATATGAGCCAGAAAGCTGATGAGCAGGCTATGAAGCTGGAAGAGTCCGCCAAGCGAATTGATGAACTAATGCAGGAGTGGGCCGGCTTCGAGCAGACCATCACTGAGCTCCAAGGCCGACTCACGGAGCAGCGAAGGACCCATCAAGGTACGTCGAATTCCATTCTCAAAATCGTACCCGTAGTCGATAACTCCTTGGTCTGAAGCCTGTTTATCCCCGCAGAACTTAAAAAACTCTTAAATTATAAAGAGGAGTTGCTTACTGATTTGAAGAACATGCTGAATCGCCGCGCAGCTGAAGTCGAGAGTCTGCGGAAGGTGATGGCCGACACAGAGAAACAGTTCGTCGACTGCCTTCAGCAGATCAAGACTCTAGGCGAGGAGAAGGAGCAGCGCCAGAAGGAACTCGACGTCTTAAAGGCAGCAGCCCAGGAACTCGTAGAGATGGTGGACCCTCGGGAAGATGGCGCTGAAGATGAGCCACCACTGCTGGATCGACTTCGCGGGGCACCGCAAAAAGATCCTCAACTTCGTCACCGAGGCCGCCACAACATACGTGGGTCATGCTTTAGGCCTTGTGAAGTCCTTCTGGCCAAAGGCTCGGCTAGAAGTACTCGCAGGGGGCACAGCTGCTGATTATACTGATGAAAACTTCCACGAGTACTTGCTAGAGGTCCGGCCAGTATCTGAAAAAATTGTAGAAAACATGGTCCAGGATTGAACTGTTAGTATTTATGACATTTGTAATATAAGAAACCATCTTAGTCCTCCTGTGGCCTTATATGAAGTCTGAGAGCCTCGTCTGCTCTGTAGCAGGGACATGCTACCTCTGAGTGCAGCGACTCAGAGAGTAGTCGAAATAGCTCTTCACTTGGGCTCATCGGGTAAGCTAGATAAAATCCGACCGGGGGGATCCAACATGCCGGGATCCAACGCGCGGTTTGTGGCGCGACGACTAGGATGCCCGTAGCAAATAGTCAAAAACTACCCTGAGTGCAACGACTTCAGGAGTAGTCGATATAGCCCATTATGTGGACATGTCAAACAAGTTAGATAGAACCCGAGCCAGACAGGCCTAACCAGATAGAAAAAACACGATTGTCATCGCGACGACCCATATGCCTATAGCAAGTAGTCGATTTGTATAAAACTTGAGCGTGGCCAAAGCCTCCGCATTGTATTCAAGAACTTACATTTCGGGTCATGTGGCACAAAGCCGCCATATTGACCCAGAAAAGAAAAAATGTGCCCTTGGCGCGCACAGGAATTGAAAACGAGTCTGCTTAGGGGTAGAACCGTCGCAGGTGTTGAATATTCCATGAATTGGGTACATCCTGACCGTCGGGGTGTTGTAGTCGATAAGATCCTGGTCTTGTAATCCTCCTGACGATGAACGGTCCTTCCCATCGTGAGTTAAGCTTGTGCAAACCCGACTCATCCTAAACGCGACGAAGGATGAGGTCGCCTATGCTAAACGACCGTTCCTTAATATTGAGATCATGATATCGCCGGATCCCCTGTAGGTAACGGGCTGACTGAACGAGAGCAGAGCAGCGAGCCTCTTCGACAGAATCCAGCTCCAGCTGTCGTGCTTCGTCCGCCTCGCCTTCTTTATACATCTCGACCCTTGGAGATTTCCACATGATGTCCGCTGGAAGAATCGCCTCGGAGCCGTAGACAAGAAAGAATGGGGTCTGCCCTGTGGCTTTGGACGGTTGAGTCCTGAGCCCCCAGATGACATGTGGCAACTCGTGAATCCACTTCCCGCCTTTCTTGTTATTGGCGTTGTAGAGTCTCTTCTTGAGGCCGTCAATGATCAAGCCGTTTGCTCGCTCGACTTGCCCATTTGCCCTTGGGTGTGCCACCGAAACGTACTTGACCTCGATGGATGAATTTTCACAGAATTCCCAGAATTGGTTGGCCGTGAAATTTGAACCTAAATCTATGATGATAGTGTTGGGAAAGCCGAAACGATGCAAGATATCAGAGATGAAGTCGACCACCTTGTCTGGAGTGAGTTTGGCGATCGGTTTGAACTCGATCCACTTGGTGAACTTGTCGATAGCCACCAAAACATGAGTAAAGCCTCCCGGCGCCGTTGTGAAGGGCCCAATCATGTCTAGGCTCCAGCAAGCGAACGGCCAGGAAGGCGGTATAGTAATGAGGGTGTGGGCCAGGACATGAGTTTGCTTGCCAAAGAACTGGCAGTTCCGACATCTTCGTACCAGATCCTCGGCATCGGACATGGCGGTGGGCCACCAGAAACTGGCTCTGTAAGCTTTGCTGACCAGTGACTTGGATGCTGCATGGTTACCGCACACGCCCTCGTGTATTTCCCGCAATATGTCCAGACCTTCTTCTGTTGTGACGCACTTCATGAGTACTCCAGATCATGCGCCGCGCCGATAAAGTTTGTCTTCGACTAGGACGAAACCCTTGCTCCATCGCATGACGCGGGCGGCAGCAGCGCTCTTGGGGTCCATCCCTGCCGGTAATACGAGATCGTGGATAAAGTCGATAAAGGGTCCTCTCCAGTCCTCACCAACCAGCATAACCTCCCGTTCTGGCTGTACAGAGCCAGTGCCGGTGGAGACCTGTGGTGAAGGGCTGATGGACGGTTGCTTCAACTCTTGTACGAATACCCCTGCTGGGATTTGAGCTTGGGTTGATCCCAAGTTAGACAGGGCATCAGCGGCAATGTTGTGCTCCCACAGTACATGATGAACTTCTAGGCCAGAAAATTTGTTTTCTAGCTTGCGTACCTCCTGTACATAGGCTTCCATGATCTCATTGTTGCAGTCCCACTCCTTATTGACTTGCTGAATGACCAAAAGTGAATCGCCATATACAAGTAGTCGCTTGATCCCTAGTGATATCGCCAAACGAAGCCCGTGAAGCAAGGCTTCATACTCGGCTTCATTGTTGGATACCTCCCAGAGGATTTGGAGAACGTATTTGAGTTGTTCGCCTCGTGGGGAAATGAGTAAGACTCCAGCGCCGCCGCCATCGAGCTTGAGAGAACCATCGAAGTACATGGTTCAATGCTCTGGTTTGTCCACTGGATTTGGAACTTGATTTTCCCTCCACTCTGCCATGAAGTCGACGAGAGCTTGGGACTTGATTGCAGTACGTGGCTTGAAGTCGATCGACAAAGCCCCCAGTTCTACTGCCCACTTTGAAATACGACCCATGGCGTCCTGGTTATGTAGGATATCCGCCAGCGGGTAGTCTGTGATCACAGTGATCTGGTACTCTTCGAAGTAGTGGCGTAATTTCCTTGAAGTGATTAGTATGCCGTAGAGAAGCTTCTGGACTGCCGGGTACCGCATCTTAGACTCTGAGAGTACTTCACTGACAAAGTACACGGGCCTCTGCACGCCAAAAGCATGGCCCTCCTCGGAGCGTTCGACGACAATGGCACTGCTGATAACGTGGGTTGTCGCTGCAATATAAAGTAAGAGGGTCTCACCCGGCAATGGAGCTGTGAGGATCGGAGGCGACTGTAGGTGTTGCTTGAGATCCTGCAGGGCCCGCTCGGCTTCCTCCGTCCAGTGAAACTTGTCCTGGCGCTTTAAGAGTCTGAAAAAGGGTAGTCCTCTCTCCCCGAGCCGGGAGATGAATCTGTTAAGAGCTGCCATGCACCCTGTAAGTTTCTGCACATCCTTGATTGTGGCAGGTGCCCCCATATCAGTGATGGCGGTGATCTTTTTAGGGTTGGTCTCGATGCCCCGGTTACTGACTATGAACCCAAGCAATTTACCCTATGGGACGCCAAAAACACACTTGGTTGGATTGAGCTTCCATCGGTATTTCCTTAGGCTGGTGAAAGTTTCCTCCAGATCCGCGATCAGGCCCTCGGGACTTCTGGTCTTCACGACCACGTCGTCCACGTAGGCCTCCATGTTCCGGTGTAACTGATTGGCGAAACACATATGAATTGCGCGCTGATAGGTAGCGCCTGCGTTCTTCAACCCGAAGGACATGGTTTTATATGCATAAGTTCCAAATGGGGTGATAAACACGGTCTTGATCTGATCTTCTTCCTTGAGTGTGATCTGATGGTACCCTGAATAACAATCAAGGAAACATAACAGTACGCAACCTGCGGTTGAGTCGACTACCTGATCTATGCGAGGGAGCCCAAAGTGATCCTTCGGGCAATGCTTGTTGAGATCGGTATAATCGACACACATTCTCTATTCTTTATTCTTTTTCAATACAAGAACAGGGTTAGCTACCCACTCTGGATGGATTACTTCTTTAATGAATCCGGCCATGAGGAGTTTAGCTATTTCCCGTTTGATAGCCTCCCGTTTATCAGGGGCAAAACGACGAAGTCGTTGCTTCTTTGGCACAGCTTGTGGATACACATTAAGACTATGCTTGATCAGCTCCTTGGGCACCCCTGGCATATCCGATGGTTTCCAAGCGAATATGTCTCGGCTAGCCCGCAGGAAGCTGACGAGCGCGAGTTCCTATTTGTCACCCAAGCCCGCGCCGATGATGGCTGTCTTGGATGAGTCGCTTTCTTGGAGCTGGATCGACTTGAGGGCCACATCGCCTGTTGACTTGACGCCTGATTGGCTTGCCTTCTTCGTCAGGATGTCCAGCTCAGCTTGAGAAAGTTGCTGTGCGGCCGCGAGTACTTCTCCGGAAGCATCTGGCACGCGGGAAGTCGATGCATACTGGATGGCCTCCTGGTTGCAATCATAGGACTGCTTCAAGTCGCCTCGGAGCGTGAGCACGCCGCTGCGTCCTGGCATCTTGAGAAGTAAATAGACGTAATGCGGCACCGCCATGAACTTAGCGAGCGCCAGCCTCCCCAGTATAGCATGGTAGGAAGATTCGAAGTTGGCCACCTCGAACTTGATGAACTCGGTTCGGTAATTCTCCCTCGTCCCGAAGGTGACTGGGAGAACGACCGTTCCAAGCGGGTGCGCGGCATTGCCAGGGACAATACCATAAAAAGGAGCCTTGCTCGGAGTAAGCTTGTTGGTCAGGTCCAGACCCATCTTCTTCAGCGTACTGGCGAAGATAAGATTAAGTCCGCTCCCACCATCGATAAGAACCCGAGTGAGCTTAACTTCTGCGACCACGGGATCCAGCACCAGTGGAAACTTCCCAGGCTCGGAAAAGCTGGTCCACTGGTCAGCACGGGAAAAAGATATGGGGACCTCCGACCATCGGAGTGGTCGTGGTACCGCCGGCTCAATGGATAGAATTTCCCGTAGCAGCAACTTCTGTTCCCGCTTGGAGCAAAAATCTTCATCACCACCAAAGATGACATTGACGGTCTTGGAGGCATCTTGGAACTTGGGCGTCTCAGACTTATCTTCTTGATCCTCGTCTTCGGGCTCTTTGCCCGTTGACTTGTTCTTCTTGCCGTTTTGGGAGCCAAAGGTGCGCTTGAGCTGAAAGCAGTCGATCGCTGCGTGTTTGGAGTTGACGCACCATGGGCACTTCTTCTGCAGAAGTTTTTCAAACTGCTCCTGCGTGGTCGTCTTCTTGCCCCGCGAAGGACGTTCCACAGCCGCGACGAGATTGTCTGGCTTGCGTTTTCGGGAAGAACCCGAAAAGTCCCGCTGGCCTTTGTCAGCCCGGTTGTCGTTGTTGCGCTTCTGGTTGAGGTCGGTGCATCTTGGAAACCTCTCGCGCATCTTTTCTTCTTGTTCGGACCAGTCGTGCATCATGTCGCGGAGACCTGCAACCGTCTTCGGCCTGTTACACCCAAAATCACGATATATACCTGGGTCTATTAGGCCGTTGTAGAAGCAGTCGATGATGTCCTCCTCCGAGATGTTGGCGATGGTGGCCCGCACATCGAAGAAACGGCGGGTGTAGGATCGGAGGAGTTCATTACGCTCCTGCTTGCACTGGGCGAGGTCGTGCCGGGTTCCTGCACGGGTTATCGCCCCCTGGAAGTTGTCGATGAAAACCTTTTTGAGGCCCTCCCAGGAGTCGATGGAGTCATTGGGGAGGCTTTCCAGCCAGGTCAACGGCGCAGGCTCCAAAGCCATCGGGAAGTAGACAACTTTGGTAGTGTTGGAACCACCAGCCACCTCAATGGCAGTAGAGTAACAGCGGAGCCATTGTTGGGGGGCCTGCTTACCGTCATACTTGGTGATGCCGATCGGCTTGAAACCCTCCGGGTACTTGTAGCTGTTGAATCTCGCAGTGAACGCAGGAAAACGATCGCTGTAGTCAGCATCGTCCCGCTCGGTTACCTCACGTTCCCGTCGCCTCGAGTCGAGGACTGACCGGGCGTCGCGCCCCTCATTGATCTTCTGGCGAACGTCTGGTTGTTAATGTGGGGGGTTGGGCTGCCTCAGGTTGTTCGCCGGAGGTGGCTGCCGCCTCCCTCCGGTGACCTGACGCTCGCCCGCAGCATCATTGTTATTGCTGCGTTGGGGTCGCAGGCAATTACCTGTTGTTCGACTTGGGGCCCAGCTCCGGCTGTCTCCGACACGCTCATCCCCGACGAGTGATGCCGGGGCCTGCTGGTCTAGCTGGACCCATGCCCGTTGGGCGTAGCGAAGTGCTTGTCAAACATTGGGATCATTACTTCGCTCGAGTAACGCTGTTACCCGAGCGATGTTGGCCACAGGAGTCCTGAAACCCCGTTCATCTGCAGCGGCGAATTCAGCGTCAAGTTCGCGTTGTGCAGAACGTTTGCGCTCGTTGGCCCGCCTTCTACGAACCGCACGAGCTCTGTTCCTGGCACGCCGAGCGTCGCGTTCAGCGTTGTTCTCATCAATAGCATCGGCAGTGCCTTCGTCTTCTGATATCCCATCAAGCGCGCCGATGGGGATGTGTGACACCCTAGGTGTCAAATTGTACCATAATATGTATGAAATGTAATGCATGTGTTGATTTGTATAAGGTTGGATGTAATTGTAGCAATAAGACCCTATGTGTAATTTTATAAAAATATGAGTCCTTTTGTGTAAAATGCATGAGTTACAAAAGTAATTTTCAAAAGTTACTAGGGGCCAAATTATAAGAATGCAAGTAATCATGACAGCTCTGAAAACTTGCACCTAGGCCCAAGTTGTGTGTAAAATATGTAATAAGGACAAATCTTTGTAAAGTTTAAAGTTTATTCCAAGTTTCAAAATAAAGTTGTATACTTTAAGTTTTTGAAATCAAACCCTAAAGCAAAGTTGTAGAGCTTGAAAAGTTGTACAACTTTCATTTTGGTCATTTCTCCATTAGAGCCCTGTATCAGTGGGAAATTTAGTTTTACTTTCAGGCCCTTGAAGTTTTTGCAAATTGCAAACAAGTCCCTGGCGCTCTCCTATTCCTCTTCCTCCTCTGGCTGTTTATCCTGCTCCCCTGTTTTACTGTGCCGGCGCCGTAATTCTCGAATTCAAGCCGGCCAGAGCAGCCCCCCTTTCCCCCCCTCTTCCAGGTGCCGCCCTAGGCCTGTTCCTCTGCCTTAGCCCGCCCTCGTGGCACCTCCTCGCACCCCCACGCGCCCACCACTGCCGGCCCGAGCTGCCAGCACCGCGCCACCGTGCCGCCGTCGTTCCCCGGCCGTGCGCCCCTCTCTCCCCTTCCCTTTCCTATAAATAGCACCCCGGGACCTATAGAAGCCGTTCCCCCACTCCGTTGCACCCCTTCCATGCTGCCGCCCAGTTTCCCCGCGCCACCGTGCCGTTGCGGCTCCTGCTCCACGCCGGCGACCACCTTTCCGGCCTCCCCAAGCTCGGCCAAGCCCTCAATCGGGTGCGTTGTAGTCCCCTCTCGCTTCCCACCCCCTTCCCCTTGCGGATTCACCACTCCATCGCTGGGATTTGTGATGGAACAGAGCCTGCCCCGGCCGGCAATGGCAGGAGGACCTGCCTGCGAAAATTCGATTCTTTATAAGGGTCTGAATGAAAGATCTCGGTTTCTTTCCCTTTTCTAATGTGCTGAACTTGGAAAACTCCTAGAAAATCGTAGAAAATTCAAAAAAATATGAAACCAGTTGCATGTGAATCTTCATTTCAAATTCTATCACTTTTGTTTTATGACCATGCTGTGAAAATGGATGGTTTGTACTGTATTTAGAGTAGAAGTGAATGGGTGCTCATTATTTCATGTGAGTGATATTTTTGACTTGTAAATTCAATAGAGAATTGTAGGAAATTCCAAAAATTACAAAACCAGTTTTGTTTGAAACTAGGTTTTGAACTCTACAACTTCTATTAAGTAACTTTGGTATGAAACAAAATATTTTTGAATCTATATTGAATTTAAGACATGAAAATGTAATATCTTATCCGTAATTCCAATTTTTACCCTATAAGGTTAACTTTGTGATCATGATTTTTGATATACAAATTTCTATAGGACATATAAAGTGATATAAAATCTTCAAATCTAAATTCATGATATAATTTAATTTCTTTTAAGATAACCATTTCAAATTATTTTGAGCAAAAATTTGCTAAGCCTACCTTTTAAACTTTAATCAATTAGATCTCTTAATCATGGATTATGAAGTAATCTATTTTTTTTAAAATATTCAAATTCTTATAACATTCTTTACTCAAAAAGTTTAAATTCAAATCTAAATCTGAATTTAATTCTAACTTATGTTTTAATAATTATCTTGGATTAATTCAATTTGTTTATAATACAATTAACTAAATCTTATCAGTGAAGCTTATCTAATTAGATCTTTTAATCAAAATCTTTTAAATATACAATAAGTTGTGTTTAAGTTTTTAAAACTTTATAACTCTAATTACTTAGGGTTCACATTCAAGTTTGAATCTAACTTAAACTTGAATACTTAATTTCTATTTCAATTAAATTAATGCTTTAGTCATGAGTTAATACTTATAATTCAAGGCTTAGATTCCTTTTTATACCATGAGTTCTTGAGTGTCGACTTTTAGATTGCAGCTCTACTATGGATTGAAATGAAAGTGTGTGCATCAATTGAACTCCATCTTGCATATCATGTAGACTCGATCTCTCCCGCCGACGGAAATTATCAGCTAATCCCGGAACCAGAAGGAGGTTATTCTGAAGATCCTAAGGACTTCGTCAGGGAATTCTCTGAAGGCCCGAACCAAAGTTCGGACATTGTTAACTTGACTAACCCCAGCCCCGCCAGTAAAGGCAAGCCCCGGACATAACCCACTATTTTAATTATACTGCAATCTATATCTACTTACATATTCTTTGCATTAAGTTCTTAGGAAATGCTTGAAACCCTAGTTGCATTCTCCTAGGAACCAATGTGATGGATACTAGCACTTGAGTCCGACTAGCTGCTATGCTAATAGGGCCGGTAGAAGTCGGGTGATTTCCTGTCACTCGCGCGATATAGGAATTGTAATGTTTTCATTCCTGTTATCACTATAAGGATGCCGGACGGGAGTTTTGTGCGGTATCATGGTTGAGGTGATACCCCGTCTGTGTTGTTGAATTTGATAAGGTCGCGGTGTGTGCCGATCGGGGTTAAGCGTTTGAAAGTACTAACCACATGCCGTGAGTTATGGGTAAGCGGTAAGCCTAGTAGCCAATCGGCCCGAGGAGTGGACATACCTCCCACCACTCGATTTGCTTCTTTTGGTTACTTGGTTCGACTGGGGAAATACGTGTTGCAAGGGCAACCAGGAATACGGGTTTTGTAGTCGCGCTACAGACGTATGTCCTGCACGAGTGATGTGCGTATGTTCCTGCAGTCGCTTGTGGTGGACCTGTCCACGAGTCGGAATGAAAGGCAAACGGTTGCTTCGGAATAACCCTGTGGTGTTCCAAGCGTGTGGGTTAGGTTTACCTTGCAAGGTTAAATTCGATTCAGAATCGTCCGCTTCTCACGAAGATTGAGACTGCTTGATCCCTTTATCACACAGAGTAACAAGAGTAACTATATGATGAGTAATACTGATGGTTGAGATAAAGAACTCTACCTTGCTTGCTTAGTTATAAGTGCTTATCTAGAATGGATAATCACATAGAACTTGAAAGCTAAAAGTTGAAAATAAGGATCTATTCTTAGTTGCTTTTCAGCTGAAATTAAACCCAGAACCATTATAAGCCTACATAAGTCTAGTTATGGGCTAAGTATACCCAATTCCGGGTAAGCCTTGCTGAGTATTAGTATACTCAGCCTTGCTAGTTATATGTCTTGCAGGTAATGTCTGGAAGACCCTACACTTCCCTTGCCCTGGCCCTGTGTTCTTTCAGAAGGTTGGTCCGTGGAATGGGATCCGTCCCCGGCCAGCACTGGTGTTGACGAGTAATGTCGTGCCCGGGCTTAGCATGACATCTGTATTAACGACGTGTTGTAATCATCGCGTATGTTTTCCGCTACTAAAAACCATAGTTTTTACAATTTGTAATCTTTTCTCTGAATTTAAATCTTCGTACCTCTTTTGATAACCCTTGTAATGTAATTCCCTGTGATGTAAAATGTGATGGTAAATGTATCTCTGGACTCACCTTCGTGTGAGGTAACCTTATTTGATCCTGCGTATCGGTGGTTTATCGGGACGTTACCCGACAGGCCAAGGGATTATACCGTTTGAAGCACGTTGGAGCCCTCGGAAGTGGACTCGCGTACTTGAGCCGGTATAATTCAGGTTGGTTCTGCCACAGGATGAGGGCATCATCGTCCCCCTCCTCCGCCATCAGCACCTGGCGGGTTCCGAGTTCTTCAGAGGGGGCTTCGACTAGTTCAGTCGAGCCCTCGGTGATGGTAGCCAACGCCCTGCCCTCCTGAAAAGGTGGAGGTTCAAGGTGGGCTACCAAGCTGAAGCGTCCCCTCATCCGAGGTGACTTAAATGTGATATAAAAATCAGTCCCAGGAGGCTGATACACATTTATTACATCAGATGGTACATTACCATACAAACCTCTGAGGAGGCGGGCATTCGATACAAACGATAACTAGTAATAAAACAGTTATGGTAATACACCAAAGCGTGACCCACATGGGATCCAGCTCGGGCTCAGAGTAACACGCCAGCAGAAGCATCTTGCGGAGGGCCAACACCACAGGCAAAGTTGGGCGCGGACGCAACCCCTATTCGACGTCTTCGATCACGTAGTCCGGGTCTTCCTCTGAGAAAACCACAAATATATATAGGGTGAGTACAAAGGTACTCAACAAATCCAACCACACCCGCGGAGGGGAGATAACAGAGATCATGCACGGTTATATCAAGGGTGGGGTTAGGGTTTATTTGCGATAAAGCAATGTTTCACACATGCAAGGGTTCTTTTAACAAAAACACTTTTCCAAAACATTTTTATAACAATCGAGTCATAGGTGGAGTGGATCCTACACAAAGGATCCAAGTTTTAGTGCCACCGGACTCCGCATCCATAGTAGCTCACTGCACAACTGCCTAGTACTTTCAAGACAACTCACGCCCCAAAACCAATCATCCCAACATGACTATTGAAGTGACCATGCCGTAACTCGTCCAATACCGTGGACACGGCTATTCGAATAGATTTTACACTCTGCAGAGGTTGTACACTTTACCCACAAGTAGGGTACCGCACCACGAACACCTTAATGTCGCGGCGGATCCTAACAAAGCCATTACCCACCTTAGCTGAATCTAGCTAGCCAATACGGAAGCTACCATGGGGTTAATGACCTATAAACAAGGTCGTAACCGGGACATAACTCACACAGATCGTATTCCTTTTCCATGGCCTCCCGTTGCTCACCCGCTCTCCTTTTGGCTAGTAGAACAACTAGTGGGGTTCATGCTAAGCCGTTGCCCAAACAACGGTCGAGTGGTTGTACGATAAATGGGTTAGGCAAGATGACACCTCAGTTTATCCTTATATTGACCAGACGGACATCTCCCGACCATGCTCAACCACAAAGGTACAAGCACACTAGTGGCATTTCACACAGAAAACGCCGTCCATCTCGCCAGATTAAGCCTTTCCTGTATTTTCTCAAAACCCTATTTTATCTTTTTAAAACCCTTATACCCTTATTTTTGGTAAAGTGCTTGTGGTCATGGTTTAAAATATAATCAAGGGAATGACAGGTAATAAGCATCTCTAGCGGTAGGTAACGCCTAGCGAAGCAAATCCTAGGTTATCAAAGAGTGGTCATATCAATCAAGGGGGTGGCTATCCAACCATGTCTTGCAATAAAACGATGCACTTTATAAAACAGGCTAATAGGTTGTATTTATAAAACTGGGATAAATATGCATCAAAGGATGGGATTGGACTTGCCATTCACAAAGCCTTCCGGGAAGTCCTGATCGAGGTACTGTCCTTCAGGTTCTGGCTCACGGCACTGGTTCTCGGACTCTTGCTCGCAGTACTGCTCGTCGATGGGTTCTCCCTTGGTCACCTCGTGATCTATGACGCACACAAACAAACATTCAATAAAGAAAAGAGGTAAAGGTTTTATCTACAAGCCCGAATCGGGAATCACTTAAGAAACAATGGTAGAAAGAATATTTTCGGGGGATTTCTTGATGGCACGGCCGGCATTATGATAGAAATGGCGTGGTGAAGTTTCGAGGCAAACGGAAGGTTTTTGGCACATGAAATGATAGGCCGAACGGGGCTTTAGGGAAGGGATAAGGGCCCAAGGACCTATTTGTAATTACTGTTGGGAGGGGAGGGCTTGATTGGAATTTCCGGGAACACCTAGGGTACTCTAAAAAGGGTCAGGGACTTATCCGTAATTATTTTGTGTAGTGGAGGGGTTCATTTCCTAAATAGAATGAGCAGGGGGGTTATTTGGAAAAGGGTTTAAGGGGAGGTGGGGTTCTTAAGGGAATAGGCAAAAGGGCAGGGGGCTCAGGGCAAATGTGCCCTTCTTCTTCCTCCCGTTACCAGAACAGAGGAGGGGGGGTAGGGGCCGGCGGCGCCACCAAATCCGGCGGCCCTGCGGCCGGGGGCAGGGGCAAAACGGAGAGGGGAGCGAGGGGGTCCTATTCCTCTACTCACCACGGGCCGGGGTGGTGCGAGGCGGCCTGCCCACGGAGGCCAGGGGCGGCGGGCGGAGGGCTTGGCGGCGGCGGCAGTGCAGGGCCGGGGAGGGGGCTAGGGCTGCGGGGGAAGGTTGTGGCGGTGGCTGGGCGCGGCGTCGGGGTACTTATAGGCCGGCGAGGGGGGGGAAGAGGATGGCGCGGTGGAGGCCGGTGAGCTCGGGGGCGGCCAGTAATGGCGGTGGGGGCGGCGGTGGCGCTTGGTCGTCGCTGCGCAGGGGTGGTCGGTGGCGTGTAGCGGGGAGGAGCGGCCTGGGGGCTCGCGGCGCAGGGGAGGGCGGCCCGTGGCGAGGCGACGCGCGGCGGCCGGCACTGCTCGGCGCCGTGGCAGGCAGGGGCAGCGCGAGCGCCAAGACGGCAAGGGTGCACGGCGTGCGCAGAGGAGGGGCCGGTTAGGCCGTTACTGTGGCGTCGTCAATGGAGAGAGGGGGGGGTGGCCGGGCGCTCGGCGTCGAGCTCGGCTCGGCGTCGTTGTGTGCGTGCAGGGGAACGAGCAGGAAAGAGGAAAAGAGAGAAAAGGGGGGAAAAAGAAGAAGGGGAAAAAAGAACAGGGGAGAAAGGAAGGGAGAGGGGGGGGCTGCGTCGGCGAGATTCACGGCGACGGTCGCGAGCGTGCGGCGCGACGCGCGAGGGGGTGCTGCGTCGGCGGGATTCGCGGCGACGGTCGCGAGCGCGGGGTTGAGCACGCGGCACGGCGCGCGGGTCGAGGAACAGAGAAAAGATGGCGATTATCTTTTGGGGGTCAGACGGCGAGACGTCGGGAAAATGTTTTGGGCGATTAAGAGCTCGGGCTATAAAGGGTTTTAGGATCGATCCGAGCTTGACAACGAAAAAGTTTTAAAGATTATTTTTAGCGGGTGGTTTGTACTGTAATTTAGACAGCGTAAAAACGCGGGCGTTACACAAGCGGTCTTCATGCCCGAGTAAATCGGACAAATCCATCCCCTTCCAATGAACGATTCATCCTTCGGAGGTGGTGGTGATCATCAGCCCGCAAGTGGCCAGGTGATCCTTAGCCCCCCGACATGCGGTGGCGTCGGAATCCCCAGCCTGGAGCAGAGAGTTCAAGTCCTTCTCCAACGCGGGGAAAGGAACAGTAGTGACAGACTCTGCCTCGGTTTTCCTGGCAGAATCAAAAAATGGCAACTCGTCGAGATTATCGACGAAATTATCGAGCCTTTCGGCGAGTGTTTTTAGCTTGATGGTGTCGTCGATGATGTGTCGACGGAATCCGCCTGCGCCGTTGGCGACGCAGACCCATGAGCCAAAAATAAAAGTTGTGCCCTTAGGGAGCACGGGACTGGGGAACTTGAAAAAAGCCATCGAGTTCTCCAGGGGATCTCTGATGCGCTCCCCTACCTGGCGCGCCAGCTGTCGGTTTTATCCGGCTGCCCACCGAGGGGTATACCCAAGGTGGTAGGTTTTGGGTTGGGATGCGCCGAGATCAGGAACTCGAAGGTGCAGACAATACAAGATTTAGACAGGTTCAGGCCGCAATATGCGTAATGCCCTACGTTCTGTATGATGGTTTGTATTGCCTTGATGTTGATCGGTGATCTTGGTTTTGAAGGGGTCTCTGCCCGCTCTTATATATCCGGGGGGACAGGGTTACATGAATCCTAGCCTGATACTAGCTTAGGAATCGTACTCAAGTACAAATCGAGTAGTTTTCTTCTGTATCGACTAGTTCTACTCTGCATGCGGGTACAATATAA